>NW_003805515.1:0-135558 GCF_000255335.2 Galendromus occidentalis | reverse complement strand
CCCCCCCCCCAAAATTCTTTTTTGCGTAATGCAGGAGTACAGGGTACCTCATCATTTTTGGATCTCTGGCCCCCCGAAAACCTAGTCTGACCCCCCTCCAAAAAAAAATCCTGGGAACGCCCCTGCAAGGAAAGCCAGGCCCGGAGAGCAAGGATGAGAGGTCAGTGATGAGTCGCGATTTGCTCCATAATCACAAGGACTTTGAGATTCTTTGACCTCCAGCGTTGCTAAGCAGGTGTGCCCTCCAAGAGATGAAACCAATTTTCCAGAGGCCTGAAATTCTTGTTCCGCGATACGAGATGAAAGTCCTCGAAGTTGTACTTTTCCGTATTCCCCGTGGCATGATTGCCTCCTCATTCCCCTGTGTTTAGCTACAATATGCCAGGCTGCGAGAGAGGACTCGCCGCGTCGCCCTCGAAAATCCCTTCGCGAACCTTCATCATGGCCGCTGCCCATTCCCGAGAAGGGAGTACGATCTATGCGATAGACCCCAGTCCGCGCAGCTGCCGATCTTGGGAATTCGTCCATCAGGCTTACTGGTCTGAAAAGTCCGAGCCTCACGGACGATTCGCGTGACCTATCGAGCCGCTCAAATGCGTGAGCGCTCTCCTCTCCTGAGTGCTATTCAACGAAGACGGAACGTCTCTCATGAATTACGACAAGTGAAATATATCGGACCACGGCGAACCCAGTTGGGGGCGGAGGATTCCCTCTCTCCACTCTACATCGTTGGTGCTACGTACCGCAGCAATGCAATTTTCCGAGAGGCTGCGTGCTTCCCTCGCACGATCTTGCCAGGAAGTGGTGACCTGTTGCTCCGTCGGAAAAGTTTATGTGCGAGCGTGTAGGGGTGTTTCCATGCTCAACACTTGAGAAATGGAAATTCCTTAACGCATTCTCGTCCGACTCTGAGCCCTCGCTTGGAACGTTTGAGTTTGGCTTCAAGTTTCGACAGGAAGCTTTTTCAGACCTTAATAGAGGTTGGTTGCGGTATTTTTGTCCCAGAACTCCCTTATGACGGACCCATTTACGGACCCAGTGGTATAACGGACACCTGCTCATAACGGACCGATCGCCCTATTGGATGACTCATTTGAAAGAGTGGGCTCCATATAGCGGGCCCGATAACAAACGTCAGAATACAAGAGACTGGAATCCCGATCCCAGCCTTCCTCTTCCCATTCTTACCAAATCGGTTACAGAGGACGTATTTCGGAAGTGCGGACGCAATAGCCCGTTGAGAAAGCCCTCAGCGATGTCTCCGACGATTTTCGCGTTTCTTCCCGTCCCAGAGCTCATGTCCGGATTGAAAGTATCTCGTATAAATTGAGTATAATCGTTATCGAGCGAGGTTGTACTGTTCGCCAAAACCATTCGAGCTACGCAATGACGTAATGACTGACGAGAATGACGACTGATTTTTATCGGAAACACCTCCACTCGTGTACAGACAAAAAAAAGATTCCTGAATCTCCGGCAAAATACGGCAATGACTCGACGGGCGATTTTTTTGAGACGAGATTCCTCATTCGGATTCTAGGTATCGAGTCCGCTCACAAGCTCGTGCCGCTGCCGTCGCTCATGCATCTGCGCACGGAGAATGTTTTCGATGAACTAAATAACAAAATTCTTCCCATCAGTCAGCGGGCGCTGAGGGTTTGCGATCGCTGATAATAGCAGCCGCCCCGGCAGTCGTTGCTCGGTTCTGCGGGTTGCGCATAGATGATTACTTGGCTGCGTTCACCACTGTGGGAAAATTCGCTCCCGCCGAATCCGTACAATTAGTTCGTGTGGTCGCGATCGATTCCACTTCCAGATGAGCTGACAGACAATCACAATCGCCCCCCATTCTGAGCTTCTATTTATACACTTTGTGCGAAGCGTGAGCGTAGTCGTCGAGAATTACGCGTCACCGAATCTGTTTCCAGCTGAGACTTGGCTGAATGCCATCAAAACCTGGAGCCTTAATTCATCTTCAGCTAACTCGCTCATTCATGCCGTTTTGTCGCAAATCGACGCTCTTGGGAATAGAGAAGCGAGCAGGAATTTCCCCGACGGAATGGTCGGGTCATCCGCTGCAGGGTCCGCGGGGCCACGAAGATCCTTTCGTCCAATCCTTGATGTTACGAGATGTCCATCCCTCTCGGGAATTTCGATAGTTGCCGATCTGTAGGCTCATACGACCAATGATCCCGCATCGTATCAGTCCCGTCCAGATTTCCCCCTCGGTGATCCCACAATTACGATTGAGATGAGAAAGAAAATCATAGCGTCGTGTCCCTTAGTTGAGTGTCATCATAGTTCGCATTCAGTTTGAAAAAACAACTCCTTCTTCTGCCAGCTAGCTCGCGCCAGCAGAATGATTAAAACCGAACGATTTCGGCGTTGACGAAATGAAAAAAATTGGGCGGAAGAGGAGGAATGGTGAACAAGAGACTCAGATCTAACCGGAGGGGGGGGGTTTATAGCAGATAAAACAAAAATCCGAGTCGAAACTTGGCGTTCTCTCCTGCCTACCCCCACATAGGCCCGATTGGAAAGCAGCGAGCCTCTTTAAGTGCAAACGCGACGGAGTTGATCTTTAAGCTCATTTAGCTTCGGGGTGGGAGACCGGCTGACGCGCTGTCAGCCGGGCATGCAGGAACCCGGCACAGTGCTGGCGGGACGTAAATTTGAAGGATTTTTCTCTGAAGCTGAACGAGCTTTTAGTGCTGCCATTTACAGGGTCTGCATTCGGCGCGGATGTGGCGTCGGAACCCCGGTCGTGACCATGCGACAACCGCTAAAATAGCGAATTTAGCTAACACAGCTACTCGGAGATTCCGTCAGTATTTATCCAAGACTCCACAGATCGCGGAACGACCGGCGGTGGCCTGCCCTGTCCCGAACGACGCTCGACTGCTTAGGATGTCTGCAGAAACCTCCTGTCGTCAGAGGACGCTTCTCATTCGAAGACGGACGCATTTGATGGCTTGAGCTAGTCGGCCTAGTTTCGTTGAATTGCTCGACGACCCTGGTCCGCCCATTTTGAGTGGTGAGCAGACAGTTGATTCAGTGAAGGATTAGCAAGGGTACAGGGGCAAATGAAGGGTAGGGGCACGCTGAGCCATACGTGGGCACAACGAACGCAGGATTTACATTCTTTCCTTCACTCGGCATGCCCCATTGCCGCTGCAGATGGCAGGTCCTCCCAGACGCGATGATTGGGAATTTCGTGGAAAATATGGTTTGTCTCGATTCAGTTTTGCTCGTTGGCATTCTCTTCCGTTCGACTCAGAACGAGATCTGATCCCCTGGAACAGTGGATGGCTTCTCCGGATCCCAGTCGGCTCCCAAGCACGTCGCCAATAAAGCGATGAGATTGCATTTCGACTCATCGGTCCGGAGCCGGCTTCCAACAGCGAGTCGATCAATGCAAGAGTGTAAAGTGCGACGCATGAGCGCCGAACATCCGAGCTGTTTGTCGCATAGACCGAGCAGATACATATAATGAACTTCGTCGAGGGATCTTCTTCGAAAAACCATCAATCCGGGATTTCCGTACCATCGCCGCGAGAACACATGCCGCGGAGCGTTGCTCTGGGGAATGCGAATCGGACGCGATACCTCTTCGCTTGTCCTATCGTGAGCTTGCCATGGAGCTAGAGAGAGCTCCAAGGAGGTCGATCTCGTTGTCTTGGTCGCGTGAGACAAGGAACGCTGCTTCGGACTCCATCACGCGGAAGCCGATGAGATTCCCGACTACCTGAGAGGAATTCACATTCCGTGGGCGATACGTCGGATGTTTTCAAAATCTGTGAGGCTTTCGCTCTACACGAGTCGGAACGGAACTGGGCAAGGCATCGCTGGGCCTGGCGCATTATTCTTAGGATACCTCACGAGTCATTAGTGAAACATAAAACTCTCTAATGTTCGCACGCCGACCGTTTGCTGGGTGCAAAGAACTAGTTTTTCCAGGAAACTCGAGCCTCGAAGATGCGAGCTTAATTGAGGCAGACCATACTTGAGTGAATAACAGTCTCCCCTCACCTCGGCGAGAAATGTTCCCCACTCGTTTTGATCGACGGAGACGGCGCGGCGATTTCCTACTTGACTGCCTGCAATGAACTTGCGAACTTGATGAGTCGGTGAACTCCACCTCGAGGTCTCTCATGAGGGATCCGCTTCGAGATTTCGGTCTGAATTCCGACTGCCGCTCTCGCGGTCGTCGGTCATGAAGCCGGAGCGCTCAAACCTCATTTTCCACGCGATTAGATACGCGACATTCGAGTGATGCTGTGTGGGCGGCGCCCATGAAAGGATTTGGATGAGTGGCTGTTTCCAAGGAGTTTTTCTCGCTCGTCAATGTTTCCGAGCTTCAGGAGCTATTGCAAAGGGGACCAGGTGGAGTAAGTCAGCGGGTCTCACACTTTAACACGCTCAAGCTCATTCTATTGGGATTTCGGGTCAATCTCTTCAGAATTTCGGAACGTCTCCGAGCTGAAGAGGCCGGTCTCGAGTTCGGAGCTGTAGAGGATTCTATCTCTCCACTAGCACGCACTTTAAAACGGAATATGCTTCGAGCGAAAAGCGCACTTCATACGAAGTGGACACTGACTTGAGTCTCAGAACTCGTCCTAAGCTCCACGTCCGCGGACGGAGTCCACAGTGAGTGCTCGTTCCTCAAACGAGGCAGGGAAGAAAGCATGTTTTTCCCCTCTCCTCCTCTTCTTTAACTCGCGTTCTCCTTAGGAGAACACGCTGAGGGTCTCGGTGAGATACGCGCAGATGACATTCTATCGACCATTATTCGCAACGTCGTCACAATTCAATCGGAGTCGCCGGGGTCCACCCGAGGGCCCTCGTGAACTCGGACTAGCATGAAGAAGAGGAGCAAACAGAAGGCCGACCAAGTCAAGCATGCTGCAGCCTCTCGAGCGTCGATAGCACCGCGCGTCGCAGCTCTGGCTCTCTCGTACGATTTTTTCACGCATGGAGTCCTTCTGACCTTTTACACCTTTTGACACCTGCCGCCGTTTACCGTGATAATTTCTACGCCAGCAGCGGCGGGATGGGTTATCGCGGACTCGAGAGTCCCGAATCGGACCCATTAGCTTGCTTGTCGATTGAGGACTCTAATTCTCCGCGAGGAATCGGCTGGCCTCGGAAACCGAGCCCAGGACCTCCCCGTAGTTGGTGACTCCCCATGGCGCCCGATCGTTGCGTCCGAGAACACGCACCTCGAACTCGGAATCGGTGACGAGAGCAGAGACGAGATATCTGAGCGACAAAACAGCTGAGCGGTCCAAACGATGAGGACGTCACGAGCAGTGTTGCATAGACATGTCGTCTTCGTGTAGGGTAGTCTGCTACTTCGGAGCATTCAACGTGCGCAGATCGAGCCGGGGCGAGGGGATTTCTGTTGAAGCCGGCGGGGGCCGGAAGAGATTCGTTAGGCTATGATTGACCTAGCGGCAGCGCCTGGCGTCTGGGCCGGAGCCCAGTGAGACCTCACGTGGCGGGCCAGGGAGAGCTGAGGAGGGAAAAGTCTCCAAATATTGACGAAGACGTCATCCTCTCGAGAAAATCCCGAACTGAGAGCAGAATAGGTTTTTTTCACAGCTGAGTCGCATTTCATGTATTGACCCTCGCGAGCCATGGCAGAATCAGCCAGTTTTTTCCCCAGAAGAGCATCTCCGATAGACTCCTCTCCACTGTGAATGTCGCTGGTTCCAATTGCTTGCCCCGATTCTCGATTCGTTAACACTAGTCGTGTCGTTGCTTAGCGCATCGCCCGGGGTCGGACTCCGTTCTACAGTGATAACAAATCAGAGCCTCAAACGTCATCGATGTCACAGAGCCCTCTCCGAGAGACGAATATTCATTCGCGTACCCCCGGACACACAGCAAATGGATTGCAAATTGATTCCTCTCGAGATCGGCTTCGGATGGGGACTCGACGCTACGAGCACTCTGTTCGCGTCTATGTAATGAGATGATTTGAAGTTGGGCGAGTTTTCCAGCGCATGGCCATGAGATCCTTCTGGGGAAGCTGAGTCCGGTGTGAAGCCTATGACTTTTGGGGCAGGCTCTCTGGAGGAATCCCTCAGGAATTAATGTAGTTTTTATTTTTCTTTCCAGAGGCCATGTACTGTGGTCCTTGGTGCGTCATTGCCGTGGTCGCGGCCGCTGGTTTGTTGATTCTGGGCTCAGAGGCTCAATACCTCGAAGGCCCCGCCGACGAAAGTCTCGTCGACTGGAGAGATGTCAACGCTTTGCGGGATTTGGACATGAAGAGGGCTTTCCATGCGATGCGCGGGAAGAAAGCAAGTCCCTTCCACGCGATGCGAGGCAAAAAATTCAAGAGCACGAACGGAGATATCAACACAATCATCGCCGAGCTTCGAAGACAAATCATGGCTGGAAAGAGAGGTGAGCAGCTCGCTCAGCGAGAACTATTCTCTACTGAATTCTCTTCGATGTCGCACGATCGGCCTCACTCATGAGCTGTCAATTTACCAGGTTCGTTCTTCGGAATGCGCGGCAAACGATTCGGTCCTCCCGCAGATCTTGAAGCTGAGGTGGCTGCTCCCATCATCGACGACACCCGGTAGACTCCGTTCGGCGATCAGTTAGGCAGGAACCACAAACCACAAACTTTAGAAGCAAGACGAAGAAACCTTTGAAGAAATCTCAGCGTTCCGAATACAGATCTGCAACATCGAGAACTCCTTCATTTGTAGCTTCGGTCCGGGCTCCTCCTCCACCCCTCGTTTCCCCTGTATCGCTTAACTGCGGGTCGGAAGGAATCGAAGGGTTAAGGAGCCCGTGTCGCAGGAGAATGCGTCACCTAAGGATTTCCCCCCATAGGTTATTCGTTCCGACTCAGTTTCTAACATGTCGATTAGTGCGACGAGTCTCGAAGATCGCCCACAACAGACGACGAGCTCGAACGTATCGGCTCGCCGACCGACTTGCTTAGTTAGAGAAATCAGTCCCAGAGCTTAGAGCAAGGCGAAGCATAGAAAAAATCGAACGCATTTGATGAGCAGCGCTTCCATTCGTCGTACGGGGATAGTTTGATTGAACGAGCAAGATGAGATGCAAGCATGCAGGTGAGCGAGCAGGAAGCCAGACAGAGCGGTCGATGGATCGGCCGGGCGAGAGGTCCCAAAGGAAAAGCATTCAAAATGAGCGTGATCGACTCGGGTTCTGAACCACTCCATCAGAAACCGTATAATCGAAGCTCGGAAGCAGAACTTGACCCGCCCAAAAAAAATGGAGTCGAGCTTTTGTTTTGTAAAGATGTAGCAGAACGGAACAACCCGAAGAAAATGATTTCAAACCTACGTCGAGATTCCTCTCGCGGAGTTCTCATTCTCTTTCGTAGTCTCATGACTTTCCCGGAGCAGACGCCCTTCCGTAGGTCCTCCCGTACTCCCATCATAAGACATCGTCAATAGATATGATGATACTCTCTAAACTCTAGACTGCTTCTTTCGGCGATCATCACCATCAGAGCAGATTCGACTATCAAACATCCGAGAACGAGGTGAGCGACGTTGGAGGTACTGCAACGCATGCCTCAGCATTCGAGTCGTCTCCAGAGGGCTAACGTCCGAGCAAACACTAATCTCTGACAACATGAGTTTGTCCTCGACACATTATCTAGTGGTATCACGAATAAAATACAACTTCCATCCGAAATCTCATTTTTTCTCCGGCAAACAAAAATCTAGTTCTTTGTGCTGCCTCTCCGGAGCTTTTCCGTGATTTTCCGGGGACCGAGTCGAGAAGAATCCCCCCATAGAATCAAATCGCCATGTCAGTCTGTCACCGAACAAGGTTTCGGCGCTTCACTTCTCCGACCTGACTTCAGACTTTTCTTTCAATCACGTCATGCCCAATCACGTCAGTGAGATCAGGATACACCTTCAAGGCTGCGTAGACGCATGCTCTCCGCAAGGTTTATGTGTGTATCCAGTCATCACTGCTTTTCAGCAGATGTAAAGCCTTTACACTATGATGTCATCACGGCTCCACTGGCACGCGAGGGCGCGAAGCGTCCTCACGGCTAGTGCTTAAATGTGTCGAAGCCTCAGTGTACCTGAGGCTCAGAGGCCTCCGTTCTCGACTGCTCCGAAGCTTCGCACCCCATGGAAGACTGCCGGGAGGGATTTCTGGATGTTCTCTATTCTCGTTGCATGTTTTGAAGTTTTTTCAGTTTCTCCCTATGCCCCGCGGAAAATATATGTATGTGTAAAGCATTACTGTCCCTCTCGAATAGAGGCAAAGCATTTCGACTCGGAATTACTACGTCCCCCACGAACAGGAGAAGCCCGTCAGGTATACTCCCCGACTTAAGGATCCCTAGCGAGGACGTTCGCATCTCTACCGGGCCGGCCCAAGTGTCGAGATTCTCAGGATTCCGACGCCTGATTCTCCCAAAAATATCAGCTGTTCCGATGATGATTCCCAAACTCGGAAGGGCCCCTTCAATCCTGGAGTGTCTCCGAAATCTACGCGGGCGAAGCTATGTCCCGCGCAAAAAAGTTGATCTCCAAGTGACGGGTCTCTGATTGTGAGTGCTGGGCTCACGGAATTTCTCCCCGCCCTGGTTCCCGAGCCGCCTTGATCAAAACTATTCATTGGTTTACTTGTTACACCGCGCTCCCATCCTCTCAAAATCAGAATAGACTTTCTTCCAGTCAGAGCATAGGATCCGAAACGAGGCGGCTCCACAGAAAACGGGTTCCTCCTCGTCCTAGAGCGCCTCCGACTATGAGATGAGGTAGACGACCACTCAAAAGGTCGCTCCGTCCCATGAGACTGTATCTGAGAGCGAGAAGCTTTTTTATTCCTATACGAACTTTCTACTCCCCCACATTTTGGACCTTTTACGACGTGAATGACGGGTCGAGAATACATCGCTCGGATATACCCAGTCATCGCCTGCATACAAGCACGAAGTTTCTCTCCTGTTCTGTATTGCTGCAGGTACAGTGGCGTAAATTCAGTCCACTGTATTCATGCCGGGACTTCTTGACAGATAGCTGAAATAAATGAACCTCCATTGATTCTCAGACTCCAACCTGTATGGAAATACACTTAGTCAGTTAGTCAGTCAGTCTTGGTCATCGACACTGTGCCTTCGCATTGTCGATGCGAATACGTGCCTAATTTCGGAGTCGGACTCCCCCTATGGCTATGAAGCCATTCAGAAACCACGTATCGATGCTGCGAGAACGATGATTTATGCATCGGAATCCTCTCAAAAATTCTCCCACGTTTCTTCGCTGACAAATTTCATCAAGGCTGACTTTTGTCGGGAGACGACATTCGGAGAGGTATGGGAGGTGAATGTTGACGACTCTATCGGGAACATATTCGAAGTCTGAGAGACCGCCGCATTAGCATTCCCATGACTCACGCTCGAGGAGAGATTTTGGAATATGAGGAGCGATTCATTATTCCGCAGCTGGCGCCCAAGCGAAAGGGGAGGAGTTTTCGAGCGACGTGGCTCTTGAGTGTACGAATCAGAAATTTCTGGTTCGAGTGCTCCCTCGGACTTCTGCCGCCTTGGATTAGGAGAGAATGAATGACGAGAGAGTTCCGTTACCTAATTTCCATTCAAGATACTTCGAGTGCTTCATCTAGGTATAAATAGCGCGGCCTCATCGTGTGAACTTTGGCCTCGTTTCTGGGATTCATCCCTTGGCTCAGAAAAGCTGCTGGACTCGTGTACTGAAGAAAATACTCCCGCGGGTTTTCTGCAAGTACTCGCGATCATGGGCTCGGACTCTCAACTCTCCAAGAAACCGTCGGCCTTTCCTTCTCGCGTTTTATGACGCGGAGTAGGTGAAACTCTTGAAGCGGATTCACGGTACTCTCTGCCAGCCAGCGAACGGACCCGAACATAATTCCGCTCCCATCGAGAGCTAGGCTGACCGCCAGCGATTAAACCTGTCGAATGGAAGGCATCCGCTGAAAGAACGCGGAACAGCGGTAAACAACGTGAACGTCTGAAAAGCGCTGATGTAAGATGAGAACTTAAGCCCATACGCAGACGGTGAATTGCATCCGAACAATGGGGGGACTTGCTCCATGCATCGCAACCAATCATCATCATCATCATCTCTGAGAATGACGCCTACGCGAAGAAGCCTTTCCAGAATTCTCGATGGCCGGTCTATCCCATGGCACAATTCCGAGCTTGAGGAGAGTTTCTGCTGGGGGGCGCGCCCTCGATGTCTGTGCTGCCCTAGACCGGGAGAAGCGAAGAGATTCCAACGAACAAATGGGAAAAAATCGCGTTGATCCTTCCATATGTTTCATACAAATCGTAAATCCAAAGAACTCCGGGTCTAGAAACTGAAGTAGCCTTAATCTGTCGCTCTTGACGGTGAATATTATTTTTCCATCCCACCAGGCTCTGTGCGGATCGCCTTGTCAAGGGTCATTACACTGAACACTAAGCAGGCGTCCTTCCGGTCGCACAGCGTTGAACTTCGAGAAGTAGAAACCGAAACTAGATTAGGTCAGAGCAGTGATGCTGATGAATTCTACGACAGGATCTCTGTCCCATATTTGTTTGGAAGTTCTCTGAACGGATTATGATGATGAGAATCAGGAGGAGCCGTACGTTCCCGCACCAGAATTCATTTATTTACTCGGATTGATTACATCCTTTATTATATACGCATATTTAGAGACGACTTCGATAATAATTACATGGATCGAATGTTCACCATCCACTCAATCATTTATATTGATATACCGTGTTTCGCTCGCTCATCATTTGGCTGTTTTTAGTATGTACAAGGTTGTTGGGATCATTCAAACTGGTCGAAGTACTAATCGTGATTACCCCACCGGCCGCCCCTCTCCCCAGCCCGTTCTGGCCCTCGGCACCTAAGTGAAGGTATCCTCGTGATTAGAGAGGTCGATTGTATAGATTCTCGAGATCGTGCATTCTCCGGGGTCGGGACAAATTCCCACGAGGCAATCGGCATGCCCGTAAAATTCCTCTTTCAGCGAAATGACGATACATTGGAATGAGGTTTGGGTTTTCTCTCGGATAAATCGAGCAACTTTGCCGATATTGGTATTATCGAGGGCTGCATCGATCTCGTCGAGCACAAAGAAAGGAGCTGGTTGATAGGAATGAATTGCAAAAAGTAAGGCAAGGGCGGCGACTGTCTTCTCTCCACCGGACAGATTCGACATCGGTTGGAACCGTTTACCTGGAGCGACGCAATTGTAGTTGATACCTGGAATGGATGGGCCGATCAATCAGTATTACATTTTTATATCACGATCGAACAGGCTTCAAGGGTGCCAAGCTCCGATGTGTTCGGAGGATTCAGCGATTCTGCGGATAAGCTAACCTTCCAAGTATGGCTCCTCTGGGTTCTCTGGACCCAGGAAAGCTTGGGCTGAAGGATTGTTGGTCAGCGACTTATAGATGTCGTCTATGCAGTTTGAGACGTGCTCGAAGCAGGTGTTAAATCTCTGGAAACGCTCTCGCTTCACCAGCTCGAAATTCGACT
Source organism: Galendromus occidentalis (assembly GCF_000255335.2). Classification (NCBI taxonomy): domain Eukaryota; kingdom Metazoa; phylum Arthropoda; class Arachnida; order Mesostigmata; family Phytoseiidae; genus Galendromus; species Galendromus occidentalis. Next base: position 124,030 of record NW_003805515.1, on the reverse strand, counting down.
TCGCTTTCCGGACCTTTTTTCGCGCGTGCTCGAATTCTGTATCGGTGTCCTTCAAGCGTTCCTTGACGCTGTCGAGTCTGTTGGCAAAAAAATCTTTATACCGACGCGCTCCTCGATTCACTGACACTCCATGATCCCGGAAGTCCTCGCCTCGATCCACCCTGACGTCATCTCGGGCGTTTCAGCACCATGAGGAAAGCGGAATGAGGTTGAGCGCTACCGTGTCCATATTCCATATGAGCTCGGAGAATAAAACGATGAATAACAAGAGGAAAAATCAGCAGGCCATGATGCGATACTCACTTCTCCATTGCTTTGAAGTTGGGTGCCTGGATTCGTTGCAGCATATTGGTCATATCGTTGATTTCCTTCTCCATCCTAGCCGTGATCTTCCTCACTTCTTCAGACGTGTCGACTTCTTGTTGCTCTTCTGATAATTGACTGTAGTCGATTTTGAGTGCGGCTTCTCTCTCGTACATCTGCTGCATTTGATTGCCCTGGTTTGCGGGGTTAACCTCGTCCTCTTCCTGCAGAACGATGTCTTCCATGCTGCCTAATATGAGCGGAATACGGATCCCTTCGAGCTTGCAGCTCTGCAGGAAGGTATGCCTTTCACTGCGCTTCTGCTCGAGCTTCGTTTCGGCCTGCGTTACGCCTTTCTGCACCGCAGTGACTTCTTTTTGTTGAGTAGTGAGTCGTTTCCGAATTTCTGCAACCTCCTCATCGATTTCGTCGACTTTGCTCTTCTTCACGGCTCGCTCGTTCTTCAGTTGGGAGATCAGATTGACCTGCTGTTCGATAAGTTCTTTTTGTTTCTGCTCGATCTCCTTGAGGTTCTCCAGCTCTTGTTGATCCAGTTCCACAGTCGCGGTCCACTTGTTCACCAATGCTAGCGTATCTTTCGTGCGTTCATATTCGAGGTGAGACGCCACTCTGAAATAGTTGAAGAAAGTCTTCTGAGTTCAAGATCTCCGAAATTACAGCTGACGCTCCCGAAAGCTTCTTATCGGATCGTCTATCTGTTGCGGTCTGGGGCCTCACCTGTTTTTCTGATTCTCGAGATCCGCTCTCTGCTTCTCGCGCTCTTGACTGGCGTGCAGCTCCCGTTCCTCGTATTCTCGAATATTCGCCACGCCAATTTGCGCGCAGAAGTCCCGGAAGACATCGTCCTCGACGGTGTTTTGCTTCGCTTTGATTTCGTTGATCCGAACTTCACGCTCGCGCATGCTCTGCTCGAGCTGTTTGATGCGCGGTTCGAATGTGGCATAGTCCTTCTCGAGCTTCTCTATCTCTATCCGAAGGGAGGACGTGACTTTCTTCTCGGTACCTTCTTTGTCCGTTTTCGAATACTTGATACGCGTTTCTAATCCCTTGATCTGAGATTCGATTGTGGTCAAATCGCTCTCCTTGCGAGCGGTTTTCATGGCTTCGCGTAGATCTTCTTGCAGTTTCTCCTTTTGATCTGGAAGAGCAAAACGAATCTGATCTGTTGGGTTCCGTTTCCGGAGTCGACTCCGCACGCTTCGACTCGAGTGCTCCTATCCACGATCAGATTCCACGTGGGCGACCCACGAAAAACAGAATTCTAATGAAGACATACCTTTCAATTTATGGAAATCCTTGTCGTCCCAACGCTTTGCTCGTTTTGCGAGATCAGAGCTCCCTCCTGATATGAAGCCATTCTTCTGATAATACGTTCCGTCGAGGGCGACCGCATCGTAACGTTTCCCGTCGGGTGCTTGGAAGGCGACCTTGGCAGCGTCTTCGGCTGTTTCGCAAACTAGAGCATTATTCGTTGCGTAGAGCACGGCTTTCTTGATGGATAGCGGCTCGTATTTCAGAACATCGTAGAGTAGCTTGACGTTTGGAACGTCCTTGAATTCACGCAATCGCTCCTTGAGAGGTTTGAAGTCGATGTAGTCGAGCGGTAGGAAGGTCTCGGCCTCGAGCATCTGTTCTTTAAGGTATTGGATGCATGCTCGACCGGTTTTCTCCGTGTCCACCACAATGGCTTCCATATTCCTTCCCAAGACTTTTGTGAGAGCCACGTTGTACTTTTTGTGGATCGGGTGACAGAGGTTCACAAGACGATCGTGAACACCGGGATAAAGTTTCTTGAAGTGCTCGACGATTTCGGACTTCCTCTTGCGGCGAGCGTCTTCGTGTTTGTCAACTTTGGCATCTCCCAAAGAGGAACAGACGTCTTCGAATTTCTGACTGAGGTCTTGATGTCGCTTCTTGGCTTCAACTACCTCCACTCGGAGTTTGCGCTCCTCCTCTCTGAAAATCAATCGCCGCCCTTCTGTGAGCATCTCTCCCGCTCTGGGACTCTAGTTCGAAGCGAGAAACGATCGAAAAACATCCCACATGAAAGATATTCGCTTCTCCGAATTCACACTCACTTCAAATCGTGCAACGAGCTCTCGCTCGTTTTAATGTAATCGACCAATTTATTAACTCGTCGCTGATTTTCCTCCAGTTCTGATTTCTTCTGCTTCAGTTTGGCCTCACACTCGTTGCGTTTTCGCAACTCGTTGTCGAGATGATCTTGATCTGTTTTCTGATCGCGAGCAACCGAGTCGTATTCTTGCAGTGCAGCCGAAGCCATTTTCCCGGCTTTCTCTTTCAGACGATTGTATTCCTTCACTTGACTCTCTTCAAGAGAAACATCGCGACCTTTTTTCTGAGCGGTTTCTATACTCTCTTGATCGAAAGCTTCGATTTTCCGTTCCACCTGTGACAATTCCTGCTCGAGCTCCTCGATCTCGCCCTGATGGCTCCTGAGGAATTGGCAAGCTTTTCCGTAAGAAATTTATAACGACAAGAAGCGGAGAAGAAGGGCTATCTGTATTTGGGCCAATTATAGAATATTCCACGGACGGTTCCTGGGTATGAGAGTCCCGTACCTGTGGGTCTTTGTGGCGGCGTCCAAGGATTTCTTAGCCGCGTCTAGTTTCTTCTGAGTATGAGCTGTTTTCTCTTTCGCTCGTATGTATGCCGGCTTCCGCTTGTTGAGCTCGACATCTGCGTCCCTGAAGGTCTGCTCGACTTTCGCCAATTCTCGCTGGGCTTTACCCACCTGTACATCGAAGAGAAGTTTGTGAGTCACCAGCGGTCAAGCAAGTTCCCTCACGAATTCTACTTGCGATAGACGAGAAGATCACTTTTCATATTCGACTCAGACATTCGGCTGATGAGATTGATGCATTCGATGCTTACGTCTTTCTTTTTCTCCCGCAGCTCGTTCTCGATCCGCTCTTTCTTCTTATTGACATCAGCTAATTGAATGTTCCGCTTCTCAAGGTCTTCGAAGCACTCCCGGCTCTCTCGTTCTTGGTGGAAGAGTCGGAACAGATGCAAATTGACTTGTTTCGTGCCTACGTCTTCCTGAAGGGCGGAGTGTTACAAAATTAGAACGACGTTTGCGAGGGGCTCCGAGCTCCTTACCACCGTCTGGGGTCGAACCAGGTGACGGACCCTTCGATCCCTCCTTCGGAAGCTGCATGACGAGCTCTTAGGGGAGTTCCCCCCCTTCCGCCTACCTTCCTCCCCTGTACCACATCAGAAGACTCTGAAGAACAACCTCAGAACGGCGCGGCGCGAACTGCCCCTCCGGACATGGGCCGTTGAGGAATCACAAAAACCCGGGGAATTTGAGGACATACGTGGTATGCTTACTTTCAGCTTTTGGTACTTTTCCGCTTCTTGCTTCTCCATCTGGGCTTCCTTTCGTTCCGCTGCTATTCCTTTCTTCTTCTGATAGGTACATTGAGTCTCCTCCTCGGCTGCCATCATTCTTTTTGCAACGCTCGTATTCCGCCTTATGATCGCCTGGGGACAGTCGGAAAACGTCAGTGCTAATCCGTATCGGCTACGAATGGGCCCGACTCCACCTGCGAATCCAGAAGTCCCACGCGACACCCGAGTTCTCGAAAACTGTATTTACCTGACCGACTGATCTCCTCGAAGAGAACCGTTCGCTCCTTCGGGTTCTTCATGGCGATACTTTCCACGGCACCTTGGAATACGAGGAAATTCTTCGCCTTTACGTTGATGCCGAGAATCTCGAGCTTCTGGAGGTAGTGCTCCGAAGAGCAGGCAATGCCATTGATGAAGTACTCAGACGTTGAACCCGTGACCATGCGAGTGAATTGCAGCTCCGTTCCGTCATCGTGTTCATATACTGCTTTGACGTGCGCTCGAGAGGCCACCGGCTGACCTGAGAACATGAATGATATTAGTTGATTCCTACTATCTGACGTATCGCGCCGCCCGAGTGCTTATCGCACGTTCGCCCAACGAATCTTTCTCTCCAAGCCGGGACAACCGCCAGTTACCAAAGTCAGGGATATGTTCCCGCGCGCCGCCTCCATTCTCCTATCTCCTATCTCCTCTGAATAAGCATATCTGAATTTCGCTCATGGGATTCGAGTTTCGCGCAATGAGATAATGTCTAATGCTGAGTCAAGGGTGGATCTCCCCAAGATCCTCGAAGCCATCGGAGTACCCTGCATGGGCTTCGACAGCCTCTAGTCGACGTCGACATTATGCCATCGGTGCGATTCGAGGCGGACCGAGCGACACGCAGCATTGTTTCGGAACTCACTCTCTCCGAGGAGCGGATTTTTCATTCCGAATTCGTTCGGGAGAGACTACGAGGAAGTAATCTCTCGCAATCGCTCAAGGTCGAGTGATCGAGCTCGGCAGTGATCCAGCCAAGCGCCGGTCCCTACCTACAGACTGCTTCCATTCTTTGCCGACCTGCTGCGAGATGACCTTCTTGAAGATCTACTTGTTTTGCTGCTCTACCGACTATAAGCACGCGAAACGCCACCGGTTGATAAGCTCGACAAAGACAGCGCGGAGAGAACGAGAGCGATACCAAGATCCAACGAGCAACCATGAACGTCGAGGGCAGCCCTTGTGGTTGTGGAACACTCGGCACTCGCGTGCTTCCACTTTCACAGCATAGGCATTTTTCTCACGCCGCGATCGGCGACTCCGGAATTCAGAGTTCAATATCGCGACTGTGACCTCGGATCGAAGTGAGTAAACCCCTGATTTCATTGCTCTTTGATGCGAGATTTCCCGGGGAAACTCCGGAAGAGGAGCTCTCCGAAATTGGACGGGTCGACCCGGTGGGCTCCTCTCAGCATGGTCGATTCGGAGAATAACGGAGGTGCGCAGATCGTGTACGTGGCGACGCGGCGTCACTGCGTCCTCACGCTTGATTCTGACAGCCGACAAGCACGAGTTCCGCGGGGCGGCGCCAGCTCACATGAAAACTTCCGTTCGCGCGTCTCGAGCTCCTCGGAAGGGTAGTGAATGCCACCTGGATCCGATCCATGTACTGTATATTCGTTCCAGATGCAGGGCGGCCGGAGATCGGGAGGACCTCGGAAGATCTCCGAGGTGTCCCAGTTCAAGCAATTGACCAAGAGAGACGCTCTTGTCCTTATGCTCAACGAAATCGAGTCGTTAGTGAGCACTTGTACATCGGAGAAAGATGTGAGTTCTCGACGATACTAGCTCCAGAGTCCCTCCTAAAATTCTCTCATAGGGGGTTCTCCGAAATCATTGTCAGTGTCTGAATTCATTGCTTCGACAGGCCGTTGAAGATGAGCTCCGAAGATTCCAGCGATTGTTCACTCGATACCTATCGGCAAGTCCTCGAATCGATTGGGAAAAAATCGAACCGCTCCCCCAGAACGCGATTCAGGACTACGCTTCGCTGGAAACTCCATCGGATGAGCAAGTGAAATCGATGCTTGCAAAATTAGTCGTGGTTAAACTGAACGGCGGCTTGGGAACGTCTATGGGATGTCAGGGACCCAAGAGTGCGATTTCGGTCCGGAACGACCTGACCTTCCTCGACTTGACGGTCCAACAAATCGAGGTACGTCCTCTGTCGACGTGGAATCGAGTTCATATTGACTCGGAGCTCCCGGAGCCGACGCTCCGCCCCAATGGATCTAGATAGCGAGGCTTCCGCCCAACTGTCCCTAGATGGGATTCATACGACATTATTTCAGCACCTGAACAAGAAATATGACTGCCAAGTTCCCTTGGTACTGATGAATTCATTCAACACCGAAGAAGATACGAAACAAATTCTACGCAAATACAATGGCTTCCAAGTGCAGATTTACAGCTTCAAACAATCGCGTTTTCCCCGTATTAGCAAAGAGACTTTGATGCCCATTACGAAGTCTTTCCAAGACGACAATAAAGAAGCATTCTACCCGCCAGGTCAGTTGAGCCTATCAAGAAACACAGCGCCTAATACCTAATTTGGTAGGATATTGGTCCTATCAAGTCGTATATATCGAACTGAATATGGGACCAACCACGACCAACCACGTCTTTCGAAAAATACAGGGCACGGGGACTTCTACGAATCGTTCCTTCAGTCCGGTCTGCTGCAGCACTTCCTGGACGAGGGTCGCGAGTACGTGTTTATTTCGAACATCGACAACTTGGGTGCCTCAGTAGACCTTAACATTCTGAAATTCCTCTTGGAATCCTCTCCGAAACCTGGCTTCGTTATGGAGCTCACCGATAAAACGCGAGCCGACATTAAAGGCAAGGATCAAGAGATGCGTAATGACACAAGGAGTTCGATAACAAGCGAGACAGCGATCTCTAATCGCGGGTCGTCGCCTCAATAATCTTGAAGGGTTTATCCCGCTCAGGTGGAACCCTCATTCAGTACGAGAACCACGTGAAACTCTTGGAAATCGCTCAGGTGCCACCGGACCACATCGAGGAGTTCAAGTCTATCAGCAAATTCAAGATTTTCAACACCAATAACTTGTGGATTAGACTCGACGAGACCAGAGAAATCGTGGAAAAGAACGCGCTAGAGCTAGAGGTCAGCCGACGACGGATTCGAAGTCCCCCTCGGGCCAATTGGTCGCCATCGGAAACTCTCTCGTTCGGCATACTGAATGGACATCTGCTTGTGTTTTCAGATCATCGTGAATCCGAAGTGCTTATCCAACCACGTCGAAGTCATCCAACTCGAGACAGCAGCCGGAGCAGCGATCAATCACTTCCAGCATGCTCTTGGAATCAGAGTGCCCCGTTCGAGGTTCCTGCCAGTCAAGAAAACGTCTGATCTCATGATGGCCATGTCGAACTTGTACAACATGAAGAACGGGTCGCTCATCATTTCTCCTCAAAGACCGTTTGCTGGTGTGCCACTCATCAAGTTGGGAGACGCACACTTTTCCAAGGTTTGGTTCCACCTCAAAAACAGAGAATCCTAGCTGAGACGCAGACTAAGCCCGTACTGGTTATCGGGATATCGCAACTCTCACGCAACTCGAGGTAATTTCGATGCAGGTGCGCGATTTCCTGGATCGATTCAAGTCAATCCCAGACATCCTGGAATTGGATCACCTCACAGTCTCGGGCGACGTGACCTTCGGAAAAGGAGTGGTTCTCAGAGGCACGGTGATAATCATAGCGAATCACGGGGACAGGATCGACGTACCCGCCGGGGCGATACTGGACAATAAGATAATGAGCGGGAACCTCCGCATTTTGAGTCACTAGAAAGCTCACGGATTCGTTCCCTGGATCGATGGAAGGAACAGGGCTATCCACAAACGGGTTAAGATTCGAATTGAGGCATCGAAAAGAAAACCCAAATAAATCGTCGAGGAGCAAGTTCTGCGCCAAATACCCTCGCGTTAAGGGAGGATGCCAAGGTGGAGGGGGAGCTCGCAGCGGGCGGGATCGGAGGGCTCTAGAACTCGAGCACTTTTTTCTCAGCATCGATTGCCTTCGCCAAGTCCGGCGAAGAATATACGTTCGGAATGACACTGGAATCAAGCCCATTGTCGACGTACAGCAGGAACCCGAGCGCCTAGCGGTTGATGTAACTTTCCGATCGGAGGCATCCGGGACAGGGAGCGAATCTATGTAATCTTTAGGCGACTTCAGTTGCCACGGCTCCGCGTATCAAGCTTATCCCCAACCTCCTCGAGTATGCACGAGATCCGATGAGTGCTTAGAATGCTTCCCGTGAGCGGTCCCGGAAGAGGATCAGATGCACTTGTGCTGCTTCGAGCTACCCGCCAAAACCGATTGGCAAGGTGGAGCACCACTCGAATGTGCTCCGGAGGGATTCTCTTCGAGAGTGACTCCGAACAATCCTTCTTTTTCACCTTGAGATTGACCGTACGCCCGAAAAAGGGTTCAGTAAGCGACGCAGGGTGTGCAAGTACTGAGTTAAGGAGCGGTGTGGGCTACTGTCAAACTCGGTGCGACGTCGGCGGCGTGTATTCCCCCGGCGTTCCGGGGAATCGTTCCGTAAATCAAAAGTTTATCCTGAACTCACCGATTGGAGCACCGTGTATTAGATCCGAAAAACGTTTCACACGGAGTTGTTTCTGTTTTTCTCCCAGCACAAAGCTTATAGCATCCATGAAGTTCGACTTGCCCGAACCATTGGGACCGATGATGGCGGTGAATGGTTTCAGAGGCCCGATTATCTGACGCCCCCGATAGGATTTGAAGTTCTCTACCTCGATGTATTTGAGGTAACCCATTCTGACGGGCTCGTTTAGCTCCAAGTATGGAGCGCACACACCTCACAGACCTCTGTAGTACCGGATAGACAGCCAACCGCCAAATCCACAGCGACAGGCACAGTACAAACAAACCATCCTTAAAGACCTCCCGATGGAGCTCGGATCAGTTTGGGACGGGGCGCTCCCAGAGCACTGTTTACTGGTGCTTCATTCGGAAATTCGCGGTCCTTAAGAGAGGAGTACGTTCCCAAAATCGAGAGTGCGCCCTGAGAGCTCCTTTTGTTCCGAACGGAGTCTGCATATTGCGCTTCGAACTCCGCGAAGATTTTCCGAGCGACCTCAGGCATCATGGTGGGAAAGCGGCGCATACACAGATTATGTTTGAATTTGACGCGCGCAACTGTCAATTCGGCTTGAGCATCCCACCATGGAAGCGGTTTGGGAGAAAGATAGTCGGATGTTTTGACGCAGGAGGACATCGGACAACCGATATGCTCCATGCCCGTACTTTCGAAATCGAGCCGATTGAATTCGGAGCCGGGGTCGCTCGAGATGAATCGCGATAGGGATTCGTCGTCACGTGGAGTTCTTTCTGGGCGAAGAGGGCCGTTTTTGATCTGATGAGAAATGAGAATTGAGCTTCTCTATTCCGATGCTCGAGCCCAGAGGGATACTTCCCAGAGGCCGGAACGAGGAGTACAGCCAGGATGTTAGCCTCACCGTCTTCGGTGCGAAAATCAAAAGAAGAAGGAAGTTCCAAAATATCACCATAGTATGCGTCGAGGAGACTCTCCCCTCCTGAGGAACGATCGAGATGGTCATGTAGCGTGATTACAAGGGGGATATACCGGAACTTTAGCGACCGAATTCCCCCTTCCACGCCGCATCGCCTCGGGGGCCGAAGATCATTGGCGCGTCGCGGGGGGAACATCTCGCACAAGGTCGATCTTGGCTCTTCATGAAACACAAGCGGCTAGGCAGTTTGGAAATATATCTCGACCTCACTGAGGTGATTGCGCATCGATCGGAAAAGTATTTGGTTTGGTGTCAGACAGACATAGCGATTTTATTATATAGGGGGATTCTCCCGTAGTAAATTCGAATGATAATCTCCAGCTCGACTGCAAGCGTTCCAACGGAGAGGCAGTCCTTTTTTCCTTCGTCCTCCTACTCGAAGAAGAGGTCGACGACGGCGCTCCCTTGACTAAGCGACAGAAGTCTTGTGGCTCCATCCCGATTTCAAAACGCTATCCTCTTCGCTCTCATGGCTGCATTCATCGTAGAGTCTTACCCAGCCGCGCAGCATACGTCCGCGCGCGAGCGGATCAGGACTGACGAGCAGCCCCCGAAGCAAGCCTTGGATATCGCTGATTCCATCAGCCTCTCGACGCTCATCGCACGTCGGTAAGGAGACGGGCGAGGTTTGAGGGAGTCATCTGGAGCGAATGATTCTGCATAGAAGGAATGTCGAGAGTTTGTGCTCGTTTCGAAATTTCCAGCCAGCTGCAACCCTCCAGGAAATACATTGATAGGTACACAAAGAGTTTCATGGTATAGGCTGGATTGTCGATTATACGGGGGTGTGAGGGTGATGATGATCGATAGGCCTCGCGATGCCAAGATTCCCCTCCCGCATACTGGTACTTTCTGTCCTCCTGGCACAGTTTCCCTGGTATCTCCCCGCCGGAGAGCGGAAATCGCGGGAGGCGGGGGTCGATTTTCAGCGCGCTCCTTGTAGCCCGCGGGGGCAGAGACCTCTGGATTCGTAGTCTCATGTCCCTCTAATTCAAAAGGCCAGCATCGGCCGCAATACCCGGTAGAGCATTGCGCAACGGAGCTCTACAGCGGGCTTCCGGCATCGATCCGCGATGGCAGAATGCTCAACTAACTGACTAACTGAGTGAGTGAGAGGTATATTCAATGGCCGCAGCCTCTGCGCGCTCGGGGCTCATGTCGAAAAAATGTAAGTCTACGACGAAGGGAGCGCGTATGTGGCGGTGAGAGATCTACCCCAATCTATCTGGATTCTAAGCTCCGCAGTGTACGTTATGAGATGAGTCTCCGGAACGAATCCGCGCCCCCCTCCCTAACGGCAATTCGAAATTGGCGCCATGTGTCTGCACTGTAATGGCTGGCTAGAAAAGGTCATCGCGTGTATTTGAAAGAAATTCGATTCAAGAATTCCGTGTCTTCGCATAGTGAAAAGGTAGGTGCGGAAGCGATTCTCAGACGCACTTGATATCGCAATTAAAATAGAGGTTCTCGGAGCGAACGATGTCACTCTCCATTCCCTCGCGCTTCTTGAGCTCTACAGCGCGAAGCGCGTCAAGTATCTTCAGATTAATTGTGAAGCTTGAGTCTCGAGCAGAAGTCCAGGATGCTCTCCTGGCTCTGGAAGCCTTCCGAACGTGAACGACTCCCGCAATAATTTAGTTCGGAGCTCCATATTCCGGAAGCCCACCCCCCGACCGAGTGGCTTCCCTGCGCTAATAGGGGATTGTTTTGGGCATCGCTAATCGAAAATCACATGTTTCTCCGCTCACTAGACCTATATCAAGAGCATTCGATCCGAGTTTGTTTGGGTTTGTACATGAATGGAGTGATGCCCGAAAATGCGTAAAATGCCATAACAGCTGACCGCTTCCGCATAGAACCCCTATAAGATGGTGACGCGAGTTGCTCAGCTTCCGCCATGCCGTATTTTCCGAGAGCGCAGGTTCGACATGATTGAGTAGCCGGCCGTGTATTTTGAGCGTCGTCACGACGTTCGCGTACTTCGACACTCTGTTGGAGGTGGAAATCAACGAAATCGGCTCCAGGACTGAGGCGTCGTGAGTCGCAGAGAAAATGGCGGCAAACAGTGACGTCAGCGGGCTCCGAATGCTCAAGCAACCTTCCATGGCTTCCCCAGCCAGAGTCTGTTTACAAGATGGCGAACGAAACGACGGTTTAGGTCGCTGCACTTCGACTTGATTTCGTGTTACGATATCGGTGGAAATACGAGACGTATTCAAGTGTCAGGACAACCAAAAGCAGACCAGAGCAGTTGGTAGCTCAAGGAATTCGGCTGTGTAGCCATGAACGCAGGGTACGGCCAGCAGCGGATGTCGGTCGGCACTGGAGGCCCGGGCCGAGGTGCTCCCCGAGAAGAATATGGCTCTGGAAATCGTGCTGGTTCGAGTCAGGGTGCACCTCCGTCGCCAAGTGGTGGTCAGGGAGGTCAGTTCCAACGACTGAAAGTAGAAGATGCGTTATCCTACCTTGATCTCGTGAAGCTGAAGTTTGGCAGCCAACCTCACGTCTACAACGACTTCCTCGACATCATGAAAGAGTTCAAGTCCCAGAGTATCGACACTCCTGGCGTCATCCAGCGTGTTTCCAACTTGTTCAGAGGCCATCCGGAACTCATTGTGGGCTTCAATACGTTCTTACCGCCTGGCTACAAGATCGAGCTTCAAGGCAACGAGCAAGTGAACATCTCCATTCCCGGCAGTAATGTATGTCACACAATTCATCCGAATGGCCCGCCGACTCCGAATATCCCACCGAAAAGTCCCCCTCAGGCGCCAGTCGAGTTCAACCATGCCATCAACTACGTGAACAAGATCAAAAATCGCTTTGCGGGTCAACCCGATGTGTACAAGAAGTTCCTCGACATCCTCCATACCTATCAGAAGGATCAGAAGAGTCGAGAGTCGTCGGGCTCCTTGTCTGAATCTGAGGTTTATCAGCAAGTCGCGGCTTTGTTTGAGGATCAGGACGATCTACTACAGGAGTTCGGCAAGTTCCTCCCCGACGCCAATGGGGGTCCAACGTCATCATCAATCGAATTCAGCAAAGTTACGTCGCAGGCTCTTTATGCTCACAATATGCAAAATCTCATGCCCGTGGAAAAAACACCGCGTTCGGCGCCACCTCAGGCACCACCCCAGGCAACGAGCAAACCCGTGAGGAGCAATCCTCAACTCAATTCAGCATCCACGGGAATACCAACGAAACGAACGAAGTTCTCCAAGGGCGAGATCACCATCAACGACGCCGGAAAACATGGCACTCTGAACGAGTATGCCTTTTTCGAGAAAGTCCGTAAAGCCCTCAGGAATCCCGAGGTCTACGAGAACTTCCTTCGTTGCCTCAACCTTTACAACCAGGAAGTGGTTTCGAAATCCGAGCTGGTTCATCTAGTGACGCCGTTCTTGGGAAAGTTTCCGGACTTGTTCAAATGGTTCAAGGATTTCATTGGCTTCAAAGATTTCACCCAAATTGTTGAAAATCAGATCGGCTCCGGTAACGAGCGCCAGTCTAACAATAACAACAACAATAATAATAATCAGAACAACAATAACTCCCCGAATCATCCAAGAATCATGCCACCAGAGGAGATCGATTTCACTGCCTGCAAGCGGTACGGCGCGTCCTACCGTGGAATGCCGAAAAACTACGTTCAGCCGAAATGCTCGGGGCGGACGAACCTGTGCCGAGAAGTGCTGAACGACGCCTGGGTCAGCTTTCCATCGTGGAGTGAAGATTCAACATTTGTGAGTTCAAAGAAAACCCAATTCGAGGAGCATATATACCGGTGCGAGGACGAACGTTTCGAGCTGGACATCGTCATCGAAGCGAACCTTGCCACCATACGCGTGCTCGAAACCGTGCAGAAGAAAATCAATCGCATGAGTCTCGAGGAAAGGTCACGTTTTCGATTGGACGATTGTCTCGGAGGGACGTCGTCGACAATCCATCAGCGCGCCATTCGTCGAATTTACGGAGATAAGGCCGGCGATGTCATTGAAGGTCTGAAGAAAAACCCCGTCGTCGTGGTTGCAGTCGTCCTGAAGCGCTTGAGGAGCAAAGAGGAAGAGTGGCGGGAGGCTCAGAAAGCATTCAACAATATCTGGCGGGAGCAAATGGACAAATACTATCTGCGCTCTCTGGATCACCAGGGCATGACTTTCAAGCAGACCGACTCGAAGACCATCCGCTCGAAGAATCTCCTCAACGACATCGAAACAGCGTACGAGGAGCACTGCCAGAAAGAGAACCCGCCACCGGGCTCCCACTTCCAGCTGCACTACCCCGCGAACTGGGATATGGTGAAAGAAGCCTCAAATCTCATCATCCACTACGTCCGACGACAATCCGGAGTCAACAAAGAGGACAAGCAACGCATCAAGTGGCTCGTCCGGAAGGTTCTTCCAGAGATTCTCAACCTCAAGGCGGAGGAGATGTCCGACGACGAGGGGTCAGAGCAGGAGACCGTCGGTGATCTAGGCCCGATCGCCAGCGACGAATTGGCAACCCCGATGTTTTTGGAAAACAAGACCAGCGACGAGACCTACACACTTTTCATGGGAGATAGCCATTGGTATCTGTTTCTGCGGTTGCACCACATTCTATGCGAGCGCTTGGCCACAATAAACAAGTACGCGCAAGTACTGCTCGACGATGAGGAAAAAGACAAATCCAATCGAAAGGACTCCGTCGCCGTGGCGCTCCGTCTCAAGCCCCAACAACAGGTGCCGGTCGAAGAGTATTTCAATACGTTCATCGAGATGATCAAGCAGCTGCTCGACGGCCAGTTGGACAGCTCGCAGTTCGAGGATCAGCTGCGCGAGCTGTTCGGTATCAACGCCTACCACGCGTTCACCATTGACAAAGTCGTTCAGAACGCGACTCGACAACTGCAGCACCTTGTGACGGACGAGACGTCGATCAAATGTACGAAATACATTCAGCAATACAAGAAAGCGGGTTACGCCGGCGGAGCTTGTAGCACAGCGGCGTTACGAGCCTCTCAAGAGAACCACTATCAGGCCGAAGGCGAAAAATTCATGGAGAACGAAAATTGCTATAAGGTACTCATCTATCATTCGGAAGCCAAGGTCACCTTCGAGGCTATCGACACCGAGACGAACGAGTCGAACGAGAACGATTCGACTGCGGGCGATATCGAGAAATGGGCGGCTTTCATCGATAAATCCATCGACGATTGCGAGGAGGTCAGAGAACGACTCCTCAAGAAGCCGGTGTTCCTCCCGCGGAACGCCCGCAAACGCCGGAATGCCCAGACCGGAGTCGAAATCAAAGAATTCAAGAAGCCTCGAGTGGAAGAGGGTGCCATCTGTAAGCTGGAACTGACAAAATTCAAGACAGTTTTCGTCATACAGAACTCGAGTCTGCTGTACAATCAGATATCGAGAGAGAAAGCCGTTCGAGAAGCCCGAATAACCTCGTGTAGACTCAAGCATCGCTTCCAGGTCTGGCACGACAAGTGGCTCGACTCGAACTGCACGAATCAGCAGCGCGAACTCACCGACTCGTGGATGCTCGACGGCTGCAGGAAGGAACCCCAGCTAACGGGTCCGGGGGGCAAGCCGCCGCACTATACATACTTTAAATATCGATCGGCAAACGCGTTCTCGGCCGCTAAATGATATTGAAATCATAATGATGCCATCGTAGGAAAACCGCCGTTACTCATCATCATGATTATAATGGTGGAGCCGATGGCGAAGCTGATGAACGGACGAGCGGGTGGAGGCAACTGACAGAAAAACAAGCGGACGAACGGACGGACGGACGAGCAAACGGATCGATTGACATGGATCTGTCCCGTGGTCAAGCGTCGCGTCGCTTGCTCAACAATCCGGTCATTTGTTTCAAGAATGTTTTAAGGCTGCAGCGAGATTTGCTGCACGAGCTGCCGCCCTCAGATAACATTGTACATCGTTGTACATTTGCAGGAATTAAACTATCGATGGAGATGAATGAAAGAAAGAAAAGAGCAATGAAGAGCGAACGTAATAAAAAAAGCACTATGAAAGAAAACAAGTAAAGTATGAAAAAAATGGAGGTTGAAATTTTAACGAAATAAAGAAAACGTCATTGGTTCAAAGAATTTCGCTTTCATCTCGTTCTGCATAGCTGATCTCAGGTCTTCGTGGCCTGGATCCTTGGTTGAATCCTATCGAGCAGAGTCCGGAGCGCTGTCGTCCCACTTGAAAGAGCTCTTCCCGGATATGATTGGAGCTACTGAGGTTCGGACTCGGTCCGTCCACGAAGCAACCGGGACTGCCCCGCTAATAGTCCAGTGGACAGAATTATGACCGCAGCAGCCCCGTGCTCGCCCCTATACTGTGGAAGCTTATCTGAACGAGGCCCCCATGAATGCTCTCGCAATCTGAGCGTTGTGGTCGTATCCCTGTGGAGGAGAAATCTCCCTATGGAGGAGTGACATTGAAATGATAGAGGATTATGCGATGACTGATGACCCATCGTGAAACAGAGATGATGATCTTAATCCGACGACAAGAAAGTTCAACCCTGATCTCCGCTCGAGGTGCGATTGGCATCGCTACCTTCGGGGAGTCTAAATCAATGGATGACGTGAGGACTTCTCTCGACACAGATGGTGCAAACTAATGCGACGCCTCAAGACGCGAGCGGCTTCGACCTCTACCCCGAGAGGAGAGAGAACTCCAAGACAAACCTACAGAAAGCCCTCGGGTTCATGTGGAGCAATCCGAGGGTTGAGAAAATCAGGTGAGTCACCAACCCGCTCCCTTTGTGAAAACATTCTTGCCCGAAACCTTTTGGACCTGATCGAGCTTCTGTCGCGCCCGATCCACTCACGATCGCTGTTCCTCTATAGATGCGAGGTAGCCGTACAGAAGTGCATGGACACTTCACCTCTGGTGAAGACGATGATGTATGCCTTGAGGGCGGCGGGCTGCGATATTGATCCTAAGCGACATATCTCATGTGAACCGTGTCACCCGGACGTGACAGGTGGATTCGACGCTGAAATGAATCAGGTGAGCACCGATACTCTCATATTTGATTTCCGGCCGCTGATCGCGTCCATTAGACTTTCTCGATCGGTATCCGCTCACCAATTCGAGACCTGTGATCCTTCCCAGATAATCATTTGCCAGAATGGGTCTCATTCCCGGGGAGTTATACAGTCGAACCTCGCACATGAAATGATTCACATGTTCGACTTCTGTCGAGCAAAATTCGACTTCAAAAATGCGGAGCACGTTGCTTGTTCGGAAGTGAGTACGCCGTGGTCGCATATGATTTAAGCTTCCATATCATAAAAAAAAACAGATCCACTCAAGCTCTCTTACGTGAAATCGGGGGCATCGAACTCATCCCTCATGCCTCACGCTCAAGGTGCGGGCCGCGAACATCCTGCATTGCTCGTTCATGACAGCGATGCTCCAGGGAGAGACCTCACCATTCGACTTTGGAGCAACGCACAAGAATTGCGTCAGAACGAAGGCAGTCAAGTCTGTGATGGCATCATCGAGCCTGACGAAAGAACAAGCCGAAGAAGCTGTCGATAAGTAAGTAGTACATCTATTTCCGCGGAGTGATCCATGACCAAGTGGCGTCCATCTGATTCCTTCCCTGCTTGACTTCAGAGTGTTTCCTTTCTGCTACAACGATCTCGAGCCCATCGGCCGACGTATCCGTAGGAAGTCAGAGGACATGGAGAGGTCCTACAGAGAGCGATACAGCTTCGCGTTATCCTAAGTCCTACAATGTATTCGAGTATAGTGAATAAATTCGATGTATTTTCATATTATTTATTATTCCCGTCTTTTTATCGTGATTCATGAGATCGGTCTTCTCGAATCAATCGGTGCTTTCGCTGTATCTGGGGAGCTCGAGACCCGTGACGCGCTGCATCGCGCTTCAACCCATTGATCTTTCCCTTCGTCAGATGAGAGAATGACGATTAGGTGGACACGATACGGAGGGGAAGAATTTTGATATCATCATCATCAACACGCACAAGTCATCGAAAGAGCTCCTGCGCAGGCATACCGCACCTGGCCGAGCTTGAAGCAATGATCCGCACATTTCTCGGGGAAGAATGGACATCCGTGACCTTTCATGCGCACATCTACGGAGGGGAAGATAGTCTGAGTGGGAATTGGTCCGATGGATTTGCCGCTTGAGCTCGAAATCAAGAGAATAATAGTGTTGGTAGATATCTCGGTGGCAGAAGCAAACCTTCCTCACTGCTCTCGTCCGAGTCGAGGGAACCTCCGTTGACTCCGTCGTCTGCGGATCAATCAGGAGCTGAATTAGGAAGAGCTCCTTGTATCAGATGAGATAACCGTCAGATTAACGGGCCTCCTTCCGCATCTCCTGCCGCTTCTCATACCTGATAACAAGAACGTCAGCACAAGCAGAACGATTGAGACACGGAGCATCTCAGCGATGGTCAAGCCGGGAGTCCAGTCGATCCAAATGTCAGCAGCAGTCTGGCACCGGGTACGGTCGTCGCGAAGCGAGAATGCCCCACAGATGGGGACCTCTTTCCGACGATGGTACTTTCCTATCTCGTCTATTTCCATACGATGATTCCGACTTCGCCACTCGTTCGGGAATCCGAAAAATATATATCTTAAAACGAAGACCCAATTTTGACGCTGAGTTAAGGAGTTCTTCCTTGCCCCGACAATTGGAGATTTTAATGGGACATGGGCATAGATGTAGCGGCGATTGAGACTAGCGGAGCCTCCCAATGATCCGATTTCAGACAGACTTGGAGATGTGATGAGATTAGGAGAAAGAATCCCCCAAGAAGAGGAATATTCCACTCTCGATCCATCGCTCGACCATTCTCGTCCGGTCTCCGCTTGATAGAGAAGCTTTTTTGACGGGTGGTTCCGTCTCCGTTTTGATAGACCTCAACTCAATATCACATGGCAAATATAAGGCTCACGGTCTCGAGCCCGAATCCCGGTACCACCGCATTGACATTTTATCTTCAAGATGCAAAATGTTGGTCGGGCTGAGGGCTCCGCGTAGTGACCGGAATTGAGCTACAGGCATCGTTATGTAATCGAACGATTCGAAACATCTTATCGTGGGTTGTTTCAGTCGGATGCCGACGCCGTGAGTCGTAACGCTCCGTTGAGCGGGTCTTCCCTTGTTCACGAAATCCGTAGTCTGCTGACTCCGACCACGGGACGTGGCCGCTTTTTGGCTCTATCAAAAAATGCTTCAGTACGTGGCCGTGAGCGCGTTCCTATTATACGGCAAAGCTCACGGATTCCTGGTGCCCCTGCTGCTGGAGAGACCTGGTCTCCCCGCAGGAAAGAATGTGGGAATGTTCTTCTGCATTAAGCCATCCCGAAAGCCGGCGCTCCCCCGACTGAACCTTCCTATGCTTCGTGGAATGAATTGTGACCGTGATGCAGCTTACTGCGGTAGCACCTGAGAAGTACCAGATCGCTCAAAATCATCGGAATAGGAGCCATGTCTCCTGGGGGATCTCACTTGGGACTGGCACTTGTCTGACTGATCGATTACGCGTGAAGTGATATCAAGAGTTCTCAAACGTTCGAGATGAAAGAACCCATCGGGATCCCCTCGCCTACTAGGGCTCATATTCGTCGCAGTAGCTCCCAAACTCGGAAGGCTGGGGCCCTGGGTAGTAATCAGTAATCAGGTTCGTCAGACTCTTATCCTCGCAGTACCGCGTATTCCGCGCGGAGTGAAGGAAGGGTAAGGAATCATTCATTAACTTCTCCATTGTATCCGCGGCAAGCATGATAGAATGCTCATCATGCTCGTCTCGCGGTAGCGGTGATGATATCGCGTGATGGGCGATTTCTTCTATCGCGATCAGAGCTTTGATCTTCTCCGATAAGTAGCGAGGCTCCATATAGGCCCCAAGAGGTACGGCGAGATATCTATTTGAGGTTTTTTACTTTATTTCCCTTTGATTTTCTCGGAAATTCATCCCTTTTTCCCTTACGAGATTTCGGAACCTCCTCACAGACTCTAGTACTCCGAGAACATTCGGCGTCGAGCCTCCCCGTATGACCTTATACGGGATATCGGAGGATTGTTATGAGGACAGTTTTTCCCGAATCGAAAACGGAGTTTCAATCTTTTCCACGGGTCGAATTAGCTCCCTCATTGCCTTACTAAAGAGTACGAATCCTCTTCGTCTCATTCAAATGCGGGTTGAGCATCTGCCCATGCAGATATACCGCATCGGAAGCGCTTCCCCTCATTGAAGTCTCATGTAGCACCGCGAAGCTCTCTCTTCACTTCCCTGAAGACGGGAGGATATCGCTTTTTGCGAACCGATTTTTCCGCGTTCTCCCGAAGATGAAGCTCAACACGATCAGTACGGGATTCTCTATCACGTGGTGGAAAAGAGCTCCGACGACACAGCTCAACAAGACGTGAATAATGTATCGCTTCAAGTATTCACTATGCGACAGGAGTAATCTCTCCCTGGTGGTAGCAGATGTGCACATGAATACAAACATGTGACTGAGGTAGATGCTAAAGGCAAATCTCGAAAGTTCAGAGCACATCCAGGACAGCGGCCTCGGATATACTAGATTATTCGGGCCCGGCTCTCCCGATGGAAGAAGAGTTTCTTCATCTTTGATGCCTGTAAGTATCGCAGAACGTCGTCGGAACGAGTGGTGAGGAGTAAAGATCCCATCGTAATGAATCATAGAGCCAAAGTAATGCCACACACCACCGATTGAGTTTTCTCGTTTGCTGCACTTCCGTCGATGCTCCCTCAATAGGTAAAATGTCGCGATGCAGAGAGCCGCGAGCGGTCGATGCACCGCGGCGTACAACGCCGGATAGAACGGTCGTTCCGTATAGTCCCAGGATCGGCTTATCCATGGGTGACCACCCAAGACGGCGTACAGCATTGCGGTTGTCGAGAACACGTAAAGTTCCGCACGTCTCCCAGACAGCTTTTGGGCATCAAGCATCTTACTATTGTGCAGGCTCCCGGCGATGTAACCGACGACCACGGAAGCCAGATGGCATGAGGGTCGCTGGTACACTTCAGTCGAAGCCCGCCACACTTCTTCAATCGTTTTTCCCGACATAACAGTGGGAGCATACTGGAACACCAAGCTTTCCAGCGCGACGTATGCGATGGAAGCTGCTCCGATAAGACCCAGCAGAACCATGCGATACCTTTTCCTGCGGAGAAAAACCTTAATTTAGCTCGACTTGCAACGGGCAGGAGGGAGGAGGGGGTTATCTTTGCTCCAGCGGCCGAGTAATTGTGAATACGGTGCAGTCGAACCTGACAACCAAGCAATGTATAGTCCAGACGACGATGAAGATTTGAAAATCTGCGCTGATGTACCACAGATGAGGTAGGCACTGAGGATCGTATTCCAGAAACGACCAGAGTCAGCAAGCTCCCATTTTCGAACACGTTCCGGTAGTTTATGATTTCCGACTGTCGTTGTGGAGGAATATCGCCCACCGAAACCATACTCACCCCGCTCCGCAGTGGCCGAAAATTATTCGTATGGGTGGGAATCGTCCACCAATTGCTGATGCAGTTCAGAAATCTTTGTTTCATTATGAGCAGACTGGCGGGACCATTACAGAAGATTGGGAACAGGGGAGCAATTATCAATATCAAGAGGGCTGGAACGGTCAGCCTCACGTACCGGACAAAGATGCCTGAGGAGATAGGTTTTTGATGAAACCTGCGTACCCTCTCATCGTTTCGTTATTCTTAGGCCGGGAAACTTATTGAGGATGAACAGGCATGGAAATCGCGCCGGAACCCCAGACCGTGAGCAGGATCCCCAGCGAATAATAAAACCAAATACCCATTATTGCGACCGAGAGAGTACGACGCGTCCTTTTCTTAGCGATGAGAATCCCCGTGATGCAGAAGAATATCTCCACGGACACGTGGGCGTTCGAGATGAAGCAGAAGAGGAGTCCGTCGCGCATCTCGTAGTATCGCAGAGAGAGACCTAATGGGAAAGCAAGTTGACTTTGTATAGCCAGGAAGACCTCTGAGCGGGCGGTGAATGCATCGAGGGGTGCCCACGTGGGTCCTGCTTCAATACGGGTAGCGTAAAAAGCAGGAGCCTTCGGAGAGGGAGGGAGCGACCGCCTAATTGTCTCCCCTCTTTTAATCCTCCGATGACTGGACGTGCATTATTTAAAGATTTTGTCGGAGCGCTCTCCGGGAACTTCACGAACCGACGATATGGGGCTCCACTATGGCGTAGGTATGGCCCAGAAGGACCCAGAGAGTCGCTAGAGCCTTGAATGCGTCTATCGAGGAGCAGGGCCTACGAGCCGAGGGCGAGACGGATGGTCCCAACAAAACGAAACCGATGATCAGGAAGAAGATCCAGCAGCCGAGGAAAAGCAGTGATGTTTGTTGAAACACGTTCAAGGGCGTGGATGAGGATTGACAGGAATCCACAGAGGCGTTGAACCAATCGTTGAAGGCTTGGGTCGACGACGCGAATGTTAAAAAGTGAGACTCTACCCTGATTTTTGTCCTTCTCTTCGGCCTCTGTCAAACTCCTCACCGGACTGATATACGGCTTGGATTTGATCGCTGCCGCATTCGACAGGCGCACACGCGCCGACCAGAAATGACGCGTAATTGAAGTCCACTCTGCGGTTGTAAACCGCCATACGGTCCAATAGGGAAGCGTTGCGAGGTTTAAGAATCACCGTACAGTAATGGCTACCTCTCGTTGTACCGGCGAGACATTGGTCGAAACTACCGAGATCGGCGAGATTGCCCGAAGCCATTCCTGAGGGAAATTTTCCCGAAGCGTCCATCACTGGAAACAGTCTTGTGCTCAGCGAAGTCAGAAAGCAGAAATATGAGATCTTCAAGAGGAGTGGAAAAAGGGATCCGGACCATGATCCGAAGACCCTCAACTCATCCAGGAACTCTCCGGTTGCCCTGAAGGGTTGAACTCACTCCGGAAAACATTGTCTCGGTCCGAGAGCAGACGATCAGAACACGGGGTTCCCTGGATTGCGGGATTGCTGACGATCGACTTGATCATCAGCTCCATGACTTCCCCCTGCGCTGGACTTGCAGAAGTGAAAACGATTCCACGATGGGACGATCGTCACCCAACACATCGACGGCCGAGAAACGAGAAGGTCAGCTGAACTTCACCTTGAATTGCAACGCTCGTCGGATCAGCTGTTGGAGACCTCAGTCTGTTCAGACAGGCGATATTTGATCAGCACAACGTCTTATGTAGCCCGCATGGGAACGTTCAGACGTTTATATCGATCTGACGACGTGTGGTGCAGGAAAAAGGTTTCGGAAATGTTCCGAGCAGAGATATTCTCCAATTAGCACCCGTTGGCTTTTCTTGGAAATTTAGGACTTTTCTCCGGACTCCGCATCGCTCAGAATATAACGGAATTCCCCATCTCTGTCGAGATGAGATAGTGCTGGAATAGACTCTCTTCGCCGACCTAGGGATTCAAGAGCATCCTGACATAAGTGGGCGAGTGAATCTCCCCTCCATGATGATGGCGATGAGTAGGTCTCGGCGATCAGCTGCTTCAAGGAATTGGAGACGAACCGACTACAGCGAATACTAGATCTTACAACGAGAAGCATCTTTTGAGCACCGGCATTCATTCTACTTCATTAGATACAGACTCCACTTCTGGTATATCGGAGGAGTAATTGCATCTGAGGTATCGCAGTTTCACCCACAAAAGGCAGCTGCTCGACGGGAGCGGCATTTTCGGGTGACTAAGATTACACGATCCGCGGCCGATTGAATTAATCTCTTCGCGCTGTACTGTGTTTTCTCTCGCTGAAGCACACTCCATCCGCGTCGATCTACAAATCCGATCGATAATGCTTCAGTTCTCTCGGTATACTTTCGTCGCAGTTATACAGAAGTTGCAAGTAGAAGTCAGCCAGCCTCCGGAAGTTGATCTTCGAGATCTTTTCATCGTTTCCATGGATGCTCGAGATATCAGCGAGGCTGAGCAGTACCGGAGAGAAACTGCGGAAAAAGAGGCGCCGATGAATCCGTCCGAGACTTCCAATGCATCTAATCTGCCACTGACCTCCATAACCCTCAGGTCGAGGATGCGCGATCTTTTCCACCCATATCCCTCCAATATGAAATGATGTCTCTCGACGCGACCCTTCTCGGGCATCGCTGTCTTGAAGGCATGAGCTTTCGATCGAGATACTCACCGGTAGACATTTTCAGTGAGATTCGCTTGTAAGTAATGCTTCGTATCGGTGTTGGCCACCATGAGACTGGGAGCGACTATGGCTTCGGGAAAAATCTTTTTGACCGCTCTCTTGATCTGATTGTACCCGAAGGCGTCCTTCCCGAATGGAGAGGCACGCGTCGGCTCTGTGCGTACGTCCTGGATTGAGAGACCCCATTTTCAGGAGCGAATCGATGCACTCGATTCTATTCCATCTCGCAACGTCCTCCGAGAGGTCTAGTCATAAACGCTCTATGCGCCCTATCGAAGCGTGCGTTGATTACCTTAGAATCCATTTTGTAGATGTCAACGGAAACGTTAGGAATATCCTTGATCAGTTCCCGGTCAGCTGCGAGGACGTCTCTGATGGTGTATCCCGGTAGTATCTGATGATTGACCAGAGCTTCAGCCTTGTTCGGGATGACGTTCTCTTTAGAGCCTCCTGTGGACAGAATCGATCCGGGAATCTGCTCGGAAGGGCAGTGGGAATGTCACGGTGAGTCTGAGTGCGTTTGAACATACCGTGTATCACGGTGACGGCTGATGTCGTTCTCATTTGTGCGGAGACGACGTCACTACTCGAAAAAAATCGAGAAACCAGCGGCTTGAATAACCACATGTTCGAATATGCGATATCGTAGGGGAACTTCGCATACGGCGCTATCTCTTCCACCAGAGCTTCCAAGAGTTTGGTCATTTGCGCGGCATGAGCAGTACTCGTGAACCTGAATTGTACGGTGGATTTTCCCAGTTTCCCATCAGGACTATTCAGATAGAGTATCGATATCCCCCATGAATTATTATTCCCCAGTTCCCTTTGTGTGTCGTTTACCGGGAGAGAGCTCGGGATAGGGTGGTGATGGCAGTTTCGTGCGAGGGGATCGAAGCGTGTCGAGCTTCGTCCACGCACTTGACTTTGACGGTCAGGTATCCTTTCTCCGCAACACCGATTCTGCAAGCGAAATCATCGCTAGACCTCCGCGTCTGGCGATGCAAATTACAGAGTACGAAAACTCGATGGCGAGGGCACCTCACCGGTACTCACAGGGCTACAGGTTCTTCAACTCCTGGTATAGCATCCTTGAGGATGGGAGGTCCCTCATCCAGTATGAATTCCACTTTTGACTTTATAGTGTTCAAATATTTCGCTATGGTTTTAGCTCCCGCCAGTCCGTGAACTTCCTGATCATGACCGAAAGCGATGAAGAAGCTCCTCATTGGACGATGTTTGCGCTCGATGCGGAGGTTTAAGGCCTCCAGTATGGCCTGAGGAAGCAGAATTCAGAATGACGGAATTAGATTATGTACTTCGGTGTCTGACGCTTGCCTCAGCCAACTTCTTGCTCTCACCATGACTCGGTGCTTGTCGTCGAGAGCCCCGCGACCCCAAACATGGAGGTCATCCGTGTAGCCAGCGAATGGCGGATGACTCCAGAGCTTCTCGTCCACGGGAACAACGTCCAAATGCGCACTGAGCATGTATGGTTTCAGCTTAAGATCCTGACCGTAAACATGGAGAAGAATACTGTGTTCGGCGATCATCCTATGTAATATCCATTCTGGTGGCTTCCTGAAGATTTTCGGGTACTCTGCACGGTATTCAGAATTTGAGTGAATGTCGAGAACTGAACCATGATCATGGTCTTCTGCGTCACAGCCTATTATTTTTAGATTCGATATAGAG
Source organism: Galendromus occidentalis (assembly GCF_000255335.2). NCBI lineage: Eukaryota > Metazoa > Arthropoda > Arachnida > Mesostigmata > Phytoseiidae > Galendromus > Galendromus occidentalis. The sequence goes on along the minus strand of NW_003805515.1, from coordinate 98,782 downwards.
ATTGCACACATCACAAGACTCGGACCCACGTTTGAAAATGAATTTTTTAAGCCCGGTGAATGCTGTCTGATTGAAGTTCTTGCTAGATGACTGATCGTATGAAATCGTTTCGAAACGCAGGGCTCCGGCCAAGGCTTGCGAAATTGTGATCGGGAAGTTTTTCTCTAGGGCTCTGTCGCTCGGAAACTTCACGTTCGCTTTCAGCAGAGCCGTTCGGAAAGCTAGGTAAAGGGCGAAAGCCGTCATGGCGAAAAATATCGTCGGCAGTAGGCCGGCCATTGACGCCATGTTCCTCATCACCTGGGGATCCGGAACTCGATGAGTATAGATGCAAAACTTCGGAGTGAATATCGTTTTGTGCCTCCGGAGCGATCGTGGCGCTCATGAGGTTCCTGTGGTACTCACCCTGTGAGGAGCGGGACCTCTTTGGACACTCAGACAAATAATAAGTAATATTTTCGGCAGCAATATTCTCACCTCTTGGCTCTCAAGTCAACAGGTGGAGAATAGGTGAATGCTGTGCGGATCCATAGCCGAGAGCTTCGGAGATCCCGGCAAGGTTTCCTTGGAGACGCCCTACAACGCTGACAAAATCGATGTGGGCATCGCCACGGGAGCATCCGCATTCACATTGAGGAACGGGAATCTCGAGTGGTGGCGCTAAGGGGGAGTGGGGAATCATCTCACAGCTCAGAGCCCTCGATCGCGCGATCCTCGAGGCCAGCAGTGCTGCTCGCGAGCTGAGGTAGTCATCGGGAGAATCAGAATGCGCGGACCAAAAACGAGGGGCGACGCGCTGAGTCGAACGGTTTTAACGACCTGCGCTCTCGGAACTTTCCGTTCCTGGTCGCCTGATGCTCCGGAGGTCCCGTCCGAATCGAACATTTTCAGACTTTCTGATCAAGAAACCAAGAGTCCCGTTCTGAAGTGGCTCGGCTGATACTTCATGCGACTATCCTCGTCGACAGAGCGAAAGTTTAGGAATTCTATGATTCGAACTCGACCATGAGCTCCCCGTTGAAAACCCTCACGGCGGCCGAGCCCCGATGCCCAATCGGGTGTGTCTTCATCAGTCGAGGACCCATCTACGGCTAGAGTGTTCAAGAGTCGCTTGGGAGTTCCGCGCGAACTTCCGAGGCGCGTTAGACGGGAGCATTTCTGTTGAATGGCCTCAGAGAAAGATACTGTAGGGGAGAGGACATCTCCCTAGACTCGGCGCGGGTCGCCCCGAGGGACAGCACCGGATCTTCTTCACCTTCAGGCTTCAGAGGGTCTTCATTTGATTCCAGAATTAGGAAGCAATCGTGAGCATGCTGCCTTTCTTTATTGTCTCGCTTTTTCCTATCTAAGAGAAAGACCAGCGAGGAACGTACACAAAATGTGCGATATGGAAAAGTTTCCGACATTCTCCATGTCACTTTGATCGATTGAGTCATATGAGCTCAGAGTTCTGCGCGACGCGTGGTTGCACCATCCGTGTGATCTTCGTCGCAATTCTTAATCAATTGGTAGTAAAAATCAGCTAAGCGTTGAAAATCGAGCTTTGAAATTTTCTCGTTGTTCCCATGCACCATCGCTGTGTCGGCGAAAGTCATGGGTACCGCCGAATAACTGAAAAAGAGTTCGAGTGTCATGAAATTCATCCCGGAGAACTAGGGAGCTTTCTCGAAAGAACGTTCGTCGATTGGACTTCCGCGCTCGACGCGAACACTCACCGGTATATGCTCTCCGTCAAATTCGCTGCGAAGTAATGTTTCGTGTCGGTGTTAGCCACCATCAGACTCGGCGCGACCAACGCGGTGGGATGAATCTGCCGAGTAGTTTTCTTAATCTGACTGAATCCGAATGAGTTTTCGTCATGTGGAGATGCGAGCGTCGGTTCAGTACCCGAGTCCTGCCCCAAGGAAAGGTCTTTGAGTTAAGAGGTAGTTTTCGAGTAAATGTTCAGAGGCTCATGCCTGATTCGAATAGAATGTCATGTACTTTATCCATCCGATCACTGAATGAGCCCACGGTGATCTTGATCGACTCGCTCACCCGGAATATCTCCACGCTGACGTTGGGAATATCTTTCACGAGATTCTGGTCGAACTCGAGCACTTCTCTGATCGAATATCCCGGCAAGATACGATGATTGACCAAAGCTTCTGCCTCGTTCGGTATCACATTCTCCTTAGATCCACCTTGAAGGGCGTGATATCGAAGTCATCAAAGCTCTGTCGTCACTGATTCCTGATATCGTGAAGAAGGATGAAGTCGCTCACCTTCGATCACAGTGACGGCTGATGTGGTCCGCATTTGTGAGGCGAGCGTATTGACCCTCGACATGTGCAGCCACAGCAAAGGTCTAAAGAGCCACAAGTTCAGGTACACGACATTGAAAGGGAACCTCGCGTAGGGCGCTGCCTCTCTCAATAGGGATTCTTGTAACTCCGTCAGGTGTGCGGGATGGGCGTTGCCGGTGAACCTGTGCGGCCGAAATACTGGCTTCGAACAAAGACGTGGACCCTCATCACCAGGTTATGGTCGAGACTCAAATGCTTCTTACCGAGTGAGAGCTTTGGCGAGAATTGTGATGGCTGTCTCCTGGGATGGTATCGATGAGTGTTTCGCCGCGTCCGTACATTTCACTTTCACAGTGAGATATCCTTTTTCGGCCACGCCGATCCTGCGGGGTTGAATGCCGTCTTTAGAAGAATGCGGGGTTTCCCCCAGTTGCCGTCGCCCACTCTCGCGAAGACAGCAAGTGTTGTAACTCACAAGGCCATTGGGTTTTCCAATCCCGGAACACCTTTCTTGAGGATGACGAGACCCTCGTCTAGAATGAATTCTAATTTAACCCCCGTCGAAGCCAAGTTCTCAGCTATGGCTTTGGCTCCATTGAATCCACTGATTTCTTCATCATGTCCGAATGCAATATAGAAGCTCCGTTTGGGTACTTGTTTACGCTCAACTCGAAGAGCCAAGGCCTCCAAAATGGCCTGTAACGAGAAGGCACCGTACAGTCAAACCTTCATAAAACAGGATTGGAGTGTTCCGACTCCTGCGGTACTAGATACGGGGTCATTTTCGACTCGTGATGCAGAATCAACATCATCCCTATTGTCCGAGTCACAGCATGGACACGGGGATATTCCCGAGTCTCGTGAATTTCTGACTTGGAAGATTCCGTTCCGTGAGGAACTGAATTTAGTTGAAATGGTCAATATTGGTGAGCTCGCTGCTGGGAGGCTCTCGCCGATAGCATCAACTCACCATCAGGTTGTGCTTGTTATCGAGAGTTCCCCGACCCCAGACATGGGTTTCGTCCGTAAAGCCTTCGAACGGTGGGTGCGTCCAGAGTTTTTCGTCTACAGGAACCACGTCAAGGTGGGCACAGAGCATGTAGGGTTTCAATTCGGCGTTCCGACCGCGGACATGAATGAGAATGCTGTAGTTCGCGATCGTTTTGTGAGTGATCCACGACGGGGGATCGGTGAAAACTAAGGGAAACCCTGAGAGCAAGAGGACTCTCTTGATGCCGTAGATACGACTCGAAGGACCTGCCTCGATATCTCGGATGATACATGATATAGCTATCTATCGATGCCTCGGAAGAGACTGCCACCCGGACCTACTTTTGAAGAGATACTCATTGAGACCCCTGAAAGCGGTATGATTTATTCTCCACGGTGAATACCGATCATAGGAGATCGTGGCGAATCGGATCACGTCGGAGAGACCTTCCGCTATGGAAACCTCGAAATTTGTCTTCAAGCCTTCGCCTTGGAGATCTTCGACATTTGCTTTCAACGTCATCGTACGAATCGCCAAAACCATGACGAGTCCTACGAAAGCGAGGAGGACACCTAGCAGGATCTTCATCATAATTCGTTTCGAATTAATCTGTGAACGAGATTTCCTTCAGGTCATTGTCGGATCAGGAGGATAACCTGTAGCAGAGAGAAGCGAGAAACCATGGTCGCTATCGAATAAAATTCGTGGTGCGTACGAATCATGTGTATCCACTCACATGAGGTTTCCGCTGGGTGTTTGAATACATCTCGTCTTCTCTCGCTTCACCGTCGAGCAGCCCGAAAGCCGCCGGCTCGTTTACTGCAAATGGTCCAGAGATGAAATCCCTCGCAAAGGTTGATCTGGCCGATAGCTTATACTTCCGTTTGACGCTTTACGGCGTCTTTCGCAGGTTAGTGATGTCACCGTGATGGCTCTTCTCGTCCACGGAGAGGAGAGAAAATGAATCTCGATCCTCAGGCCGAGTCGACTCTGGGTCTCATACATCCTCGGCCTAGATTTTATCGACGGCGCTGAATTATTTATTTTCTTACTTCGCTCGACAGCGAGATGAAATCGGTTTCCGAGAATTCCTTCCTCGATGGTCTGCGTCGAGCATCTATCCGGTCCCGCTCAATACCCTCCCTCTTAGGGTTGAAAAAAGTACTAGACGGCAAGGGCATCCAAAGGTATCGAACGTATGATATCTAGCCTCGGAGTTTGAATAGAGGTTTTCCGATATCGACTCGGATTCCAATGAGAATTCTTATCATCAACAAGACTCCAGGATAATGATACACCGGTTCAAAGTTCATGGATCATATAGCTCAAGATTTATCGCACACGCCGTTGACGTCCTCTCGATCAGGAATCCGGTCACGAACATTCCAGAAAGTTGCGAGATTGACGGAGCTCACTGAGAGGCTAGCTCTGGCTTGCGGGAAGTACTCACCGGACGGCATTACTCTTAGTTGTCGCAGCAGAGTTTCAGGAAGTGAGCATCCGGTGGAGAGGAAATCCGCGTTTCGATAAAATACGGCGTCTTCCGGATGCGAGTCCCGCACCAGGAACCACGAGCTTGGCGAGGAGCACCTGGACTCGCATTCCTTGCCTCTCAGCTATCTAGGAGAACTCGTTTCTCTGATGATACTCTTGAGTAAGACATTGACAGCCGGTCTCTCGGCGCCAGCTGTGCTTCTTGGGACCAGAAGCCCTTTAGGAGAGAAGGTCTGTGGTGTAAACAAAAGCGGTGGCGGACGACAGATAGCGCTTCCGCAGCGAAATACGCCCGCCTACGTTCAGGCTAGCGAAGCACTCCGTATCGTTTACGGAACCCTATCTCAATGTCCAGAATCCCTCGATCAATCTCAACATCTCAACCTTCGGATCAGTACCGGTAGTTTCTAGGGGTCTTTTCGCTCATCCGGGAACTTTTTCCACACATAACAACGAGAGAACAAGAGGAGCAGCCTCGCAATTGATCCATGTACAAAAATTCATGGAACTCGCGCGGGAAGATTGGCGAAGCATGGCATGGAAGGAATCATGCGGAAACTCTGACGGGACGATATAAACTCATTGGCGCTACTCGGAGAAAAGGCAGACATCATCCTGCGCGATCTTCTTGTGGCTCCCGGTCCAGCACTTCCGTCGGGACTCCCCTGCTCGCGAGAACCCTCCCAATCGATAAAAAAAAATGCTCGGGCTGCTGCGTGAACAGTTTTATTCTAGCCATTCATGGTACCATTCATAATCCTTGAGTAGATTACTTGCTTCCCATTTTGAATCAACCGGGCATGTTGGTTAGCTACTCGTTTAGGTTGTTGTGACTTGTCCACAACGTCGTAGTCGGAGTTAACTAGACGCACTTCCTCGAAACGGACGAGAGTCAAAATGTACAGGGGTCCCGCTCTCGTATGTATTTACACAGTTTATCTACATCGGGTGGCGGCTTGATTAGACTACAAAACCCTCGACCATCGCTCTATCTACATGTTGCATTTCAGCGTTGATGCACAACTACTTAGGTACCGGTTCCGAGCCCGGAATCGGCTAGGAGCAACTTCCCCCGAAGCCTCGCTCTCTGTTTCTCAGGTGTCGTAGTCGTCATCTTCTCCTTGACATGTGAGTGCCGGTGTGATGGGATACGTGTTCCCAAAAACGCCGTAGCTACCAGGAAGGTTGGCCGCGTAGGCGGCCTGTTGATATGACTGACTGTGCGACGTCTGTGAGGAGTAAGGAGAAGTGTACTGAGAGTGCGCTTGCGGTGGGAAAACACCCATGCCGTATTGTGACTGAGAACCCGGTACAGGAGGTGGGATATACGACGGTAGAACGTTATACGGGTCGCTCTCGTGCACGGCGGCCATGTCTCGCTCCGACGGCGAGTCCACGCATCCGTCGTTGTTCCGTCCGTGCTCACTGCAAGAGAACGAATTTCAATGAGCAGTCTCGTCAACACCCGACAGATCTTAAAGATGCACACTCTACGATCCGGCAATCGGGGAAACGGGATCGAATGCTGAAAAAACTCCCATGGCAGATGCCTCGCCATAGAATTATTGAGTCTGAGAACCTACCCCGGAGTCGGCCTCGTTCGCTGTGGTGGAGGTTTCATTGATGGTGGAGCTGCTACGGCTGCTTGGAGCGGATTGTGCGTCGATCCACTTGATTCACCTTCTTCTTCCTGCGTCACGTCGGGTATATTGGCGACGGTTTCACGCAGGAAGCGGAGACGCGGATCCGCTAGGATGCTCGCTTTCCTGTATTGACATGAAAATCTAATCATCTCCTGGTTGGAGGAGGGATTCGAAGCGAAAAACTCCGGTCCTCTCCGCTTGAGGAACAGGTGGAGGTCGACCCACGGCCTGGATCGGATTAATCGAGATTCTCACGGACGATAGAATTCCAAATACAGCAAAGGACATTACATAAGTGCCGGATAGGAAGACTTACAGGTGGGCCGGTGTCAGAGTCCGAGCGTTTCTCGAGCGGGTGACTGCTTCTGCTTTCCGAACCAGGGACTGCACAAATAATTCCAGCGCTCTAGCTGCGGGTGAGAATTCCGCGTTTAGAAAACAGATAATCCACGAGGCCGAGAACTCCAGTAGAAGAGAAACCGGTTGTCAGGCATATCCCGCACAGGGCACCGTCAATCCACGAGAGAAACTCGATGACATGAGGTGTTTCAGACGAGCAATCGCTTGTAAGCAGTCTCGTAGGATTGAGGGGAATTCCTCTTGAAGAATCAACCCCTACTTCCCCCTTGGCATCGCCCAGACGGAATGTCACCATTCCGCCTACAGCTGATTGAGGCGCCAAGAATTCCGCTCAATTCGAGAAATTCAAAAGCTTTCCTTACATATGATCACGGGCACGGCAGCTGCAACTTTTCCGATCTCCTCGTCCTTCTGCATGATCTTCTTAATTCGCGCCTGCCAAATAAATAGAAATCGATCGAACTTCTAGGAAGATAGCGCTAGAGCCACCAGAGCTGTCGGAGGTCTGACTCTGACCGTGACTCCGTTGAGAATTACTTCTGGCAATAGAATAGATCATAATGTGGGCGCTGAAGTGATTCTCAGCTCCATGGATTGAAATGAAGCACATTGTCTCTCGCCAGAATCACTTACCGGGGCAAATCGAGCGTTGTATTTCTTCCTTTTGTTCACCATGGTGACGAACTACGGATTCGTGCCCGAGCTCTGAACACAAACTGCAAACCTTAGTTATCGCGGGAACGTTCTCTGCGGACTAGATCCTGGGCTGTGTTCGTTTCCCTCCTGACTAGTTGTGCTCCTGTGCTGTGTTGTTAACGCCGCTACCTTTGTTGGCTCGATGTACACAACTCTTCCGTCGTCTAGAGCTCGGAGGGGTCGGAGTGTCGGCGTCATCTGGGATCACTGGGCCAGGTTTCCGTCATTTAAGAAAAATGAACGCTCAATAGACTGCGGAAACTCTCAGGATGGGTTGGACAGATGAACGGCGGTCTATTGAACTGCGGGACATCTCGCTGAGTGAGCGTCGAGAACAACGTGTGTGGAAGCCATAGGAGACTCCATCGGGAGAACGGGGGCTACGGGCTACTCAGAGAAGTGGAGAGTCCTATCCCCTCTCGCGTGTTGGGAGAATGATGACACTGATTCGTGCAGACGATTTTCAGCGAAGCGGGCGGTGAGGAGTGGAGAAATCGAAGAAACGGATGCCTAGCAAGAAAATCTATCGGGCGATTCCACGAACCCACAACTCGGAACTTCGGGACCGAGGGTTCAAGGAGCCTTCCGATGGGAGACTCATCGCTCCTGAAGGAAGAGGACGCTGTGGTATCATCGAACTGCAGAGCGCATCGTCGTGAAAGCGGCTCTCAAAACTCGTTTGAGGTGAGCTTCCAGCTCGTAGGCAAGAGGACCTGCGATGCCTCGCTGACATGATCTCAAATAGACAATGTCGAGGTCTTGGAATCATCGAGCCGCGCGAGGGCAAGCCGAATCGGCGAGCCGGCCGATTCGGCGCGGAAGATTCATCGCAAGAGACATTTGAGCGCGGAAGATCATTCGGCCCTCAATTGATGAATATTGAATTTGACAAAGTGAAAAATATGATCGCCCTCCGGACCCTTATATTTCGAATGATGGCCTCGCCCCTCGGTCCGGGACCGAGAAAGTATCCTGATGACGAGATGGCTTGAAGCTCGAATAGGGATATTGAGGGCCGTGACCATGTAGCCCACGCTCCAGCTCGATCCAGGCCAGGCGTCGTGCTCCGCTTCCTTGAGGTCGTTCTTGAACACTGTCTCACTGTTGGACTCCCGTGATTTCTGTTGGAGGCGAAATGAGCTTTGAGGGAGGAGGGCATTCCGGATCGGTATCCCCTTCTGCCTCACCACGCGGCCCGCCAGCCTGGACGTGAGCTCGGAGCAAGCAAGCAAGGAACCAACGGCGATCGAGTTAGAGAAAACACCCGAGCCCACCGTCGACTTGCGAAGGGTGTTCCGAGTCGATACGGTGGCTTCCGACTCTGTAAAACTCAGAAAGCAGTAGAAGACTCAAACAAATCAATTACCACTCTCCAGAACGATAATCCGACAGGTGAGCTCTATGCAAAAGAAGGAGACACAGAATGCGTACGGAGAGCTCAAACGAAGTTCACTCGGAAGCTTGACCATCATCATTTTCTCGGACGGCGTTCGAGAGAGGATGATCATATCCTGAAACTCGGAACGGTTCGTTCGAGTGAGCTTCATCAATCCGTAGGCTGGAGCGAGGATATCCTGTTCTTCCCAGTGACATGAAAGTCATTTCTGTCTCACAATGAGTCAGTGCGTCGTTCGATTCCTGCTGCCGGCAAAAAAAAACAGATAACCGGCTCTGAGTGCGTTTACGCTCTGGATTCGTCCTCAGAAGCAATGTAAAGGGTGCGTACCAATTTGCGCGGTCATCCCTTTAGAGCGTAGATCGAAGGGTGTGCAGATCTGCAATGAGCGCACCGCGAATGAAGGGTTTTTATGAATTTTATGCTGCTCTTCCGGCATACCAATACAGCTGACGGCTGGCATTACTCTCCGAGAATCTGTGTGAGGTTCGGCTATATGTGATCCCGAGGAGCACGTATGAAATTCGAACACAGCTGGCGTGGAATGCGTGATGTCACCGAAATTTTCCTCATGATCGGTGATGCTGAAATTTCGACCTCGAGCGGCGCGTCTTCTCCCCGCTCGAAACTCGAGTGAGCTCCCCCTTCAAGGAGACGAGACCCGCAGGTCTTCTACAATTTATCGCCACATCGGCGCGAAATATGAGTTACTTTGAGTGATCTCCAAGGAAGTTTACGCTCTCGTAATCAGATGAAAGCTCAGCAGCTCTGATCCCGAATCGGATGCCGCAGATTAGAGCATGAGATTAGAGATTCTTGAGGCCGCTACGCCCCAAAAACGAGAGAGCCCTTCGAGGACCACAGTCCCTCCTCAAGAAAATCTTCCTGATTTCAGAGAACGTGTGACAAATCGAAAAACATTTTCTCGCGGTGTCAGGACCCGTCACGGGACCGCGACGTCTTGGGAAGCAATTCATTTGAATGTGGGGATGCATTTCTCCAGCAGGGATTGGGGGAGAGAAAGGGTCCCGACTCCAGACTAGGTCCCAGAGCTCGATGACCTCGAAAACCCGTTCAACTCCCGCACCGCGCGAATACCAACGGTTCCTGGCTTGATCCTCCATTATTCCTAAGCGCGACATCAACAAGCGATGCTCGCCGTTTCTATCGAGAGCTATGCCACTCCCGGAATCGAGTTCGAAAAGGCCCTGACTCACTCAGTCGCCGATTTCATGTGAAACAGTCCACTGCGACAGAATTCTCTTGATATGATTTTATTGCAATCAAATATTCCGGATTAGCGCCGAGCGGATTGCCGTGTTTGCTATGCCCTGCTCTCCAGAGAGGAATGTACACGGCTCCGTAATCGACCAAACGTCATTGTTCTGTAGCTAGGAAGCTCATTTTCGAACGACCCGTGTTTCAGAGTACAAGCGAATCATTTGGGACCTCGTGCGAAGCCGGGATCTGGGATTCATTTTCTGACATTTACCCTTAGGAGGTGATCTGCGCGATAAAAGTTCTTCATGGGACCCCGGGATGCCCTCGTCGCTGGGTTGGTTCTCGTGGCGCATTTCGGTCTCTCCGTGTGCTCTGAAATGTGTGAGTGTTGAACTCGGTGTTTGCAAGGATCGAAACAAGCTCATTAGATATCTGCGCGACCCCTTGAGAGATGGCCAGTGGGGTAGCACCACACAGGTATGGCATGAGAGAGCAACACCGCCGGCATGGCTCCTCAGAAGGTTGCTTCGGATTACGACGAAAACCCCCAACGTCCTGGACCGGACACCGCTCGTTTCGTCCCCTGTGGGCGATCACGATCCACGTGCTCCGGTCGATCTGAAAGCGCTCCCCTGCATATGGGGCGTCCGCTCGCTATGGATAGATATCGGAGTTTTTCATAAGTCTCCATTGGATAAACTTCCGGACACCTGTGGGTCGAGATAAGAAGTCTGGATGAATATATTGCACCGAATTCTTCTTACAGCTTGTGCTGAGCAGCTCAGCTGCCTAGTACCGATCTGCCACTTGGATTCGATATGTGTATCTACCAAGGATATCGATGAAACCATAATGTTCACCGTGACACCCGAGAATTTGGTAAGTTCAGTCGGATACTATACCGATAGGCTGAGAATCACTCTAGATATCCAGTAAGACCAGGCTGGATTGCGGATTTCTCAAGCTCCAGTGTATTCCCGAGACGAGAGGGAGAGAGGGGAGAATTATTCCTATATCCGCGGGGGAATGGACTTCGCACCGGCCAACAGACGGCCCTATAGCAACCCGCAGGATTCAAGAAGGATGATCGAAGGATACCCGAGACTAGGAGGACTCTAACTCTGAATGCCATTATTTTTTTAATGCCTGACGCCGAGCTGTGTACCTGTATTACATTCTGATTCTGTCGGGAAGCGAGCTGCGAGAGAAAATGGGAAGAGCTGCCTGTGCGGTATCGTTTAGGGAAGAGATCTCGTAGGCGATGAAATTCTGAGGATGATCGATTCGATCACGAGTTTCTATCGATTTACAGAATGAAACCATCGTCGATCAGGTACAGCGAGTTCTCATGGCGAGCGCTCTTGAGTCGCTGGAGCCCGGTCCGGGTCCCGAACCCACGGGTACGACATCAAATCAGCCGGAAACGACGAGAGTAGTAGCCACCGGAGAATCGAACGGTTCAACGGTATGGGTCTCAGATGCCACGAGTGATCCGAGCTCTGAACTCACGACCCGAGTGGCTCCGATCATGTCCACCGTCAGCATTGCGTCGGACCGGAAATCGACATCTTCGGCGGAACGCTTCACAGAGACCGGAACAGAAACAGGAGCAGACGCGAAAATTTGGGGACCTCTGAAGTCTACGACGCGACCAGAATCTGAGTTGGGAACGGCACCACAGGCAGAGTCTTCTTCGGGATCGAGCCCAGATGTCGAGACCGAAGAAGCCCAGCAGCCGATAACGATGACCGGGGCAACAATCCGTTCTATGGAAGCTCAACGAAGTACGGAATCGCGGCTCGAAACTTCCGCCGGGGCCGGAGCATGGACCGGACAAGGATCAGAACCAGATGGAACATCGATCGATCCCACCGTCGATTGGGAAGAGTCGATGAAAAATCGAGATAAAATCAAAATTTTCTTCCTCCGAAAAAGCGAGAAAATATCGGCGACGCTCAGAACAGCGTGGAATCCCATCAGCATGGTGATCTATCTTGGAACAGACAAGGGTAGGCGAGCATGATCGTCTCCGGCACCTTGACGATAGCTCGATGTTTTTACGAGACGAGAAGTCCCGGTGGCTATTAATTCTCTTATTCACTCATTAGTTCTCAGGAAAGCCGAGATCCCGCTTGAAGGCATTCAACTCAGGTCGCAGCAGGTGATTGACGACTTATTAGAAATCAAGCCTCGCGTTTGCTGACATTTGAACTCAAGGAGCAAAACTTCCAGGCTATCGATCGAGATGGGCTCCTGAAGGATTTGGGCATCCAGATCGGCGTCCATCAGCCCAAGACGAGCTCGAAGTCGGGCGCTGTCATCACGCTGCTCATCGTAGCACTAATGGTCACGGTCATGATCGGTCTCGCCATCCGATTGAGTCCCGTGGCGAGGAAATATTTGATTAAGGTTCGCGAAAGAGTATTCAATCTCCTGAGATTGATTGTTGCGATTGGAGTGCGCTCCGGGGTTTCAAGCCTGATTCCTTTTCTTCTCGACCAGGATGAGAATGCGACTGAGGCTCACGAAATGGGGAGCGTTCAGAGCGCCTGATGCAGCAGGGCTGAGAGTCGGTCGGCGAGAGCTTCGCGGTGTATTGATGATGCGAAACCGAGGTTGAACACTCGTAAGAGGATGATTGTAGGATGATGGATTGCTACCAGAATCGAGTCACTTCCTACGGCAAGGGTTCGTCCCCGGGGACGTCATCGGCGTACCGAAACTTTCCAGAGGCCCGAGACGATGATGAAACGACGGATGGACTGCCTGAGAGATCTCATCGCCCGGCGGGGAAGGCTCTAATTATTGGCGATCGGAATTCGCTGCGCCCATTCTTCCATCGTCCTGTATGATATATGGAAAAAAATACAGAGAGCCCGCTAGAAAGACTCTTGAATCAAAGTATAGGGTCTCGGTGGTCCGAGCATTGATGTCCCGAAGAAAATTCACGGGATATCTCTTTCAACGACAATAATTTTATTATCACAGTGTGCGGCTGTGGCTTCACAGCAATCGCAACTAGCAGGCTTCGCATGGAATCAAACAATAACAGCTATCGATAGTTATATATTAAGGCTGCGTTGAATATATTAAAATTTGGATATATAAAATTAACACTGGAAATCTACCTAGAATGACTCTGTCTGAGCTCGTGTTGACTCTGCATGAGCTCTGCCAGGTGTTGCATCCCGTCGTTACACTGTCTGTGGAACTGCAGCTCTGTCTGCGTTCGGAATCGACAGTCACATCGATCGCAGAGGAACGTTTCCAGCTGGAGATGGGTGCGGCGATGTTCCAGGAAATCTCGAGGGCTGAAGAACAGCAGCCTGCACGATGTACATTGGAAGGATTGGTTTCCCTCGTGCCAGCCTCGATGAGCTGCGAGACCGAAGGTGGAGGCGAATCTCGCCGGACAGAGGGGACAGTCGTACGCCGGCATCTCTCCGAGACTGGAAACGTTGCCGTGATCTCCCGGGGGCAACGACGCGAGGCACCCATGCTCCGCTCGATGCACGATCAACTGATAGTTGCTCTCGAAGGTGATTCGGCAGCGATGACACGGGAAGACTTTGTCCGCTAGATGCAACTTGAGGTGCTCAAGGACTGTGGGCTCACTAGGCAGGATCATGAGGCACTTCGCGCAGACGTTTGGCGTCCGTCTGGCATGGAGCCTGAGGTGCGAATCCCAGCCTAGCACGCTCTCGAAGGCGCAGAGACAAACAGGGCAGTCCCAGCGGTAGAGACCTTCTCTGGCGGGAAGAGTGTCTGCAAAGGAATTTTCGATGAAGCGAAAGATCGATCAAGATTCTCTTGAGCTTGTGATGCATTCGGAGGCTGAGGGACGTTGTATGTAGTGATTTTCAAAATACCTTGCCATGAGGGTGGAGATCTCGGAGCACCCATTCTCAACCAGCTCCTAAACTCCCGCGGGCCCTGTTGGCCGTTCCCCTCGCCGAGAAGAGGATCGAGTCTGACTTGAGGGATATAGTCCGAGAGTGGATCCTCGCTGCTCATTTCCCCGATTCCTTCCCCATCCAGGCCTCCGATGAAGGTGATCCTGCCATTCCGCTCGGCTCTGATCCGAGCCTGGCCGACGCTGCGATGTTCGGGGGCGACAGGAGTGCGCTGTTTGGTCTCGGGGCTCTGCTCGGAGACATCTGCTGGGGCCCCGCCGTGACTGGCGTCTCCGTTCGCCGTCTCACTCCGAGGTCCTGCCGGAATCGGTGCGTCGCAGGTGGCGCTTCCGAGGCCCGGCGGCGAGGGCTCCTCGGAGGCGTCGTCTCCGGCGTCGCCCTGATGCTCATCGCAGCTGAAGTATTCGTCTCCACTGGAGTCGAAATCTCCGTGATCCACGCCATCCTCGTCTTTATCTCCATGGCAGGAATCGTCCTCGGCAAGGCAGTGGTCGTCTTCGTCCATCCAGTCGTCCTTCTCGTCCTGCCAGTCATCGTCTTCATCGAGGTCACTCTCCTCGTCTTCGTCGAGCTCACTCTCTTCGTCGAGCTCACTCTCTTCGTCGAGCTTTATCTCTTCGTCGAGCTCACTCTCTTCATCGAGCTTTATCTCTTCGTCGAGCTCACTATCTTCGTCGAGCTCGCTGTCTTCGTCCTCGTCGAGCTCGCTGTCTTCGTCCTCGTCGAGCTCGCTGTCTTCGTCGAGCTCGCTGTCTTCGTCGAGCTCGCTGTCTTCGTCGAGCTCGCTGTCTTCGTCGAGCTCACTGTCCTCGTCGAGCTCACTATCCTCGTCGAGCTCACTGTCCTCGTCGAGCTCACTGTCTTCGTCGAGCTCGCTGTCTTCGTCGAGCTCACTGTCCTCGTCGAGCTCGCTGTCTTCGTCGAGCTCGCTGTCCTCGTCGAGCTCACTGTCTTCGTCCTCGTCGAGCTCGCCATCTTCGCCGAGGACCTCATTGTGGCTCGACGCAGTGAGAACCGCTGGGAACCGCTGAGCGAGGAGCGAGCGGGTGTCACTTTCCGTCATCGCGCCTCTGCTTTCTGCCCCCGGCATCGCGGCGGTCAGAGTCGATGCCGATGTGGATGTCGGTCCTCCTGGGGCAGGCCCGATGTTCTCCCGATGTGGAGTTCGATCCGACATGCGACTTTCATCTGCGAACATGTTGTTGCACATTATTCTCTCGGACTAGACTATCACCAGCAATTTTATGAATGTCGAGCCGACAACGCGTATTCGTATTCGGCGAAGGCTTCTTGATGCGCGTACCTTCGCATTTCTCGAGAGCAGCTTCCTTCTGCTCGACAGACGAGATGTCGGACAGGGAGGCTACCCCTCTCGTTGAGGACTCTAGCTCCCTCATCTCTTCTGGGAAAATGATGGAGACTCTCTTAATTATCCACCCGACTCCACGAAGTTCCCACGAACAGCAAATCGACTTCATCTTCAGCAGTAAAGATATGATTAATTACCTTTGAAGCGCTGCACTTGTTCTGGTGTGCAGCCACCGAAAAGTCGCTCGTAGACGAAGTCTACGGGATCCTGTCAGAGAGAAGGAAAAATTCTGAGTCATGCGGATGCTTCATCCCCTCGCGGTCTCATTAGCTCGAATTTCAGTGAGGGGATATCCCACTTCCCCGACGCCAATTCGAGAGAATCACAAACCTCATCAGGGTTTGCTCGGGACATGTGTCCCCTGGTCTCTGATGAAGAGGTGCTGGACCTCTCGTCTGAAATCTGCCCGAGGAGACTCCAGTCGCTGCTGAAGTCACTTGACGGAGAGTCATCTGCACGAAGGAAAAAAGTCATGGAAGAAATTACTCTCTCATTGTATTTCTGTGTGACTGCTGTCTTGAACCGCAATGGTGAATCAGTCCAGGAAGGTCAATGATATTTACCTCTGGATGAACTCTCCGCGGCAGATTCAACCTCTTGAATTGCCTTGCCTCCGTCCCCAGAGTTCTGAAAAAAGTTCGATGAATGAGTGAAATCAAGGCAAGCCAATGCAGAAGTCCCTCTGTCGAGCGGGAATTCCCGACAGTCCGAATCTCCGCCATGATTCGGCAGTGATGTTCCATGGTGCTGTAGGGACGTCCTATAGCCAAAGCACGACATCCGCTGTGCGAGGGCTCATACAATCTGAGCTTCCGCAAGATTGGGAGCACGCCGTACCGCTCGTAGGGAGAGCCTCGGACAAGATCGTCCGAGATGGCAAACCTGCCGGATTCATGAGCGCACAACAATGCCCTACAAAACTCACCGATCTTTGTGAGGCCATACTGGATCGAAGATATGGAAGAACGCTGGGAATGGAAGCCTCGGACGATTTGGGCTCCACAAGATGACTCTCAATCGTCTAACCGGACCTCTTAAATGAGGCTCGAGAGCTCGAGGAGAGAATCACGCTAGCGTCAGCGCCCCCTGGTCGCAAGGTTTGCGCCTATGAACGCTTTCAGCGGAGAACATCATTAGAAATCCATCTTACTAGAGATTTTGACTTGACCGCCGACAGCTCGACTCGGTGGTGCCACACTACGACGGCGCCCATGAGAGGGTTTTCCACGAAATCGGTTGATCGGAACCATGCGTCGGGGTTTCGTTTCGCTTAGTTTAGGTGCCGGCGGTCTGCAGTGCCCTAGGGGTTCACCCTTCACTACCGAAAGGATGCACTGCGTGGGCGAAACGCGGGATTGCTCTCGTCTTCATTGATTCCATTCGTAGCTCGAGCCGGACCGAAAACCGGATCCTATGCGGCATCTGAGGCATCAGAACGATTCCAGAGCGTGATCTCCTTTCGTGAGAAATGAGCTCAAGGAAGAAAATGCCCCTCCGTGAGGTTTCCCTACGATTACAGCCGGAGGAAAAATTATTCATCGAGGCCACGATCAGGATCCTCATTGACAGAATTTATGGAGGGGGCTTCTCCCACCATCCGGAGGCACCCAATGTGAGACTGCGAATCATTTATTCAGTAGATTTTGTCTAGCACGGTTCCGTCTACTAATCCAGACCAACACAGATTCGGAGTAAGCCCCCCAAGAATCATTTGCGGACCACCTGAATGAGATTGTGGACTCTCTTCACATGTATCTCATTCTCCGCATGTTATGTCATCCACAATCCCCATCGATGTGATCAGGAAGTGCCACAATCCGACCCAGAGTCAACCTACGAGAAGAATGAACGAGAACTCCCCGGAACGAATTGAGTTTCTCTTCCTTCCCTTATGATTTCAAATAACTTATTATCTCAACTCAATTATCCAGAATCATCAATCACCATTAGAATTGTCGAGGATGAGCTACGATCATTTTTATGGCATAGGCAGTGGTGAAGCCAGCTGGTGTGGCGCCCTGGGCGGATTTGAGATATGCCGCCTTATCGGGAGCTTCCTCGGCCCCACCGAACATTGCTTGACCAAGTTGGCGCTCTCTTCACATGAGTATCCGTATTTTCCTAAACCCATTCGATTTAAGCAGCGTCGCGTCGCTTGACGGGAATCGACTTCAGGAATGACCATTCTTCTAGTCGCAACAGTCGAAGACTGCGCCTCCCGGAACCTGCGCCCAGGTCAAGAAGCCTGGTTTGCCTCCCTAGCTACGGCACTGTGCTTGGGTTCGGACTAAGTGCGCATTGGTCAGAAAAGCTAGACGCTGATCAACTATTGCTCCAGAGCAGAAACCATCTACCACTCCGAAAACGCCTCGTCCGACGGAGAGCGATGACCGTGCGATTCTTGGATGAACGAAAGAGTGAAAAATGAGCGATCAAGCGTCGCGTCATTTCGAGGAAGCAGTCCGCCCCGGCTTCAGCAGTGCGCTCCGAGCGGCGATCCTAAAACCGTGAACGCGATTTCCGCTAGAACGCATGCTCAGCTGGCGTCGATATCTATTCATCTTACAAGGCTCGTTAGTTGATTCTACAAAGTACGAACCCTCCCCCGTCGTGCGGTCCATCTGTGTGCCCAAGAGCTTTTGAGCTCGAGCACATGGTGTGCGAGTGTAGGTCGGACGCACGAACGTATTTTCTTTGTCGGCTCTCGAGTGTAGACGGGAATCGAGGGTTGAGAATCACTCGAATCGATAGGATCGGAAGGTTGTGATCAACTATCGCGATCCTGACGCGGCTCCGGGCAATACGCGCATGTATCCCAGTTGAGCGCTCGGTAGGCTTTCATGTCGAACCATACGCCTTAGCAATTGCGCGATTGTCGACCGAGTAGATACAGCTCGAACTCCAGAAATACCGATTTTCCTTGGCTCTTCTTCACCTGCATAGGTGGGCTCACAAAGCTCGAACCACGGACCTCAAAGCTATCCGTGGATTCTGTAAAATCAACCCACGGTTTGCTGATCGTTGGGAGGCTGGATGTCAGTAGCATCTTATGGGGACTAACCCGCACTAGTCAATCGAACATCAACGAGCCCAAGACCCGATAGATAATAATCGATTGCGACCTGGTCGGAGCTGAAAAAATTGGTTTGCGCAAGGCTTGGAACACGATGCAGCATGCGTGAGCGAGATCGGGAGGCCCGAAGGTTTCGGAAGCACATAGATTGAACGTCCGAATCTCCGAGAATCAGCGGCAGATGACGCTTCAATAATATCTCGCGGCTTTCCAGCGATTCCTATCAGATCAGCAAATATGGTTAGAGTATGGAGGCGAGGATATCGCGCTGACGCTCCAGGAGGCAGGCCATAGTCTCACTACTCCTATCTTTAACGCATGGCCCGATAATCACCCTCCGGGGAAACCGCCGGCGGCTATCGGAGCTCAGTGAGAGATGAAGGAAGTATCTCGTTCCGGACTTACATTAAGCGGGGAAAACGGAAAACCTTATGTTCCCTATCTTTCGGAACACTTGTTGACGCGGTTCAGGGCCCTCATCTCTGAGAGTGTTGACGTCGGCGTCGATGCTAAGGACCTGAATTCGAGGTTCGATATGAGAACATCGATGTGCGTTCCCTTCAAAAGTTGACGATTGGACGGGTTCGGCCCCTAGTCGAGAATCGCAGCGCTTAGGAGAGCTTTGCATCTTCGACGATTCTGGATGCCGTCCACGGTGGCGATCCGGAACTCCCGATTCTGCGTGGGGCGGATCAGTCCTCGTTTGCATTTCCGATATCGGGGAATAGGGCAATAGATCAATGTCCCTACACACGAATCATACTCATGATCATATAGAGTGAAATATGTATCTACTACTATCTATATGTTCAAGAGGGCTGGTGCAACAGCAGCGAAAATTCTTTCTCGCAACTCTTGAATTCTCCAAGTCCCACATGACCGAAAATCGGAGTTCGGGGCTGACCGCATGCCGACATCTGGGGTGTGGATCTCGATCTTATCCCCCCTGCCATTGAGCCTCATATTCATGGGAGGTACGGCCCATCTCCCCAGTGTTCCTGATACCCCGCGTCAGACGAGAGTCTCGATGCGACGCCAGAGTGTCAGAGATGGCCGATGTCACACGTCGCTGAAATCCTCACTCCAAGTTTAGGTTACATTCGTCTCCGCTTCCGGGCGGTCCATTGTAGATAGATCTCCACTTACGATTTCTTGCTCATCCTGACTCAAGTAGGTCTTGAGCTTCATTGAGAATATCAGGCTCAGAATTAATGCTTTCTGATTTCCTTCACCCTCAGCTGGGAGGAATGGGTCCTGAACTTCGTCCTCCGGGCTTCCTCTAAATGAGGAATTTCTTTTTTAATTTCTCGGAGGCGAAAACTCGCGGGCAGCTCTTCCTCAGAGATCCGGATTTATAGAGCTGGAAGTCTTTGCTGCCCCGACAGAGATCGACAGTCGGAGTCGGAAGCTTGATAATCGAGTGAACACCATTCGATGAGTCAGATCTCGTCTGTAAACAACCCCATTAGTCATCGATAGTCGACCATTCGGCAGAAAGCAGCCAGCTTCGATAGAGAATCGGAAGTGCCAATTTCGCGTGAACAAACCTGTGCTGAGGAACCGCCCCCGAATTCAAAGGGGTATGCTTGATCGTGTGAATCTTCTTTATTGGATTGTATTGCTGGATCGTGTAAATCAATGAAAACCATGAACCCGCTTCGAGAGAGAGTGGGTTTAGTGAATAAAAGTCCCAAATCACTACCTGTCCCCTATCACTCCTCCTGAAGCCGCAGGAAGGCCCGGGCTGACTTCAAGACGCATTCGTCATATGAAGACCCTCGACGTTCCAGTCGTACGAGCGAGGAGCTCGCTGTTGCAGTCGGAGGATTCCGTCAGCTGCCCAAGCGATGCATCTGCCCCGCAAATCACTGGTCGATCCGGGTGATCCTCCGTGGGGCTTCCGAGCGCTTCCCGCGGGCAATCACGATCAAACTAGATTTCGATCTAGTGAACCGAAGTATATCCTCATCATATGATGATGAATCTAGGATATTATCTGACCACATGATGTAATTCTCGCGATCACTCTTCTGTCTGAGAGGATAACATGCTTGTTATCTCTAATACGTACCAGCCTTTCGATTACGAGCCTCGATTCGATTCACACAAGTCTCGATCTCGGTAGACTCCCCACGCACGGATACAATCGTAAATTGAGGTTTGGCTCTATCGGAAACATGCGGAGAAACAATCGATGAAATCAGGACCGAGCGGAAGCAAGCTCCACAAGCGATTCCATCATGCTGCGGGAAGATCTCATTGCTGTATCGCTCCAGAGACCCTCTGCTCGGAGGCTGATCTTCTCGCTAAACATCGCATCATTCGATTAGAGGTGCGAATTCTGCCTTTGTTTAGGTTCTTGGTAGGCTGGACTATCGATAAGGAAACTTTCGGACTTCTTTCGAAGCGTTTCGTGCAGACCCGTTCAATCGCCCTTTGTACGGTGGAGCGTGAAGGTGAAGGATTCGAGAATATATGTTTATCGAGATGGCTCGTGAACCTCAGGATCATTAGTCATTCGTGTGATCTTCATGGAATGAGAGTTTCTCGTGTCGGATTCATAGCTCACGTCCAGCTGAAATCCTCAACCATACGGCATGGCGGCCGAATTGTATCACCATAATCGACTACGATCTTTCTGGCTAGCGCTCGGTGAGCCTATGCCCTGAACCTAGAGGATATGCTCCGAAGCGTGGGAGATGCGAGCTCCGAGCGAAAACTCTGAACCGGTCGAGATGGAGAGAAATGAAATAAGCGATTGATCACTTAATATTCATTTATTACAGTCTGACTCATTTAGTGAGCAACATCCTCCTCAATGACAATGGTGATCACCTTTGTAGTATTTATTTACATTTACACACCAAATATGGATGGATCGATGAATAACTGCAAGACTTCTAACGAGCTTTCTCCCCTTGCCGTCTCTTTCACGTCGACTTCGAACTTTATTGGTCCGACCGCACCGGGACGAATACACGGACGGCAGAGCTGCGTCAGAAAATGTGGTCTGAACTTTGGAATGTTTTCTAACGGAACAGAGCCAGCCCCTGTCTACGTCTCCGGCGCTATTCACGGCCTCACACTCCACGGCCTCACACTCCACGGCCATCGTCATCATCATCATGGGTGCCGTCGAGGCACATATCCCATCGGATCATCTCGTCGTCTGATTGAAACGCGCAGCAGCTCACAGGACCTCATCTCGTCGGATTCGAGTGCAAGGCTTGCATGCAGGTTCGACGGGGGAAGGGGTATCGGGATTTGGTCGAGTCATTGTCATATT
The DNA here is from genome assembly GCF_000255335.2 of Galendromus occidentalis. Lineage (NCBI taxonomy): Eukaryota > Metazoa > Arthropoda > Arachnida > Mesostigmata > Phytoseiidae > Galendromus > Galendromus occidentalis. The sequence goes on along the minus strand of NW_003805515.1, from coordinate 77,054 downwards.
TGTTCGAGTGGACTACGGAATCTCTCGACAGTCTATCCAACGATGACGAATGAAGAAAGTGTCTTTGACTTCGTCGGGGACGGGCAGAGCAAGGAGAACGGGTGCGGAGGAATAAAATGTGCAGATGTTTATTCGGCAGCGGCGCTCTGCTCTAGCTGCTCGTTTTGTGTGGCTAAGGGAACGTGGGGTGTAGCCGATTCCTCGGCCAGTTTGCTCTGAGAAATTGAGGCCTTGCGTTGCTGCAGATGAATGCTATCCACCGTTGGTATCGGGAAAGTCGGTGCCGCCTAGAGGGAGGGAATGAGTAACCATATTCTTTCATGTTGTTCAGAGAATGACGGTATGCGTCGGAGACATATTTTCCTTACGGAAGATATTTCTGATGAACAAAAAGTTGGATGCAGCTGAGGCGGAGAAGCCTTCAACTTCATCTAACACTAATCGGCGATAGACTCCAAGAATCCTGCCCGGGTGATGACGATTCACTTACCGGAGAAGCTTGTGGCGACTGAGGTGTCGGTGCCAAGGGCGATGGGTGCGCAAGCAGTCGGTTCCGACCCCCGGCTTGCTTCTGCATATTATAGTCCCCGCTGTCGAAATATTTTTGCTGAAATTGGATTAGAATGAGGATTGAAATTCACCGGGATGGCTCAATGATAGGATGAATGAAGGGGTGGATCCAGCCATCCACAGAATAGTTAAGCTCCGATGACCTACCCCTCGATTGAGTTTCTTCTGTAGGAAGCTCGACGGTTTTATGTGCTGAGGATACTTCTGCATGAGCTTCGCTTCCTCACGCTTCTCAGCGTCGACGAGGTTCGTCTGTTGAACGTTATGAATGCGTTAATTTCATCGCAGAAAACTCCGATTGCGCCCCATTGAACCCCCCGAAGAGTTCCCCAGCAGTCCTCGGACGCCCACGGGCGCCAGACTCCTCAACTACAATGACGTCCCTCGTCCTCCGCCGCTATCTCGTACGTGGCCAGCATCGATGGAGGGGAGTTCGGCCTTTGCCGACACAGAAGAAAGGCCTGAAGAGAGCTCCTCGAAAGCACCTGAATCGGGCACAACAGCCATCCCTCATGAATATTTCAGACTTGTGCACGCCACTGAACCTAGCACGCCGACGTCTTCGCAGTGTCAAATTCCGCATCGATACGTATCGGGGGTCAAAGAGTCAATCGAGTCTGAACAGAGTTCCAAGTCCGATTACCGTCTTCATATAGCGCCAATGACGCGCGACGCCGGCATCGATTTCGATTGCCGGTCTCTCGATATCCAGCCAAGTTCCGCTAGTCGACGATTATTTGCCAACATGTGAAAGCATCTAATCTATTTCCTGGATTTGCGCTTATGGATCGATGATATTCGCTGCCAAAGTATTTGCCAGAAGCTTCCAGATAGCGCTTCAGAACGAATTCGCTACTCAAGAAACGTTGAAGTGCGGAGCCTTTTTACAAGTACCCCGCCGGTTTACAGCACAACGAGACGTTGGAAGGAAAACTTGTGCCGTGCCAAGCTACGAACGGCAGAGCATGGAGATGGCCCAAGGATTTCTTCCGAAAATAGCGCAGTTGCTCTGACCCTGCCCGTAACGGACGGGAGCGGACCAATCCAGAATCAGGATCTGTACAATCAACACGCGCGTTGCGATTTCTCAGCTTCTGCAATCGCGCGGAGCTCCCACGCGGGGATCGCCTAGAGCGACAGAGGACAGTCAGCTAAATCGAAGACGTCTTCCAAGTGACGAGTCAGAATGGTGTCCCTCTTGATCCCACGCTGGCTCGGAGCCAGCGTGACATTGTGATTTCGTACAATCCTTTCTGGGAACACCCAAAGTACCTCCTGCTACCGATTCTTGACATCGCAGCGGGGCTGCAAAGCTCGCTGACATCTGTTGTGTCTTCAATCTCACAACGGTTTGACCGCGCCATTTCTAATATTTTAGTGCGTTGGCCGAACGAGGGGTTCGGGGACAACTATCGTACTTTTCTCACCTTCTCAGCTTCCATGACGAGCCTGGAAGCGTGTCAAGCAGCGATTCCTCGGATGAATGGCCGGAAAACAAAAAAATTCAGTCACTAACGTCCTCCCGATTTGGCAACAGAGTGTGTGACTGGTTTCGGGGCTCGAACGTACCACACATCACCCACCAAGTCGGAGCCACAGAGTACGGACGGCGGAATGAAAATCTGCGAGCGCGCGAATTCAGCGGTGATTCGAAGATTCTCGTGATGCTGGAAGCAATCGGAAATCGCCGGAGGAGCACCCTAGCATGAATTCGCCGCACAGCGCGGCCTTCCACGGGGGTGTTAGGGAAAAACACAGACTTCTTATCAGTGCCACAGCTAAGGCGGTCACAAAGTCGTATGGACGACGATGGGACAGCTGTCCGACGAGGAGGCGCGCTTTTTTGAATTTTCGTGCGCACGGCGAGATTTTCGGGAGCGATCGCGAAGTTTTTCGTGGAAAAATTGAAGCACGCGCCCCGAAGGTCGGGTGCATCCGGCGCGACCCTACGGCTTATTACCGTGCTCACGATACAGCACAGGAGAGCGGGGCGGCACGTCGGCATATCTGACACCCCTGGAAAGATCTCCATGGGAGAGCAGCGGCGATGCGGAGGGATGTACCATGCTCGGAGACGTCCATATTTTGCCACCTCTTCAGCCTTTGTCCCGGAACAGCTTTGCGCAGACATTGGGCGTCGTGAGAAGTGTCGGGAACGTTCGGCGGAGTATTGGTGTTCTTGAAAGCATTGAGATCGGGCCAGCTCCGAGCTCTGGGCGAGACAGATCGTTATTTGGGCTATGCCTCAGCATGAATCACGTCGCCGACGCGATCTCCGAACTGCGAGGATCTCTACCGGCTCAGGGGGAAGAGATACGGTTTGATCTCGGTTTCAGAGACGAATACCGGCGCAGATAAATCTGACAACCGCGCTTGACTCCTGTGGGGAGGCAACTGAGTGAAAAAATCAAAAGGATGATAGCATTCGAAGGAAGCGATATCTTGTCCTCACTGCTATGCGTGTCCCACACCCCGATCGAGCGACTTCCAAGAGAACCCCCCGATTCCGTTTCAGCGCAACGATTGGTCTGCCTCTCACATCATTAACTCTTTTTATTGAGTTACTCTGAATATTTACAACATGATGAATCTGATGTCTCGCGATTCCACAGACGAAACTTGAGCGACCTGAAATTGACGAAGCGCAACCTTCGATCTCTGGGTAGCCCAGGAGTCCTCGGTCACTCAGTAACAGTTTCCACCTCGTGAACCTAACGACGGCTTTTTGTGATAAGATGATTCCGGACCCCTCAGGTGTTTACGCAACCGCGGCTGGCCCAGAAGAGCTTGATACTGAAGCGACCGCGGGCATGACTTGCGACGCGGAAAGTCCAGCATTATGCGTGCGTTATTCCTAGCAACAAATATGAATTGCGATTCTCAAGTCTGCTTTGGCAAAAAGCTCCATGAAGATGTCTCACACTTCGACACTGGGACTGACTTCCAGCCTAAGCACGGTTCTTGTATTCTTTGGTGATCCGCCCGTCAAACTGTCAGAGTTCTGGAAATCGCGGAGGAAACGATTCATTATTCGAGTCGAGCTCTTTCGGGAACGGGTTGATGGAGTTATAGAAAATACATGTGGTGATGAATTCATCAAATCGGCTGCAACCATCACCTCGAGAAAATCGTTCTGGAATTCCCCGATGAATTTCTGTAGGTCCCTAGAAGAATCCGACGAGGCGCGAACATGACCCGGAGAGCTCAGATGACTTCTGAGGTTCGAGAAATATTCATGACAGATTTCACAATACTTCGACTTCGATTCCGCTTGTTTCGACTCCGCATTCCTTTTGCGCGACTTTTGTCCTGAAAAATATTCACAGCCGCTCTTTGAATCGATCAGAGTGGATACTTGGAGAGTATCGAGCCTTTTGGGGCGAAAGTCTCAAAAACGACTGGGACAAATACTTTCAGAACATGGATCGGAATCGAGATCGATACGTACTTGAATCGACTGTTGTTGTCGCCTTAGCGGTGTCAACTCGATTTCTCCTGGACTCGCTTAAGCTCTCTCTCTGAGCTATCTGATCTTTTTCTTCAGCAAACGGACTGATGAGTACGCCTCGACCCGATGGGGTTTGCATAACTCTGACTCTGGGATAAGTATCTTCCTGCGGAATAAATGTCCCTCAGCGACCAATGTGTTGTCGGTAATCGCCAGATTTACGTAAAATCCCCGAAGAACCTGCACCCCGACGACCGACCCTCGAGCTTCGGGGCCCTTCGTGCGTATCGTGCATGTCTCGAGAAAAGGGGTCAGATTTCAGAGCGGTCCGGAGCGGACGTCGGCGAACTCTTCGAGTCCGCATGGCTCGAGGCCCCCATATCGACTTCCCATAAGCATTCCCAGAAGCATTGCTTCAAGTCCTGCTCCAGCCGCGGAATTTTCAGCAGGTCTGCGCCCGATCTCCGGCGGAGAATCCGCTCCCGTTCGCGTGCTCTGAGAGGAGAGAATCAAGAGCTCAAAGCCCGTTAACTGAAAGACAATCAAATTCTCACCTTGAATATTTTGTAGAGCGGTTTATATTGTTGGCGCCGGTCTTCGATTTTGAGTATTTCATGACCTTCGAGTCGCGTTGATTTGCCAAGGTGGGACTCGCTTACAACTTTCCGCAGGGTATTGCTCGTCGATGACTGCGTGGAGAGAAGCTCATCAAGCAGATGATTCAAGCAATCGTTTGTTCACAGAGGTTTACAAGTTTCCCGCATTCTCCTTCCCTTGAATGAAGTCAAACTGGTGCTCTCACCCTTTTGAGGGAACTGGGCTCGTTCGCGGGCTGATATTTCTTCATCAACTTCGATACGCTCGTCGAAGCCGTTCTGATCGACAGCATAGGGATGTCCCATTGTTTGCATTCTTGCACGACCGTTTGCGACTCATCGGCCTTCTTCCTCGCTTCCTTTTGCTGAGCGGCTTGCAACAGAACTTGCGTCCGGTTCAGGAATGGTGTCCGTTGCTAAAAGAAGGGTAGAACTCTAATCGATCGCCGGAACCACTGTATTCACGTCACGAGGAACCAAATTCAACTGGAACTGGATGTCCATGACGAATGTGACTCTCGCGTTCGTTCCATACTCCGATCGATCCCGGCTATAGCTACTACTCACTTTCGTCGAAGTAGCCGCTAGAGACAAGAGTCTCTTGTTCGCTTCATCGACCTGCTTGTCGGTGATGACGCACCAGATGTCCTTGCTGAAGAAGGTTTCCACTCGAGCACCTAACACCTCCAGCTGCTCCCGTAGTTTCAATACTGGAGCCTTTGTATCGAGGAAGACTAGTTTGCCTCTGAGAGGCGCAGACCTCTTTGCCACCGCCGGCATCTGCGACGAAAACAGTCCGTAAGACCTCATGACGATTCGAAACGAACCCCCACCGATAAAGAATCGTACATAGCAGTCGACACTGGATCGAGGCGTGCAAATATTCTCCTTTGGTCAGTGTCCATGGGAGAAGTCAGCTGCACATCTTACGACGAGCCGGATGTATATATTTTTTTGTTGCGTCAGCGGCGCATATTTTCGTCTAGATTCGGCGGATTTTTTGGAGGGAGTCTCAGACCTTCGACTTTCCCGATCGAGCCCCCCGACAATCATCCCCGTACGGCAGGGAAACAGGGGTCGCCGCCCAATGCACAGAGATATATCAAGCCGATCCGGCGAAACCTCGCGGCGCGTTTGGAATCGAAGCTCAGGATGATTGGTGTGCAGTGTGGACATAGCCGTATTGTATGGGATGAGAAAAGCACAGAAAGTATAGTCGTGAGAGACTTCGAAAGAAGCAGTCAATTCAGGCCATTGCGTAGATAGGTGAATTGCGGTACTGATCGGATTCATCCCATTTTTTCGGTCCGAAGCAAGGAAATCCACGGCAAGGCGGTCAGAATCAACTCAAGGCAAGGTTTTAGATCGGGGAACCTCTCGGAAAGAATGTTCTCTCGCGTCATCTCTCCGTCTACGTCAGCTGTGGATATCGAGTCCCGCGTTTTCGCTCTCGCTCTTCTTGAGCCACGCTCGAGTCCTCGAGGAAGACTCAGTGGACTTCCATGAACTCTTTGCGTCCGCATGCCCGCACGTGAATCCGGAAGAACATAATTTCCCTCGAAATTCATCTGATCGCCTCGGCATGCCTCAATCCTTATCTCTGGAAGGAAGATCGTTCCTCCCGGCATTCTACGCCGAGCACCGTCGCCGGTGACACAATTCAACATGTCTGGCATGTTCGAGCTCGGAGTTCGGCGAAAAACTGATTCCAACGGCCCCATAGTGTTTCCCCGACAGCTCCTGCTTCGATAGACTAATCCTTCAAATTCCTGAGGGTTGTCTTCCGGATGTTCGTCCCCAATCAGTCACAATCGGGTGGGCGCAAAACGAGAAGCTCAGAATTGTGTACCTAGGAGTTGCCCTGCACCGTCACTATAAGCTCGAGCACGGAATTAGGTTGGCCCGAAGTCATACCTTTAATAAATAGTCACCGGTTCCTACATATCTGTCATGGGGAACGAGTTGAAGTTTCACTGATTGTGAAACAAGCCACCGCACAAACACAAACTCAACCGCCACAGTCCGTTGGATGCTGTGATGGCAGCCGGAGAACCCCTCGCCATCTGGTTACCCTCGCCATCAACAACAACAACAAATGTGTCACGTCGCGGAGGCGAATTCATCGTCCGCTCTACCGGGCACGAGGAGGGCCCACGCGGATGGAGCGAGTTCCTCACCGGGGAACTCGGGGTTTCCTCCCTATTGTAGGACCGACGTGATCGTGATCTCTTTCGACGCTTTTATCTCGCTAGCCTCTTCCATCGATGTGGATCCACCTTCTCCGTCGAGACGGGTGCAAGACATCGAGAGACTCTCGCCAGGGAGAGCAGCTGCGCCTATGGCTGGCTCTCCATGGATGTCGCGTAGGCTCGGATCTAGTGCGACCGGCGTCTTATCTAAGCGGGATGTCCGTGTATCTTGGTTTTCCTCCAGACGGGTATATGAATCTCGACGCCCGATAGAGACTTCCGTCATTTTCCTGCCGAGCAATTCACGATACAATCATGATCATTTCGGCTACGATTCTCCAAAGTCATCGAGGCGGAAAATAATCGAAGCATGCCGTAGTAGTTCTGGAGAAACAGCGTCGAGCGTGTCACTCGCTTTTCTTGTTTAGATAGCCGCGAATGAGTCGGTCGAACTCTCTCCCACGAATGATCATGTGGGAGACCCACGAACACGCAAGTGTTTCGCGCAGCTGCTTTCCGCGCGGAGCATCGATGTTGCGATGGATTAATTATCGTTCTCCAAGGATGGAGAAATCACATCGAGGGACTCCTCAAGAATCCTGATTCCCATCGGTTGATGCATGACAGCTCAATGAAGCTCGACAAGGGCCGCGCCGCATTCGAACTCGGGGAAATTCATGTACAGCGAAGTTTCGTTCGAACGTGGAATGCATGCACACATCATGGGCGGAATTATTTTCATTTTCCGCTAAGTCAGCTCTGATCCGCATCGAGTGTTGCCGAGTCAATATTCCGGGCTGCTGATTCGCAGGGAATGCAAAAACCCTCGGGCATGGACCCCTTGCAAATCCAGGACGATAAGTGACTCAGATGTGTCGCTTGGATTTTATTGATAGGCAATCTCGACCGGTATATCCGTTGACAAGCGTAACAACTTAAACGTGGCGTGGCGCCTGTATCGTTTCCGAATGATACCGGTCGGACCTGTTCCGCCTTTATCTGCGTACGCTAGTTTTCCGCTTGCACAGCGGTGCTCCGATATATTCTGAAGAATGGCCTCATCGAATACGATGCGTCCGTATCCCGAACCTAATAATGCCTGCGTCCCGATAGAGAATCATTACTGACGCAAATCACACCTTCTCGCTCATCGAGGGAGCTAAGGAGTTGAGGTTTTTTCGTGGATCCCATTGGCTCCTAGAGATCTAATCAAGCAGTATGCTACATGCTGTGGTACGTTTGCCCTCTCCCCGAATATATCGCCGAGTCGCCGAGACACAGGCTCTGTAAGCAGGCCCGGTCTAGGTTTTGATTACACACGTGTCTGGTAGTGGCGAGAGACGTCTCTACTCGAAACCCGGTTTCTCCGAGTTTGGAGGGCATCCCGTTCGAGTGATTGTGATAAGCGACTCTCGAGAAATGTGTGCCTGTTTATGAAAAATAAAAGCCGCCGCCCTAAGAGGAAAAGGTTCGTTGGAGATGATGGCCTGCGAGAACTCCGAGTCGTGGCATACGAATGAGGAAAACAGAAAAATCGCAGCTGAGCGCTCTCGACAAATCCTCGCAAAATACGCGCAGCAGATTAGCTGGGAGCAGCCGCAATGGGAATCGCGCTCGCCGCGATTCCCAAATACCCTTCCCATTCACCGCACTCGAAACTTCTCCATCCTCTCTAGCGTCTCCCTCTCGAAGAGGATTAGCTCTTCGTGATCTAACGTCTGGAGCAGGGAGCAGAAGAAGTGTTCGATTCGTGGTCCCTTACGTAGATGCATCGCGTTGTCGTTGCAGTTTTCAGCAACGACCACCTACTACGGAGTCAGTGATCCATCTAGGTACCTGTCAGTCTGTCGTATCCTCAGTCCGACTCCGGAAATGGAGTTTCCCGCGGCACCCCAGCAGCTTGTAGCGTGCGGGGCTCTGCCGGAGAAGGACCGCTGATATCTATCAGCTCAGTGCACATCACTCGGCTTTGAACCTTAGAGTCTCGCGTATCTGTAGGGAGAGCTGCTGCTGGATGCGTGGTCTAGTAGCGGATCACAAACATCCTGAGAACCTCACCGACGTTCGCGCGATGCGCGAATCCGCGAGGGCCTCGGATCGAATCCGGCAAGGCCCATTTTTCATTTTCTTCACTCGTTCTCCGGATTCGCTCGTTTCCGGAGACTCGCCGAGGCTTTACGATACTCCCTATTCTCACTCGAGGAAATTGTGGGGAGCAGAGAGGCGGCTCGCGGCCGGAACGAGGTTCAGATGGGCTCGAGTGTCTCTGGATCCGCAGGCGATTGCGTTTTCCAGCCCGTGCTCATCTCGGGTCCGCTGTGTCGCGAGGAACATCTGTCGAGTCAGATAACGGATGTAAACACCATCCAGCCCACGTATCCGCAGAGCGGTTGTGTCCACCTAGGAAACTTGACGATCTGAGACAGGACCTTGTCTGGATCATTCATGGTTTTCGAAGCGGTGTGGGAATCGAGCTCACAACATGGCTCTCTCGTCGTCACGCCTCGCTCTAATTCAGATCCTCTAGCAGGATGAGAATATCCTCCTTGGATGCCGGTGGGGAGCGGCAATGCTATCGACACTATCAGTGCTCGGAAGCGATCCAGAGATCTGTCTAATCACAGAGATTTTTGCGTGGTCTCTCGCTCAGACGTTCACTTTCCGCGGAGACCTGCCTCTGATGCTTTTTCTGATTTCCCTTTTTTTCAGTGCTCATCCGCGAGATCTGAGGCGGCACAGAAACCTCGCGATGACGAAACCATGTCTCAAACTCAGGATTGGCACTCGTGAATCCGCCCTCGCCATGGCTCAGACAGAGCTTGTCGTCGAGAAATTGAAAGAACTCCATCCATCGTACGAATGGGAAATCGTCTCCATGAAAACGAAAGGGGATGAAATACTCAACAAAACGCTCTCCAAAATTGGTGAATTTATCGTCCTTGTTTCGATATAGGGCTTCTTTCGGGCCATGAACATACTTAGGATCCGTGAAAGACGGAATCCTAGAGTTGTTGATTTATGGCGCGTAGTCTCTCGTTTCCGTGATGTCTCCTGCCCCGGAGCGTCTCCCATTGAGCCTTCTGGACCATCGATAGAACGGGAAACGCTTCCCGGAAGATTCCTCAACGCGATTCCAATGAGGAAACAGCGCCAGCCATGAGACAGACTGTCCAAATATTGCGCTCATATCCTCTAGTCTAACGGAATTCCCTCCCGAATGCTCCATTAGGGGAAAAGTCTCTCTTCACCCGAGAGTTGGAGAACGCGCTCACCGCAGAAGAGGTCGACCTGGTTGTTCACTCCCTGAAGGATTTACCGACAACTCTACCAGACGGACTCTCGATCGGTGAGGCTCCGTTCGATACTGGAACAGGAATGTCACGTTCCTGGGGAGGATCTATTATTACTCATTATTCTATAATCATTCCTTTAGTTCAAGTGAATGAATCACAATCCCGTTGACTGTTATCGTTGACAGGCGCGATTCTCGAGCGTGAGGAGCCGGAAGATGCGGTCGTTTTCCCGGCCAACAGCACAGCGAGGAGTCTGTCCGATCTTGATGATGGGGTACGAACGACTTCCTCCCCGAATCACTCAGCTCTAGCTGAGGCCGGCCAAGTCCTTAACTCCCGAATCGGATGATATCTGCGATATTCGACTTACAGGCCACGATCGGAACATCCTCTTTGAGGCGCATCGCACAATTACGGCGGAAGTTTTCTGATTTCGAATTCAAGTCCGTTCGAGGGAACCTGAGCACGCGCCTACGGAAGCTCGATAATGACAAGGTGGGATCTCTCGCACGTTTTCACGTCAAATGGAGCACTTTCTGTCTACAGACTGGGCATATTTGACGTTCATAGAGTCACATATACTCGAAGCCTCTGCAAATGACCAACTTCTCATCCAGGTGTATGACGCCCTCGTCCTCGCTGTCGCTGGTCTCAAACGCTTGGGGTGGAATGATCGTATATCAGAGAAATTATCACCTGATCAATGTTTGTACGCCGTCGGGCAAGGTGCCATTGCTGTCGAATGCCGCACCAGCGACGCTGTTGTAACGGAACTTCTCCGGGACCTGAACCACAATGACACCGCCTTAAGGTATGACATTTAGGCCGAATCTCCCTTACTTGGCTCAACACTGATCCTCGCTTGATCCGAATGAAAGTCAGTATCTGTTTTCAGATGCCTGGCAGAAAGGAGCTTCATGAAAGCATTAGAAGGCGGTTGCAGCGTTCCGTTGGGGGTTTATTCGACTATGGAAGGACGCACACTCCATTTGGAAGGCGGAGTTTTCGCCTTCGATGGACAGCAAGCTATTATTAAAACGAAGGAACTTTTTTTCAAAGACGGTGGTGAAAAGTGAGTGCGGGAGCTACCAGCACTAACAATAATTGAGTTCCCAGGCCGTCGATATTGCTGCGGTTCCTCGGTGAAAAATGCTCGCGTAGTGCCAGACCTGCTCCTGATTCTCAGGCGAGAATTCATTATTCCAGAGGTCAGGGTGAATGCCTCGTGGGTATACATTGCTCAAAGCTCAAAGACGCTGACGTGAAGCAGGCGATTCGCTTGGGTGAAGACCTCGCATCGGAAATGCTCAAAGAAGGAGCCAAGGAACTCCTGGACAAAGCTCGACAGGACGCCAAGAACAGCAGTCTCTAGGACAGTTCACACCATGCTCTTATCGAATTTATGAGATGTCAGTACTTACGCGTTGATCATTGTTGTCGGAATGGGACTAGATCCGCCCAGGAGTCTGAATCATCCATACAGCTTGGCATGGATCTACGTTAAGTTAGGGTTGATATATGGGGAGCAAATTATTTTGGATACGGTCGCTGTGAACGATGCTGCAGTGAGGTGTTCGATCTCCTTGTGCCTCCTTCACACGAAGTTGTTGATCCTCGACAAAGTATTTGACAGACGTCGATGATTCTCATTCTGAATGAAGTCTCATATTGTAATATACGTAGGTTATGCTCGACTCGGGATCGGAGTCCCGCGAGCAAGCAATATTTTTGAACAAAGGTAGCAGAAGATGATTATATGCTGTATCTATGGTTGGGAGCGGCTCTCGCCGGTCCTAGTGGTATCGAACCAGAACTTGGAACATGGGTGTTTCTAATATGGTCAGCTGCGAGTCTGACGGGGCACGCGACTCTGTCTCTCATGCTAGCAGTAAAAATTGAGAAAGATGAAGAGATAATAGATCACATGCTGTCGCTCGCAGCATCCTCAGAGATTTATTCCTCTCCTCTTGATGTTGCCCATATTTTGCTAACATGCTTAAACTATCAAGTTCTCCATAAACATCTCCAGCTGATATGGTTTGTGATATGGATTGCGTTACTTCTCAATTCCTCGACAATTACAGTTAGAATGGATTAACAATGGCGAGTCTCAGACACCTCATTGCGTCTATACAAAGAACAGAACCATTCACCTCGAACAACGGACGCCATAGAACATACAGCGCGGCACTGTTCATAAATAGGTTCGGATAACAGCAGGACGCACAGTTCGGCTTCCCGGAGAAAATCAGGTCCCTCACCGAAATTAGCGCCTTGAATGACTCGTTTCCTTGGCATCTCAGTCTTGTGAGTCGGTTTTAATCAAGCAGTGGATGTGATGCCAGAGTGAGTGCAACAAATTGAAGGACAACGCTGAATACGAAGGCACTTTCGGAACATATGTATGTGGAACTCATTCCCGGGCTCAACTTGTTCTCCGTGAGATTTTCTTTGATTTGTCATTGGTTTTGGGAGGAGCAGTCGTTCCTTGCTGGAGCTGCTTCTCGTAAATGTAGCGGTACTGATCGGTGCGGATGAAATCAATCACATGTGAAACCTGAAATTCCGAGCGGAGAGTTAGAGGGATAACAATGTCGCTGCCATTGCGGTGGAAGGTCTCCGATCTCGATTCCAACGAATTCGCGGAAGATGTTCCGCCTTCGGACTCACCCCGACTTCGAGTTGATCCGCGATCGGCTGTATCCAAGGATTGTTCTCAAGTCGGATTATACACCGCTGAGTGACCAAATCGAGTTGACCCAACTCCGGAGGGATGAGGGTCAATCGGTTTCCTGGAGGTGAGGGGCAAGGCTTAATTTATCCACCATCTCTGAGACAATGCTATGTTTCTCGCCGATTTCTGCGTAGGGAAAAAGAACCTTCCGACGTCCCACCAAGAAATAACTTGAGTCTTGTCTCGAGACGTACCCTGCAGATGAAGCTCACGGAGTCTGCCGAAACTTCCGATTTCTCGTGGAATACTCACGACGTCGTTCTCACGGAATGAGAGAATTTGTATATCTGTTAGGTTTCCGACCTTTGAGGAGAGAAACGTTTTAGATTCCAATTCGAACAGAACAGAGGTGCAGCGCGACCCGCGGGATGTCCAATCCTGAGAGAACTCACCTCTGAAGGAATCGTTTCGAAGTCGTTGTCGCTCAGATAGAGGGCTCGCAAGGTCGTCATGCTCCAAAAGTTATTCGGCAACGATGCCTCATTCAAGTTATTGTAGGACAAATCGAGGACTTCCAGGACGGCGAAGCCGCCGAATCCGCGGGGCAAAACGGATAATCTGAGGAGAGCATGAACATTCGCTGTACTTCCATCGATTGACAGCCTCCCGGAATCATTCGTGCTTCAGACTCGCGATTGCGGCCTTTGTACAGACACATGCGAGCTCCCGAAAATATCCGTCTTGGGAAAAGTCGAAGCCCTACCTGTTCATCGCCAGTATGAGTATTTTCAGCTTCGGCAGAGTGCTGATTGTCGAAGGGAGCTCTTCCAGGTGATTGTTGTACATGTTGAGGTATTCCAAATTATAGAGGTTCGATATAGAAGCTGGCACCGTTTTCAAGTTGTTGTGGGCTAGGGATAGCCCCGTAATCCATTCCATGTTGAAGATTCCTGCCGAAAGTCCCGTTCAAGAGTCAATTCACTGCAGAGCGATCATGCGGCAACTCATCCCTACTCCAGTCCTATCCAATCTCACACCAACCTGGAATCTCTTCAAAGCGGTGGATATTCTTTTCCTTGAGATCGATCTCCGTGGATCCCTTCTCGCGAGCATCGTCGATCACCTGCGGAAAGGACCAGGAATCGTTCATCACGAGCTCGGCTAGAATCGACTCGACTGACTCCTTCATGGACGAGTTCTAAATATGGACCGGAGCGAGTGTACACTGGGAAAGTTATGCCCCGAGTGACTCGATGGGATGGTTCGTCTGTTTGGTGTGACCAAACGGTCAATCGACAGGTAAGCCGCACGAGTGCTCTGTTAGATTAGGATTTAACGTTCCATAAACGATTTGTTGATCTTTGATTCTCCTGTTGACAGCGCATCCCGTAACCAGTGCAGTTCTGTCGCCGCATCCGGAGCGGCGAGCCGGCCGTTCGAGACGCGAATTCCAGCATCCAGATCGGTATATTCCTTGGATCCAGAATTCACGTTTAGGGATATCAGTCGACGTTTATCCAAGGAAGACAGTCATTTTTCGATAACGTAGGACTGTGGATAGGCTTGCAGGGAAAGCTCCGGGATGAAGTGTTTTCGGTAGAGCTTAGTGTTAGCAGGGGGATCCTCTGTCGAACTTCTGACCACCAGATCTGATTCTGGTCCCGGGAGAGATCATCCGCGCGATCCGATCCAATCTGATTTTTGTTGCTCCACGGGAGCAAGAATGAATATCCCCCCCGACTTACTAGAGCCCACAAAGAGAGAAGCTCACACTCGTATGCGCTTATCGTGACCGCGAGCTCATGTTTTCACCTGACCTCAAACTGAAGCCGAGAGGGAACCAAAATTGAATTAATGGACCGTCGGGGACTCGCTCTGAAGGTGTTACACTGGGTGCTGTGAGATAGCGGACAAACGAAAAGGAAATGCGAGAATACGAACATGTGAACGACGTCTCAGGGTTCCAATCATCCTGAGCTTTGTCACTGTGATGGTCAAACTAATCGATGCTGGAGCTCCCTGAAGCGAACTAGCTCCAATCCGACTAGTTTTTCGATTCGTTCAGGATTACGCACAGCCCCTTTGGAAGCGTCAGCCGCTAGCGGTTTCTCGGAGTACTCTCGAAGGGCAGGGTTATTCCTTGTTTGGGTGGTCTTTCCACTGGCCACCAACAATACTCCTCGACTCCACTGGATACAGCCAGTAGACGCTTTCTCTTTCTTGAAGAGTGGCGCCCGAAATCTTCGAATGAGTGATTCTCCGAATCGGACCACTATCACTCATCAACCCAGATGATTTTGTTGACGCGGCGGAATGTACGCTTGCTTGCACCACCTTCCGTCAACAGAGGTTGGTGCCTGCGAACTTTGAGGGGACATCCACTTTTCAACGCGAGCCTTGGAGCAGCGTCTGGAAAGAAAATTTCCAAGCGACGTTCTCCCGCCGTCATACAGAATACTGTCCGAGGCCGATGCCTGTCACGGTCATCTTCGGGAGAGGATATCGTTGCATCGGTGCGCTGCTCAACGCTCTTCACGATGACTCATCGCTCTCACCACTGACCAGCGCCGCTTCACATTCGTTTCCTAAGCACTCCGTGAATGTTTATGTTCGTTTCCGTATTGCCGGGAGCTCTCAGAACGAGCCGGAAGAGTCGCAGATCGAATATTTTTTTCCTCCGGCGCAGCGGAAGGCCCGCGTTGAGGGAGCGAATCCCTTGTTTGTCGCGCAGAGGCCTCGGCGGGCCAATTCCACCCGGATCGCTGTCTAAGCCACAAGCTTAATTAGTATCCTCTAAATTCATCCAAGCCAATTTCATCTCGGGTCGGTATCTGAGACTCAGCTGAAGATCGACCATTTGGCCTAATATTGTGCGGTTGAGGATCACGGACACATCAACAATTTCTCATCACTACGAGAAGTCGCTCAAATGCTGCCTACCGTCCCTGAGTGCATCCCAATGCATTTCGATCGGATTTCTAGTCCGATGTTTCTAGTCCACTTAGCTTCACCCTCGACAACGCTCCCGACCCGGAGCTAAGGAGTTCTCAGAGAGGTGGGCGGCCTTTTCCTTCATGCAGCGTACGATGCTATCAGAGCCCCGAGAGAGAGCTCCTGCCCAATCACCGTCTGCTTTGGGGCAGGTAAGATATTCGGAGCGGGATGGGGAGCTCTGGACACCTCTACCGGTGATTCAAATTCACGTATTCTCTGGATCCTGTCGCACAGAACATAGAGGCCATGGCAGACTCCCTCTCAGGGCCCGGAATCCAATTCCGATGACTCTGGTGCGGACGTCAGCAGCTCCTCATAGAGTCATTGTTGGGACTGCTTCGGATCGGTGTCAACTGATATCGGATGTCTCATATATCAACTCTGACCCTGAGGAAGCCAGGGCAGGTCCGCTGATCATCTGAATTTTCCGCAGCGACATCAGCAAAAATCGGATCGAGTCCACTTTCGAAAGTATCCAAGCGCTTCCATTAGCGGATAGGTATAAGCAGAATTCTCCGAGTTCCATTCGCTGACTCTTCTCCAAGCCGCCCGTGATGCTCGCGTTGTCCATTTACTCGCAGCTCTAGATACGTACAGTGAACTCCGCTCTCATCGGAAATTCCGGTCGATGGGATCCTCCGCTCAATCGGATTGCTCCCGAAGAGTCCCGATGAATTGGGCTCCATCGATTGAGGCTCCGGATAATCGGGTCTTTCGCTTAGCCGGATAAAATCGGCACGATGTGTTCCCATTTAGCGGAGTTCACTTTATATCTCTGGCGAAGCTACTCGTCTCCCCGGAGTCATAGCTCCCGTGAACTCGTAACAGAATGGGTTCGACGTTCACAATAAGGTTTTTCGAACATATGTCGGAAGAGCTTCCACGATCCATTCAAGTAAAAAGAAACTCTTTTCATAATCCGCTTCGAACAGTGTCAACCTACACGCGAATCCGTATGTGGACACGCGCGACCCAGACAGCCGATTTGGTGAAGAAAAGAGAAATCGTCACCGATTGACTTTCACCACTGCAGGAAGAAGCGCGATACAACTCTTGTGGTCGCGCAGATTACTTCCGAAGCAAGTTTAGGAATTATGTGAACGAGCCGTGATCATACAGCTGCTCATGGAACAAGACTTCTAACACCACTATATGGAGAAGAAGAGAGTAGAGCTCCTCCGCGCTGATTTTACCTTTCGGATTTTGGCGGTTTTGTTGAAATCCAGCAGGTTCGCACACCCATTACAGGCTCCTCCTTTTCCACCAGACATCGTCACGGCGAATATCTTGATGGGTCCTAGAACAGCTCCGATACAGAATGGAACAGTAATATAATTTTCTCACGCAGACAAGCAAAGCCACAATAATAAAGCTGGGCTCAACCACCAAGACGTCGTCTAGCCTTTTTGGTCGGAGGGCTGAAAGGTGGGCGAGACGCATGCGCACAGCGTTCGGATCATCTCTCTCATTCGGTGTCTGTGTCTAGCGCTATTTCACCATTATGGCTGTCTAGTCTAGAACAATGAGTTCTATCGCTGAAAGCGGGAGTCGTGGAAAAATTCTAAATCAAGAAGATCCCGAGACTCGCCTACCTGGACGGTCCAGAGTCAAGCGGAGCGGCAGAGCCTTCGATCCGACTCGGGAAGGCCTTTTATCACTGTGCCGGAATAATGATGGGGAAGTACAGTGTACCTTGATCGGTAGCAGAAGTCAACTCTTGACTCACGATTAGTCACGGAGAATCCTTACCTCACGGTAGAGGGAAGGGCCTGGAATCACTCGCGGGCACTCGGGCTCGTCTCGATCTTACTATTTCCGCTGAGCGTTCAACCTCTTTTTTGATCGGAAATTCGGCGAAATACGCGCAAGCAACCCTCAGCTGCGTGTATTCTCGGGGAAAGATGAAGTGCGTTTGAAACTCATCGCGACCCTGATTAACAATCAGAGCGGTGGAAGTTATCCCCGACAACGACTTTCCCATGCACAGCTCGCGAGAGAAAACTGCTGACACGAGAGACCTTGGAGGCGGATCTGAGAGATGCCCGCCAGTGCCAAGGGTCTAATTAATAGCACAAGTAGAACATTCGCCACGCGCTCATTCTGATCGACATCCTCTTAGATCAGCGGAACTGGATTGTCCCTGATCGGAATGATTGAGATGAACTCCCAGTTTCCTCGATGTCCCGTGAGACTCTGAGATGCACTTCGACTAAATCCGCTAGAATGCTCAGTGCCTGACGCGCCGGCCGTCTTGACTGGGATCAGGCACCCGCGTCCCTGCTTCCAAACTAACGCCTATTTGCTTCTTGAGAGACACCAAGTTGAATATTGGCCCGGGAGCGAAGATGAATTTCCTCTCTTCTGTGAGGCTCGCTCGCTGAGTATCCGTGCCTAATAGCGCGCGTCAGACAGGCCGATACTCGACGTATCACTGCAGTTCTGGATTGGCAAAGACGTCTCTTTGGTGTTAGCATAATCGTGACTCTGATCAATGCCAGCTCTGACGAGACCGATCGCGGTCACTCCGATCCTCCATGTTCGAATCCGAGCCGGGATAGCGAATGTAGTTTCGTTGCTCAGGAGACTCTCTCCATTCATATCATTTCCTTATCGCTTCTTCATCAGAGGGGTGGGAAATGCGAACGCACAAAATCGGGAGAATATGCTTGCGGAAATGACGTGCGAGAGAATGCATAATCTTCAGGACGACTGATGGTCCTCTCATAGACCAAATGGGAAAGCCACTCATACCTATCATTATCATATTCATCATCATGGTTCATGGTTTCATTGATCCTTCGACGAGTTGATCGGACAGTCCTAATTATCAACCTTATCGTTGATCGGTCTTTATCTGACTGCTTAGCCTACTAGCCTCCTCTCCACGCTCCGGCGATGGAATGGAGCGATTAGACAGGCCCTGCCTCTTGTGGAGTGGGAGAACCCCAATGGCTGTCCGCAGATTTTCGGAGTTGAGCCCGATCCAAATAGTCTTTCTCCCGAATCACCCGCTATGCCTACCGAAGGATCATTCATAAATCAGTCCGTAAAAGTTTCGATGTTCTAGATACTTGTGGGGATAGTGACATTCGTAGGATCGCCGTTACCCATCTGGCGTTAAAGGTCGCGCGTTCCATCGTTCCGAGCGACACACTGCCCCCCTTATGGCCCAGGTTTCCCGCTCGATCAGACGCAACACAGTGTTCGAGACGCCGCGCTGTCAACCCGACGTACTTTCAGCCGCCGGTCGCTTCTATACCGAATTCTCGACATTTGGGGCTCTGTCCCCCGGAGTATTCGAGTGCTCCCTCCCGGCAGATTCTTAGATGAATTCACAAAACTTATCGGATCAAGTAGGCGTTCGACAAAACAATTGTGTAATACTTGTCCTGAGTGCCACAAGAGGGGGAAAGCGGTCTACCTGGTGAACCGCTTCCATGAACTAAAAAGCTCATTCATTCATCCTCCCCGCCGTCTGCGGGATGCGGTACTTATCCGCGTCTCAGATATCCTCGTAGCGCTAGGTGACAACTAGGATCAAGATCAGCGGCTCGGTACGTCTCGAAGTATCGTGCAATCTTCTCTCATACTAGCCTCTGGTGCCCTCTCTAGGTTTCCGATTCTTCCGGTCGATTGGTTCAGGATGAGTCCCGGGGGGAGACGAGCGGGTAATCTGTAAACGCCATCAATGCCTGTCAATGATGGAAGAGGGCTGTGGTGTTCCGGTTGGTGCCTCTTCCCTGATTCTGGGGTCTCGCAACCGAACTCGACTCGACGAAGCATCTCTAGCCTTGGGATATTCGGGCCAACTGTCAAGATTCTCCGAGGTGTGATGCTTGACATCCTTCGGGATTCTTGTTCACAGCAGGAAAATGATCGCCCGGTATCGGCGACCGTGTGAATTGGGGAAAATGAGGGAGTCGTGTATCGAAATTCTCAGGATGCAAGAGCAGCGAGCAAGCCCAGGTCCCCCTGGCCCTGCCGAGTCTGGAGTGGGATCGTCGACCTCGACCTATTCCTCGCGAGCCGCACGAGCCGCCCTATGCATGCGACTCCAGCAGATGGTGGCCTCTTGCTCGTCGCCTCGTATTCGGAATAGCTGAAAGGGTATTTGTCGCGCAAGGTATCTCCATGGACGACTTTGCGAGGACGTAATTTCTCGTGGAGAGCTATGCTGGCCGAAATTCACGCTCGGCTAAAGATGCGCTGTGGGGAAGAGAGGCGCAACGGAGTGCGCAAGCCTTAGCTTAGTTTGAGCCCCGGCGAGGGAATGAGGCCGACAACAAAGTGCTCCAAATCTCCTCACGGGAAGGACACCTTGGAGAAAAATTCCAAGGTCTCTCGCGAGCTGCGTTCCGAAGCTCACTTTCAGTCCGGCGCACATCGGGTGAAATATGTGCAGGAATAAAATTCGGGGAAACGGATGCTTTCCTTCTGCTCGCTCGTTTTCGGAAAATACCGTCTTGGAGCGACTTCATTCGAGAATAATTCCGGAAGCTGCGACGCAATCGCAGTTCACAAGTCGCCGCTCGATCCAGCAGGGAGAAGGAAACTTTTGCAAACACTCTACATTCTTCTCTCCGTCAGGATAATCCGGAACCTGGACTATCACCGGATCGCAGCCCAGAAGAGCAGAGTCGCCGTGATCTCTGGCGAGGGTTTGGCCGGCGAAAGAAGAGGCTCGACACGAAGAAGGCGGCTGCGGTCGTTCCTGAATGAGATAAATGGTAATATTTCCGTTGCCGGAGCACACCGAATAAAAATCAGCTGTCTAATCCAATAGTAGTCCCGCGAGCCATTTGTTTCGGGTGTCCGGAGCACGTTATAGTGTGTTTAGACGATGAAATATGAATTACATATTTGCGGAGTTCTCCGGGAAGCAAGGGCTATCTGAGCGATCTCTCTCTTGCCGAGCTTCATCCGCCTACGAGTCTGTCTCGTGTGAATCATCCATTCCGGTCCTCTCGGAGTCGATCATCTTCGGGAGAAACCACCGATATCTCTTCAGATCACGCGGATGGGGCTCTCCGGGAGAATAGTATCCATCCACCCAGCTGGATTTCGGTTACAAGAAACTGAGATCGTCAGCCACCTCTCTCTACCAACTGCTTTGAAGTCGCGAACCGATTTCTCATAACGATATATCCGACGCCCACACGCTCTGAAGCAGGATTCCGCAGCGCACCTCGGTGCTCGGTGGTAGTAGAATTTCAATATCTGTCCTCTTCCGGCTTTATCGACACCGTCAGCTAGCGTCAGCCGAGGGAAGATCTCGCTTTCGTGTTACATTTTTGGAGTGTTTGCAGTTGAACGGAGCTCTATTCCGGTCTCTGTTGAAGCTCTTGCTGTAGTTCGGTTGAGCCACTGCTGCATCATTGTAGCGTTGGCGGCATACAGCTTCATATGTACATTCCTGGTTTACGTCCTCATGGAGTCCCCAAAGCGTACTTACGGCTTCTCGTGGGAAGTAATTCTCGTCATCTCTCCCTCTGTCTAACTTGATCCCGCTCCCTGCCTCTGTTATGAGCTCAGAGCCTCCCGATATATTTGGGGGCGAATCGATGCGTACGGATAATTCCTATCAATCGAAGCTTTCCTCGACTTGCTGCTCGTCAGAGCGCTGTCGTCCAGGAATCTCCCAATGCAACGGAAGAATCAAATGCAAACAGAGAGGTCGGAACCCGAACAAATGAAATCTCCATTGCATTGCGTCATGGATGAGAATCTGTCTAGCCCGTCCTGAAGATCCAGTGGATGGATATGTACAATGGACCCGAGATGACGCCATTGGGTGTGGTCGCGGGCGCCTCGCTCGAACTGTTGCCGCAGAATTGCAGCTTTTGGCCTAGATGAATCACCCGTATATTGTTCCTCAGGGAAGGTGAATGTGTTCCGGCATGATCCCAGCATCTGAGAACTCCTCCGCTTCTTCTCTCGTCTTCTCGGTCCGAGGGTCTCGGACATGTTTCCGACGACGTGTTCGACAGCTCTGCAGCAGCAACTCAAGGCTGTATAAGAACGAGGTCGATTCAAAATTCTCCTCGGTGCCTCTGTCGAGCCGTGAGCGCTATTTCAGAATGCAGAGCGTGCTCTCTATCCACTCGGCAAACGACCGGAAGGCGAATGGATGGGCCGATCGATCGATGGATGAGTGGATGGATGGAGCTCCGGGTGGACAGAGAGACCAGGCGATATTGTGTATTTCACGAACATTCCGCAGTTCCAGACTCCTCCTCACACCCTGTAGAAACGCGGACGTGCTCGATTCTGAGGAGAAGCTGTCGTTTCTGCTCCGCGATGCTGTTTTCGAAAACATTGCAATTTCCCCCCCGGGAATCGCCAATTCACCTCGACTTTTTTCGCGCACCAACTGAATTCGAAGACTATCCGCAGTCCATTCTGTTCTGATCGCCGTTCTCGACCGCTCATTCCTGTGACTTACCTGTTCCTCTTCCCATTAGCTTGTACCCTGCTTCATCCCCTGGAAAAAGAGGCTCGGATCCTATTTCCTCTCGCTCTTACTCGAGTTGCCGCGATCTCCTTTCTCGTCTTTCCGTGATCGTCTTTTACTTCGTGTGTCCGTTGGGGAGCGACTGCAGGCCTGCGAGCCTACAGTCGAGCCCGCTGCCGAGCTCCGAAGTCTCACAGGAATACGATGGTCCGCAGCTACGTTCGGAGGATTTCCGCCAATCACAAGAGATCAGCTTTCGACAAGTAGACAGCAGCTGCCACAAGGAAAACGTCAACAATTCGCTGCTGCTGCGAGACGTGGCTCCCTAAGACCCCGCAATCGGAGAACGACGAATCGTCGTCGAAATGCTCGGATGGATTCGCGAAGAAACGGATTCTTTCAAACATCGTGATAGCATTCGAGTCCCAAGCCTGCTGTCCGACCGGAGTGTGGAGCCCCGAGTACTTCCAAGAATCATTGTTTCTGGTGTATCAGTGAACTATCTTTTATTCCACACGACCCTTTCGCCGAGGAAGCGAAAGCTCTGGGTGCCTCGAACGTAACACGTACGTGTTAATTACCTGGGGAGAATGGAAAGAAGCTCTAGGAGAAGTCAGATGAGAAGAAAGCACTGCCTGGAGGGAAGCGTCACGTAGCATTTGTACCCGAGAGCTCGCGAAGCTTCCTGACCAAAGATTCGGGGAGGGATAGTCTCACAACGTTGCATGACCGCCGGAGCTCTCTTTCAAGTCAGTTCTTTCCTGTATCGGAGGAGGAAATCTCCCATCCTGAGGCCATTGTCGATATTCCCTTCGGAGAATTAGAGATGCCTACTCTCCTTTGCTGAGTCAAAGTGAAGGAAACGTGGTCGAAGGTTCTAGAATGAGGATTTCCCACAATTCCCACATCATGCAGTCTCCATCGGGAACCGCGATGGGCGCCGGACGATTTAAGGTAGCATCCAGCTCCACTAAGTCAGGTCTGAAGCATCCGAATTTTTCTCTGCTCAATGAACCTAAAGCCGAGAAGTCGTGGTTTATAATTCAATCTCTGACGATGAATTTCGCCTTTGGGATCCCCATGAAAGCTCCGGAGCAACCCACATTGCAACAGAGTGAGAGGAATATGTTGCGCTGAAACGAGACTTTATGTTCGCACGTCAGGTTCGGACACATGGAAGGGAAACGACGCTGAGCATACATGTATCACGCAGCAGATTCTGCCGCTGCTGGAGCAGCAAGACTACAAAATATAGCACCGAAGTCGATGGGACGGAAAGAAATTCCGACGTTCCATCAACACATTTACCGCCGGTCGCACCCGCATCCCACATCATTCAGAACGGCCAGGAAAGCAGGAGCAGCGCATTCCTGCTAACAATATAAAATACAGCTTCTGACTAATGGCGTGTCCTCCCGCGGATGCCAGGGGGGATTTCTCGAAGCCTGACGACTTTCGGCTCTGGCTGAGTGATCACGGGAGCCGCAGCCAGTCGAGACTAGAGCGCAGGCCGCCTGGCACGCCCACGATGTGCCCCAGCTCCCAGCATCGAATATCACCGCGATGGAGAGTGAGAAAAGGGAGAAATCCGGAGCTCACCGTCAGATTTGCATGACGTTGTCTCGTAAGGAGGCACCTGATCCGGAGTCAACAGCCTGCTCCCTTGTCGGAGCTTGACGATCGGTTCGGGCGAATGCCGAACTGAATTCTGCGGATCGTGGCCGATTTCCGTGCCCAACCCCAGTGCCGCAGGCCGCTGGAGCGTCTTGTGGCTAGGTCGGGGCGAGGCACGTGCCTGAATGAGAGCAAATAAAATGCTCTCCAGCAGCCCGTGTATTCCCCCGGCGAATAGGCCAATCTCCCGGGTAAGGAATCGATATGGATGAACATTTCTCTTTCTGCCTCGAAGAGTTCACACATCTGGTATGATTGGAGCTTCTGGGCAATCTCGGAAAAGCCACTTGGAAGTTTCCAACTCTGATTCTGATTGACGACGCCCGCCAGGAAGCAGTTCAAACAAACTTGTCGAGAGAGTGCCTGCTGTAGTGAAGAAGATCACGCTCAGAGCCACAAAGAATCGCAAACAAACGGACTCAGTTGGAAGGAAAAAGTTCGCCGGTTGTTATTTTTCTTCCAAATTGAATTTCGGTTCAAGCACTTTCTAGGTTGCAGCTGACATTTAATGACTGCTTGCAGTCTCGGAATCAGACAAAGTTTTGATCGTTTTGACAGTTCCGATGGACTCTCCGGCCGCGATCCGGGTGCCCCGACCCGGGTTCGTAGAAGAGGTCATTCGATCACGGATCTCTTATAGCAGCGGAGCGATCATGTTCTCGAGATTTCCTGTACTGTCGTCTGATATTTTCCATGGTCTCCTCCTGATGGCTGATCGCTAGAGAACGTGTCCGCATTTTAGGCGGATGTAAGACAGGACTTCGCCTCGAAAGCTAAAATCCATGAGAGGAACATCCTTACTGTGCGCATCGGATGGCGGAACTTCCGAGAGATCTTCCAATGAGTCTCGTTCACCCGGACGACTCAAGGTCTCGAGGCGTCGTCGACAGTCGTGTTGCTCGTCGTTCCGTGAGTGCGTCTGGGAATGTTTCCTCGCTAGTTGAGCGTTCGGGTCGCGAATTCTCGACATTTTTCGCTCGTTGAGGTTTTCTTGTCATCAACTCCCGCTCGCGCAACTGTCACGTTTTCGTCTGCGAACGACATCCATAGGGCTTTCAAGACATTAAACGAGCTGCGGGATCAGCGGAGAATGAATTCCTGACTTGACATAGCAGTAGACTGTTCTCGTCCGGTGCTCGTGCTCTCGGTGACATGGAGCAGAAGCTCCTGCTCTGCAAACGAAAGCGAACAGGAATTCGTCATGTGGTCTGTCTCCCATCTCTCTTTGCGACTCCCTCGCGTTCGGAGCCGTCGCCATCACCGACCCGATGATGGTGAAGCTCATCACAGCACTCCGCCGGATTAATGGAGCTGACAGAAGTCTGCGTGCTCCTCCGAAAGAGCTCTCGAGGGAATGGCGATGACCTGCAGGATAGCGCCTTCGTCGTATCAATGCACGTATCTTAGGACTACCAGAATAAGGCAGACAAATGCTTACCACGAATGGATCTCACCCAACGCTCTGTTCCGAAGGTCAATGTCAGGATGATTCGATCCAGAGCCCTACTAATGCCGACTCGGGGTGTCTCGATCGTTCCCGCCTCCCTTTCCATACATGGCAATGTCGCCGCCCCTCGTATCCTACGGCCGAAATTCGAATAGCTCCCGCCCGGCTGGGAATTTGTCCCCGTGATATCGTGGTGCCGATTTTCGTTGAAAACCGTTCGCCCTCGAGGTGGCGGGGATTAGACAACCGGAAAATTCCGTTGGGTGTCGAGGGAGTGACCTCAATCATTCAACGTCGCTCACCTTCTTCCGGTCGCCATGCGTTGTGTGAGCGGAAGGTCTCCCCCCGTCGATCAGTCCACGAATCAAGCGTCACTTTAC
The DNA here is from genome assembly GCF_000255335.2 of Galendromus occidentalis. Taxonomy (NCBI): domain Eukaryota; kingdom Metazoa; phylum Arthropoda; class Arachnida; order Mesostigmata; family Phytoseiidae; genus Galendromus; species Galendromus occidentalis. The sequence continues at coordinate 51,338 of NW_003805515.1, read as the reverse complement.
CTCGTTTATCATAGAACACTGTGGCAGCCGTGGGGGAGTCGACGAGACCACCATCGCAGCGTGTGGGAGACGATATCCCGCTGCCAAAAGCGTCAGATCCGCTCCAAAGCGAGCCTCCCGCTCATTTCACCGAAATCATATACCCATCCGATTCGACAATCGGTCGCTCATTCGGAAGGAGGAAATATTACTCGTTCCTCGTTCCATTATCGTACAGAGTGACCCGTGGACGCCTGTTGATAATGTCAAGAGAACCTGAGCAGAATTTCGCACAAAATTTCCCATCACGTCCGCCGTGTACCGAATCCGCTCGTCCACCCGCACTCGATCCCGACCCCGACTGCTTAACTGGCTGGCGAGCTAACCAGCTGGCTGGTGTATTTTATTAAAGGAATCAAACCCTTATTATCATAACAAGGCTTCCCAGCATGTTTCTTAAGTTTCAGACAATATCAGAGATATGAGAGAAAGGAAGCGATGGGGGAGCGTTCGTTCAGAGAATAACAAAGTTTTCCAAGGGGAGAGCGTCCGGACACGCATAGGCTTGTGACTCTGGGGAGGAAACGAGGTATTTGTTGGAGGGATTTTCAAGAGTCTCTGCTATGAGCCTGATCGCGAATCGTATGGGCGGGACTCTGTGTCGGAGACGCTCCTTTGACCAACACAGAGATTCAACTATGCGAGTCCGATGCGGGTCGGAAGAGATGCCATCAAAAGACAGGCAAGGAGCCGTTTACTTTTGTAGAGCATGGCTGATTGCGTGGTCAAGCGAGCTGCATCCACGATTCAGGGCTCCGAGGCCGAGATACGAGTCTGAACCTCTCGTACAGGCAGCTTAGTCCCCGATTAGCTTAAGTCCTCGATCGGAATCGTGAAGCGACACACCGGAATCGACTCTACGCCGAGCTGTTCCACACAAATAGATTGCTTTTCTCGTTCTCCCTTTGGAGAGGCATACGCCGGGAACCGTAAACGTCGCCGATCAGTTCTTCGAGCTGATTATTGAGGCTGATGCCCGAAGTTTGTTTCCCCCCGGATGAAATGATTGTGGCGAGTCAGCTGAGCGAGCTCCCCGAGGATTCGGCTCAAGGAAATCTATATTCGAGTTCAGGCTCGATTTCCGATGGAACCGAGAGCGATTTTCCGTCGGAAACAATAATTTCTCACGAAGTGTTGAAGCGTGTCGTTCATCAGAGCTATCCTTCATCTTTCGTGGGATCGATTCGCTTCCCGCTCGCGAGTCCTAGAGAGCGTCCTGCCCAACTGGAGGGCATATTCCAAACACTCGACGGTGAGCATGAGACTTGGGGTCCTCTCTGATCTCAGTCGATCCCCACCCTCGCAGCCAGAGATCTTCGCTCAAAAAAGAGGTTCCTGGCGGCCATCTTGCAAATCAGAAGGGAGGGTGTGGGCGACGCCTGAGCGTTGGTGCCGATCGCAAACTTGTCTGAGCAAGATTTCCCCGCAAGAATGGGTTTCCTCCAGTCTCATCGCAAGCCGAAGATCTCCGCACAAAACCGACATCGAATCGTTACAGCCGTCAGCGTCAGTCGCCTCACCACAGCGGTCCGAGAGAAGTTATACATGGTGAAAGCCTCTTAGGCCGCCTGTCGTCAACGCGTTCAGTGCGTTTGTCGCTCAGCTCTTCCGTCTGTCTGTGGTCCCGAGCGCGCATGGAAGAGCTTGGCTTATTTTTGAGGAAATCCTTCACCGTACCCATCACAAGAACAAAGACGACCACACCAAAGGGCCAAATCCTCTTGTTCCTCACGATGAGCTTAGGGATCCAGTGAACATTTTTTTTCGATCCCACAGCGCGCGGCCGATGCCGTCCACCCGGGAATACTCGCAGAAATCCCCCAAGCACAGGAAATCTGATGTTCCGAAGGAAGAGACCGTCACGTCACTTTGATCTCTTCTGGAAATGAGATGAGAATCCTCGAGCGCTGCCGGCTCCGGATGTCGGCAAGGAGTAATTGACACAGTTCGGCGAATCAACCTCTCGAAAAGTGGAAGAACGACAACAGCAACATCATCACGGCGTAATTAACGTACGCCTCGCTTGTGAGCTCATCGAAAGTGCTCAAAGACGCCATTCAAATCGTGGCAGCTTGTGAAACTTCTTTTCTCGCTCCAACAGAGCAATATCCGTGGAAAATTAATTTTTCCCAGAACCTGTTCCTTTCCTGTACGATAACGCCGCTTGTATTTCCTCGAAAACCTCGGAAGAATGGGGAGCTTAGCGGAGGCTTTACTCCGTGAAGTCGATGGCTTTCGTTGAGGCAACAAATTCCTTATCGAGAGTCCGGAGAGACAAGTGGCTGACGACCTTCTGGGAGTTTTCCGCTTTCCGATTCCGCGGAGTCGTCGCTTCTAATCGAAGTTGTTCGCTGTGATCGTCCGCAGTAGAAGTCGCTGGAGCCTATGATATAGCTAGACGGAATGTTCTATCCTGGCTGAACCAGTCGATCTAATCCGGGCGAGCTATACGATTCACGACGACGTACGTTTGTTCGTATTACGCCAAAGCATGGCTTACCGACTGCGCGCGGCCCTTATCCTCTAGGAAGGCAGGATTTGCCGTCGTCACGGATAGAAAGAAGACTACCTAGTAGTGGCCATGAGACAGATCGGGACTGACCTACTCAGTTAGTCGAGGGAACGGCAAGCTAAGCGAGGAAAAAAACGGAGAGCAGAGGGAGCCAGGGGAGCGAGTCGGCCAACTCAGGACGCATCGAGGTGGACGATATCGCCAGCGCCGGAATTTGTTGATGCAGAAGGATGATGGCGTCTCTCTCTCATTACAGTTGGCGGGATTCTGTCTGTACGTGTTACTTTAGCTAATTACACGTTTCCCGCCGCGTTTTTTCCGCCTTGGCGTTCGTTGCTTCTTTCTGCCGTTCGGGTACTGCTGACCGTTGCTGGTTCCGCCAACAAGTGCCTTCATTCGTTTATTCCCAGCTAGATATTTACCTGTGGACTGACAGAATCATTCCAGCAGGGAGCCGCTCCCGTTTGATAGAGGAACGATTGAGAAAGGGAATCTAAGATATTAGTGCTACGCCCTGACCGAGGTGTTCTCGATCCGGAATGCGGAAAAACTACGGACAGTCGGCTCCGAGAAGGAATACAATTATTCCATTGTCGAATCCTAACTTCCTTCATCTCTCCGTCGCTCACCGACTCCAGTGAATCCATCCGTTACTAGTTTCTGGCTCGAGATCAAATTCGTTTCTTCCCTTTGGAGGAAACCCGGGTGCCAGGAGTCCGGAAGTGCCTCAGGAGAATCCTCGACATAATTTTTTCCTGAAAGTCTCCCGAACAATGAAGCTGTGTCGTTGGCATATCGTGGATTCCCCGGGACTCTTGCGTATAGCTGGGGGAACATAAACGCGCTGAACGATAGCAAAGATTTCTCTGAGTAGTCCCCGTTCGAGATTCGATCAAGAAACCTGCGGGGCTCGCCGTCTAGATCCTGGCAGGAGCCGGGGCTGCGAGCTCAGGTTCCCTCGCAAATTATCCGGATAATCAAGAAGCTTTTTATTCAAAGGCGAGCGGTTGAATACATTTGATTTTGTGCCGACGCAGCGTTCGAGCAGCAATGATGAAGTCGTCTGATCCGAACGCCGCGCCGCACTGCTCCGTCGTGGGGCTCGGATGAAAGCCTCGTGGATGTCGGCCAACGAACGGAGGCTAAACGGGGTAACAACAATGCCCTGGCTGAATATCTTCGCATGAAAAAATTCGCCATGACGAATCGTCTTCGTCACCGGGACGGCGGGCATAAATCGTTACGGCGACCGCAAGCTCATTCAAACTGTTCGACTTATTCCGCGGTGACCGAGAGCGGATGAAACAAGAATGTAGTTGGCCATGGGCCAGATCGGCGTTGCCGATGGGAAGTCGGATGACCCGACAAATCGAGTTGCGATATAGAATTCAACATAACAAGATTTCCGCGGAGGCAGGCGTTTGAGAGTTTTCCGTAGGCGTCGTTCCCCGTCCGACGTTCATTGTGGATCGTTCGTGCTCACCATCGCAGAAAGCTCAGTATGCTCCAACGTCACAATGCCTGCAACGCATACCAAACATTCTATTGTAGCGGAGAAATATCTCCGTAAACAACCAGCAGAACTCATAGTAGTCTCGCACAGTGGGATTCTCGGTCGAGCGGGAGTTTTCCAGACAATCGTCCGTCGTTCGCGGTCCCAATCACGGTGAAGACGCACGCCGGTGCCAGCAGCGCTTGCAGCGACCTGACTACCGTTGAGAGGTCATGAGCTGGCGATGGAGTCTCTGTGGAAGTGAAAATAACTGCGCGTCTGGGAATGGCTCGCTTCAGCGTTCGTGAGCGCATGGCCTCAGATGCGAGCGACAGCGACCCGGGATCCTCAAACGCTACCTCTGAGACCGAGTTCTCCCGTCGGAGTTAGAGCAGAGAGGAAAGCTTTTGAGGCCCCGTCTAAATAAAAGAAGTGCCTTTTCGCTTTGCATTTTGACTGCTGTCACTCGGTGAACGGGCCTTCGTCCGGACGAGCAGCACTGGTGCTAAGCCGGCTTGAGCCTGCTCCATGTCAAGTGCCATCAGCGTTGAGACCGTTGAAACCTTCCTGGAACAGAATGTGCAGTAACGTCGGGTAAATCTCGGAGGATCGTTCCATCACATAATTGAATACGTAACTGGGTGATCTGAGCGAGTTTTGTTACGGAGGAACAACTTTCACACTCGACCAAACTCGTTGGCCATGAGCCGCATTCCGCGAAAGCGAGGTAATATCATCCTCTTTTATCTTCTTTGATGTCGAGTCTCCGCTGTGGCGCGCTAAAACCGTCCCTGACGTTGTAAAAAAATCATGGTGGTCATGGAGCTCGGCAAGGGCAGAACATGCCGCTGCCACCGCTCGAGGGGGCGTTGAAGGACGATGGTGGTAGCGGCGGCGATAGCGGAAGCGATTATGAGAGCCTTTTAATGTTTCATCTCTTGCGAGCGAGAACTCGCTGCAACGGATGGCGCGCCGTAGGAACGAGAGCTGCGTAAGTGATTTGCTGTCTATAGAGCAAACATCATTCATTATACCTCCACAAGTCTCGGCTGACCGAGCAATTGCGTGTGCCTGTGTACGCGTGGGTTTAGAGACCCGATGTGATTGCGGGGGCGTCGATGTGCGCGTGATTTCTCGCGTGTGTTCGTCGGTAAGCCAAAGAAAATCTCTTTCACTGGCTTCGGGTCTATCTTTGGCTTGGACTCCCACCCCGGCGAAGTCGACAGCAACCGACGCGTTGGTGGGTACGGGGCGACAGCCGGCAGAACGGCACAATCATCAACAAGCTTCGTCAGCCCAGTTGGCTTGTCGTCACAAACGACGATAAAAGACATTGAGAAGCGGGCACGTAGCTTGCTGCTGAGGGGATGTTACATGGTAGATAACAGCGAGTCACCCTCTCCTTGCCTCCATATCACTCATTGCTCTGATTCTTTTTGTCACTCGAGTAGAAGTATGACCGGACTTCGACGGGAACGAGGCTTCCGAGGATTATATTAAAGGAAAGATTCGGGAGTTTGATACCTGGAATCAAGACATACATATTTCCTGGTTCTCTGGATCCTGGGGGCTCCACTCGGAGGGCGAGCTCGGCCTCACGATCCAGGACGAAACGGGATGGGCGGATCGCTCAGCATGATTTCTCACGGCGTGAGCGATTCGTCATAAGTCATGATTCATGATCCACATGCATCCGCTACCTGAAATCTCCCGAGAGAATGGTGGACCTCGGTTTCCGGCAAGGGATTTCAATCGACTCGGGGCCAACCGGCCTAGTTCTGTTTCTGCCGTTCGCAAACCCCCGGTCGGGGATTGTAGGGTGTCGATGACGAGGTTCCGTCCCACGGCCAGCCCAGCATCCTTGTCCTCGGTGCCTCGTGGTCTGTTTTATCTGACTTCCTCGGCTGGTGATCGTCTTCCCGTTGGTCAGCGCCCTCGTCGACTGGATCGAGTTCTCATCCGATGCTAATGACGCCATCGAACGTAATGATCTATCGATGGAATGACCTCTCACTCCAGTGTTCTTGATGAATAGGAGCGAGACGGTTGCGGAAAGGTAGCTAGCAGAGCATCGTAGTCTGCCGTCGGAAACGACGATGTCCCGCCGCGCGGCGGATAGTCCGCCCCGGGAAACTGATGTCCCCAGTCCTGCAGTTCTTTTCGCGGAACCAAGCATCCGGCGAGCCAAAGATAATCCTAGAGGTCAGGAATACCTTGAGCACTCATCGGTTCGTAGGTCTAGAATTAGCGGTGTTGGAGTGTTCCGATGTTCTATCGCGGGAAATCTCCGGGAATATTGGTTCCCAATCGAGCTGCTCGGAATGGAGGAAAAATCACTTTCCGGATTGGACAATATCTCGACGTAGGCTGGACTAACCGAGAATCGACGGCTAGCATTCATTGACATTCTGAGCAGAAGTCACTTCCGACGAAAACGTATCCCCACTCTGCGCTCTAAAGCCACAATCGACTGTCCAATTTCTCGCAATCAGAGCCGTCTTGCTCGAAATTCAGTGTATCGTGGAACGCTCGGGGAAAGAATGGACTGACGCCTCCGGTAATTTGAAGGAGCCGGAATTAGATCCGCGGCAATTCCAAAATCTCGCGCGATCTCGACCCGCGCCCTGCCGTGCTTCCCGTATGGGATGCTCGTCGTCGTTATCTAGCATTTACACTCCGGTCGATGACGACGAGTTCCGTTTATTCACGTCGATGACCCGGCTCCGTGGTTTCAAACCGACGCGGACGAGCGCCGGCGTCCGTCGTCACTATCGGGCCCAACTCCGTTTCGCGTCTGTGTCGTTTTGAGAGAAAGAATGCTATTTTCACGGAAAAAATGAACCCTCCCCCCCTGATCGATCGTTCGAGATTCCTCCCAAGTTAACCTCCTGAACGACCCCGACGGAGCAAGCCCGGAACCGGTTCGATTCATTTTCCCACGGAAACTAGCCGCTTTTCAGCCTACGCCTCGGATATTTCGAATCAGACAGTCGATGACTCGGCTCCTGGCAGGTATACGGGCGTTTACATTCAATGATTAGAGGCGTTCCGTTGTCGTTCAGGATGATCTGATCTCTTCCCCTGATCCTCCCATTCAGAACGAGCATTACCTCCAGGCGAGATGTACACACAGTTGAGCCCGGAGCCTTGATTCACGATCATGCACCTTCGGCCGCTTCCTTCCGCCTTTCCGAGCAGTACTGGCCTCATGAACCGCGCAAGGACGTCCGTCTCGGGCTGCGAACGTAATCTGGATCGATATACGGAGAATATTCGTGATGCTATGCGAAGAATTCACCCTGCTTCACCATCGAGGAGTCCGGCTCAGATGGACACTTACTGGGAAAATATGAGAGCTCCGAGGGTCAGCAAAGACCCTACCGAGTCATGGGTTTCAAGTAGTTCCTATTGTGATCGCCGCCGGCACTTGCCTTTCAGTCGACCATCGAGCGAGCCAGTGAGGCAAACGTTCGCGACGCTTCAGGTACGGATGGATGGGGGAACATAACATCGTTAAGCCATGTCTCGGAGAAGTGCTCCGAGCACGCCCGCTCGCGAACAACCCAACAGAAGGCTCTTGCCATAGTTTTGCTTCCGTACTTCACCCGCGACACCGTCCAGTCCCAATTGTTTACCGTCGTCCACGCTCCGAATACCTCGATTGTTATCGTCCTTCCACGAGCTCTTTGAGTGCCGTAGAAAACTTTTTACCGATCGCATCTTTATCCAGCGGTAGGGGCTCACAGCCATGTAGAATATGATCGGAGAACGCGAGGGGTAAGTAAGGATATGATGTGAATTCTTTGTAAGATCTCCTCGCTGGGTGTCGCGAGGGAGTTTCACGACTTCAGACGCAAATTCGAAAAAAATACGAAGAAGTGCTCGGGACGGCCACCAGTCACTGTTGGGGCCATCGGGAGACCCATCTCAAGAAGGGCCTTCGTTCTAAGAAATCCACAGGGGTCCGACCCAGAGCTTTTGATTTTTCTCTTCGTAGCTTCGCAGTGTCCTTGGAAATCTGACTGAGTCGAGGTTGCAGTCGAGAGAATTTGAGCATACGCAGGTTTATTAAGGCGAATGAAGGTCTTCCGTGGTCATATTTTCCCATTTTTCATTTGTTTGTTTGTTTGCTTGATGGTCGGCTACCCCTGCGTATAGCAGCCGGGGATATTACCTTTGGAGCAAAGCCGCGAAAATGAATTTTCAAGGAAGAATCCTCGGCCCGCTCCCTTGCGAGTTCTCCGACGGCCTTGGATCCCGTACGCCTTATGCTCGCGGGCCAACAGCCTGTTCGCAGGACTATAGGTCGGCAGGCTCCTGAGCGTAGGGACGAGATAGTGCGTCAACCGCTGAGCAGGTTAGAGGACATCAGTTCCAGCTCTTGTCCAAATGACCCGGATGGAGGTTCGTTTCGCTGACTGCTCCCTTCCGCTGAGTTCTCCCTTGTGGTATGCGTGTCTGCTCAGTATGCATGTGATAAAGGCAAGAAGAACTCTATTTCTAACTCGGTCCCGTCGGAGGGAGTTGGACGATCCATTTTTCTCCCCCTCCCGTTCTAAGTCCTCAGATCCATATAACCTTCAGACAATGAACGCCTAGAAGCTCATTCCGAAGATTTCTCACTAATTTCAATTCACTGCCTCCGAGAGGGTCATCTCACGATTCGTAACATCAAGCTCCACGGCATCTAGCTAGCTCAAAACGGACCTTGGGGACGCCTCTCGCCGAAATCAGTGCATCGCCGTCAGCGGAAAGCTGGGGATCGTCCTCAGACTCGAGATCTTTTGGAAAATTTCAATGGTACGGAGTACGTAGAATGTTCTTCGGAAAAACCGCGATCGAATCCTCGACTACATTTTTCGAGGTTTTGGAAAGTCCGCGATACAATGGAGGGAATTTACGGCTACGTTGGAACCTGTCACCGCATAGGAGGGAGACGATCTCACCGGGAACGAATCGGGCAGGGAATAGAATTCTTGAAGCGCAACCCAGTCGGCGAGTAGTCGCAGCTCGTTCCGAAATCTCTCTTTATCGCCTCAGTCCAAGGACTAAAAAGCTTTACGGATCTTCTTCGCGATTGTGTTTGGGACAGTCTTCCCATATGTACTTCTGGCGATCGATGTAGGTCATAAAGCTTCGGGGAGCGTTTCCTCTTGGAGAACCTGAGGAGAATACAGGCCACGAGATGTTTGAGTCGCCGCTGCGATCTCAGACCTATCACGACACGTCAAATTGGATTTCTCGACGATTTTCTGTACTGGAACTGATTGATTCTATGCCTTGCTTCCCTCCCGCCGGATTCGTTACCTTTGATCTTCCATTCGTATCCGGAAACAAGCTAGCCCATGACGGAAGTAAATCGATATTCGAACTCCATAGGGTAGCGGAATCCTCTGGCGAAATCGGTGAAATGCCTCCCCCTACGGGAGAATTCCTGAAATCGGTGGTTTGTGCGGTACCGATTCGGGACGAGAAGTGGATTGTGGGCGGCTCATCCGCAGATCTACTTCCAGCTAGCATGGATGCTCGCTCAAGGCTCCGAGAGATTCGGGCAGAGCTCGATAGAGGAAGCTCCGACCCAGTCCGTATGAATTATGGTCCCGCACCAATTGAGGTCTTGAATCATTAATTTGATTGAGTTCCCGTGGCGATAATTCTCCGCTTCCCCCCTCGAACGCCCGATCGATACTCCGCTCGATCAACCGTGGCGGGTAATTTGGCTGAATCTGCGCTCTCCTCTCGGATGCAACGGATCCCTTTGGAGAAGTTGTCGTCGGAGCCAACGATCCATTTGCCGATTGAGATGTTAGCATGTGAGCAAACAGCGGTGATGTCGCTCATTTAACACGAACGAATACTGCCATCATGGCGAGCCAGACAATTCGACGCACGTTTTGAGCATCACAACCACCGAAATGTACATATTGTTATTCCTCGCGTGATGCAGTCGCGGCACGTTCCCGCGCATCGGCACGCCATGTTCCGGGAAAAGCGGCCGTTCCGCGACTGTTTCAGAATAGACTACTTCTATTCGACGGATGGAAATTTCCGCTGCTCGCGACGGACGAATGGCACTGGAGTCTTAGAGGTCGATCGACCTGTTACAAGAGCAAGATGGAGACGTTCTTTCGAAGAAATGGTGACCTTGTGGCGATTCCCGGCGTCAGACCACGTACGGCAGGGCCTTCGATAGCTGGTCTAGCGATGAAAACTCACAATCAAACACACGGAGCATACTTTGGAACAGCTGTTCGCTTTCAAAATCCACGCCGTACGACCTTGGCGCCTCCTTTCGCGCTTCTCCGCTATGGCCGCGCCAAGTCGAGACGGAGCCATTTCGTGGAGAATTTGATCGGTATCGAGACGCCCATCGCTGGACCGTCTATCGAGAAAAAGTTGGACCCCTGGAAATCCGGCGGAAAGATGGGTCTCCGAGAACCGCTCACTAGTCGTTGCTTTCCCGTCATTTCGCGAGAACGAGTGCTCACGGCGCGTGTAATTAATCATTAATCAATGAAGCCTATGCATTTGACCATTTCAACCCGTGAACTCAACGACGCGAAAGTCCGGTAAGTCAGGGAGGGGTTTACGTCAGCGCTCTTTTCCGTTCCCGACATACGCAATTATAAGGTGCTCCGGTCGAGAGCTATTCTCTCGTGCGCCAGATTCGGATTGGACCGTAGCGATGGAGGCCACGAGTTTCAGAGAGCAGAAAAGGGTGTGCCGGAAATCCTACCTGAGACAATCATTGTGTTCACCGCTGCGCTGAGGGGCGAGAGAACCTCCATGGTCCATGGCTGGCCTACCGTACTGAGATATCTGATTGATGTTGATCTGATAGCACAGATTTCATTCGGACATTGAGCGACTAGTTCCATCTGTGCGTCGCATTGTTTCGAGCTTACCATGGCAGATCTGGAATAAATCGTCGAACAGCTCGTTTTGTCAATAATAATATTTTGTAGATAGAAATTTCGACACGGCCTCACCGAATCCTCCTTGTTCCGTGTCTCCTCCTATTCTTCCAATGAGAATATTTTTCTCCGGATGCTCGGCGATCCCATGAGGATTGGTGCAAAAGGAGGCAGGCTCCTGAGGATTTTCCAAACCCCAATGACCACCTGCAATCATCGATGAAGGTCCATGTGCTCTCCAAATCGGGACGCAAATCTGACGCGTAGGACCCCGTGAATTTAACCGATGGCGGAATGATAGACATTTCTGTAGCACGTCGAAACGCAAAGTCAGGGTAGCTGCAGATATTTCCACTTTGCCTTGTGTGCCCAGTCTGTTGAGGAATGAATCTATCAATGATCGTCATTGGTGACTGGTTGCAACAGAGAGAAGTCTCATGATCGATCATTGAATGGCTCTCAGTTAAAAGGCTTTCTGCTTGTCTCTGCCTGCTCAAGGATGGAATTTCAAGTCAACCTGGAAGCGGAGAGTCTGCGCCCACGGGCTCGCCTGGCCTGGCCCGTCAGAATCATGATGCCCCCCTCCCTACTTCCGCTCACTGTTGTGAGTCGAATGTGTACAATATCTCGGGTTTCGGCGCCTCTCCCTTGACGGGAGGCGGGGGTTGGGAGGAGACCACACGGAATAGGAATAGAGATATTCGAGCCTTTCCGAATCGAAATGGCGTTTTTCTTCGAATTGTGTCCCTTCAGATCTCAGGAATTCCAGATTGAACCTCCGTGCGGTGACATTGCGTCGGTTTGCTCGGTGGCGTAAGATGCAACGTGCGCGGAAGACGAACACCGTGTCGGCTCGAGACGCAGTTTAATCAGACCGATGGCATCATGGGCACCCTGGGATATCACAATGCGCGCGATTCTCATACGAATGTCACATCACGCATGACAAAGAGCGTATTCAATAGATGAGTTCCCAAAACCATCCCACAACTCGTAATACCATTCCCGGTCCCAGAAGCACAGACTCCCCTCCTCGTCTAGCCTTTCCCGAGCTCCCTCCCTCGATTCTCCGAGAGCCCTGCACAAGCCTGCATGCGAACTCGCTAACTCCGCCTGGGATCGATCTAATTCGTTTTTCTGGCGCGGAAATCATCAAATTCCCCGCTAGGCTGCGAGGGATCGAAGCTCGGGGTTTTGGTGAGAGAGAGCGGACCGAAATACGCCCCGCTGGCACGGAGGTCTTGCGATCGATGATAAATTCTCAGTTTCGGGATATAGAACGAAAAACCCTCTACGAACGTCTCCCGCTCGTCAGGAAATAGCTCATCAGTCCGCATCGCGCCCACCACTCCGCAAATATAATGATTCAATCCCGCTAGAGTCTCAATAAACGAGCAGTTTTCATCTCATGGTTGAGTTCACCCAACAGGATGTTTGGATTGACGGGAATGCCGCGCAGAGTGCATCCTTCTCCGCTCGAGTACAGTTTGGTTTGTCCGGGGATCGGCTCGTCGGGTGAACGCTATAAGGACCGGAGCAGGAGCAGATTGCCGAGACGTGCGACCGGCGGCCGGGACTTAGTTCAAGAGAGATCACCAGTAGTCCGCATGATTCATTCGTAGCTCCGGGTCCATTCCTGCTTCGGTCCGTGGCTTTCAAATTCACTACTCCGTCAGATACGCGTTTGACTTTCACCCTGCAGAAAAAATCGTCTCCCAGATATGAGCCGTTCAGCTGTACAGTCACCCTCCGGCCAAGGGGAATTCTCAATGAGGGAGATTTAGCCCAGAGAACAAGCTCTCACAGAACGAGGAACAGTCGCGGTCATTCTCTCCGAATACCTTATCTAGAGACAATCCTCTCGGGGCTCGACTCAGCTCAAACCCGGGCAGTCTCCCTCAATGAATTCTACAGTATTAGCGCTATCTGTCTCGAGGACCCGCACTCATCATGGCGAGTCCTCAACGGAATGGAGCCCCGAAATGGGGAAGCGAGACATCTGGACAGAGAGTCCGTTGACCCCTGAGTTCTCAAAACCATTTTGCGGCGGCTATCCCGCGGGCAACCCCGCACGATGACGGGTCCTCTCATTAGCGCTCCGATGCGTCGTTTGCACCCCAGCGGCGTCGCGACGGTTTGTTCCACACTTAGTGCACCACACAGTGGGCTCGGTGGACGACAGACCGTTTGGAATGATCTTTCCCGCCAGCGTGGGCGGCTCGATGACGGCACGACGCCATAGTCTGTTCATTTTTCCATGTCTCGTTTTCCCCTCGTCTCGTTCCTCCCACCTGTCTTTTCCAGTGTGGCCCCGAGTCTGCCACTCCTACCTGGGCGGAAGGCATCAGGAGCCGCGCTGAAACGGGGGCTGCTTCCTCGGTCGTTTTTTCGTTTCGCTCCTTTCGTGTCCACCGAAGTGTAGATAGAAGTTATCACCAGCTGCCGGGCGCTAGAGCACCTCTCCGAGGACCCAGCTTCTCCCAATGGTCCACCGTCCAGTGACTTGTTTACTCGCTCGGAGGGTCGGTCAGTCAGCCAGTCAGTCAGTGAGCCAGTTGGTTTAGCGGATGATTGGATGCTCCGTTGAGTAGCCATACCCTCTTTCCACCTAACACACGCACGCGTCCAAGCGGCAAAGACACTGTAAGGCTAGAACGAAAACAGTCCAGGCCGGGAAAAAATCCCGAACGGACTAATCCCGTCTCTTCTCGCGAGTCTCCTTCCACCTTCTGGAAACCTATGGCTAGACCGGTCGGATACCCGCTGGGTGGCTTTCTCTATCAAGAGGGATGAGCGTGAGTTTTTCCGAAACTGCAAATATCGGTAGAGTTTCCTCAGCTACGCGAGACTTCGGTTTCGTGACTGCACACGGAAGATTCGTCAGCTGTTCGTTTCGCGAGTAAGATGGAAACTCGGCAAATGCTTCTATAGACTGACTGAGAGTCTAGCTAACCGACTGTCGTGATGACAAATGGAAAATGGCGTTGAATCGTAGAGAATTTGGCTGGCATCAGTGGTTCCGCGAACGGAGTCCTCCACGACTAAGAGTCATTGTACTCTGTAACAACCGCTTCTTCGTTTTCTGACGTCGTGTTGCCGCCACCCCCAACGCCGCCGTCAAAGGAAGCCACTGCTTCTGCGAGAGCAGCTGTAATCGCCCTGTCGGACCCCGCGATGCTTCTCTTTTCTGCGCTACGGAGCAGGGCAACAAAGATTGTGCTTCAAAGAAGAGGAAGTTCTCATGGACCCTCATTGAATGAGCAAGACAGCGGTTCTGCGACTGTGGTTTCCTCAATTACCACTCGCCCAGTGGCTCGTGGCCCAACAGTCGGTGTATTGCTGAACCATCCGTTCGGGTGAGCAAAAATTTCCCCGAATCTATCGACGAACGCAATGCTTCAGACCTGCAAGCTAAATGGATATTCGACAGAATATTCTTAAAGTCCATTAAAACGCTTCAGCGAGCGAACGATCCGCGCACTCGCGGGAGCCGACCGAGTGCATCAGCCCATTCGAAAAGGCAGAAACCCCGAAGGTCTGGTGTTTTTTTATTGAGGGTCTTTGCGATGCGGGAGACTTCTGGACGAGGAGACAACAGCTCTCGACCGGCTGTGTGACCTTCGAGCTAGTTCGCGATACCTTCCAGGCAGCAAGGCTCAAAGAACTAAATGAAAATTCCCGAGCTGGTTCGATACAACAGCTGCTCGCTGTGTCCACTACGGCCGAAGGGTGTTGGTCTCTCACAAATTTCAGTCCTCAGGGGTATTTGTCTTTCCGTCTTTCCTTGTTGCAACAAATTCAATTTAGCTCGACACGCGCTGTACCACGGTCACCGCCGCGTCAGAGTGTCCACAGCTTGTGTACTTGTTGGCGAGAGCTCTATTTAGTCTCCGAGGCGTCGAGGGGTTTTTGTGGACTCAAAGCTCATCCCCATGTTCCCGGGGTAGGAACACTTCGAGCTCGAGAATTTCCCGGTCGTAAAATTCGAGATCCCGATCCGACCTCTCCCCATCGCCGCTCGGCATCCCTCGATTGTCACCGTGAGTCGCAGTTTTAAAAACTGGGAACGCGACGCTCCGCCTTGCCACTGAACTTATAGATTCCTTCGACCGTGCGGCACTTTTATTACCCATTCCCGTATTGCAGACTCTCGCTCCCGAGAGTTCGCGGTCTGATAGCCGACCCACTTCTTGTTCTGTACCGGCTTTTCTACCGGGCAATTACGAAACGAGCAATGCTCTCGAAAACGGCCGGGGGGCAGACATTCGGGTCGATGAAGCTCCAGGCCCGAAAAGCCGTGTCGACGCCAAGTCGAAGTTTTGCCCACGGACCGATTCCCCGTTTTATGCCCCATCGTGGAGCCCGCTTGCGTCTTCTAAAGAAGACAAATTGTGCGCGCTTCGATGCGCTTAACAGTAATGGCGAATACAAGCGGACGTACAGACTGCGGTTCCCCATTCCCTTGTTCCCGTGTCGTGTGTGTCCCTACACTCTTCTCAATTTCGTCGGTTGTCGCCAGCCTCCCTCACCGCAGACACACATGAACGACGAGCCGGCTGCTATAAAATGTTCCCCCTCCCTGCGCGAATTTTTTCTCTCTGATTTGACGTCATCTCCATGAGATCCCGCATGGATAATCTTAGTGAAGGATACTTCCGACATCAGCTCTCCTCGTTCCGACGAATACTCGTCGGCCGGAATATCTCCGCGATTGAACATGATACATACACGATCCATGCTTCAGATCCTCATCCGCATCTGTAATTGACGAGACGTTCTTCGTTCCGTCATTCCCGGCCGTGTGAGGAGTCCCTCATTTATCCCAAAGGTCGTCAATGGAGCCGAGGACGTACATTACGCACGCTAACGGGCGCATTCGGTTTGAAAGTGAATTCCTCGCAGGAGGTCTCTTGACCAACTCGCGCGTCATCATGGAATGACATCAGAGAACCCGTCACGCCGTACCATCGATCCGGAATATTGAGAATGGGTGTGGGTTACAGAATGTCCGCGACTTGTGAAAGTGATCAGCTGAGCGCGGGATGCTCGGCCACACTTTTTCCAGGAATTCAATCGAGGCCTCCCGGCGAAAATATCATCGGGGAGCTCCGTCCAAACCTGCCGTCGCGACTCAAGTATTCTATGATCGTATAAGCCCGCCCCGCAAATAGCTCGAGGATCAGCACGGAATCGGGGTTCATGTAGTCGATTACTAAAATAATTGCCCGTGGTACCCTCCCACCCAAAGGCTCAAACGACGCTTCATGCGACAGACCGCTTCTCAGACTGTCGTTTCCGTCGGGATGCGTCTTATGGGACTGTCGTAAAGGAAAAAATTACGAGCGCGCGAGAGTGGTGGCGCTATCTAGAGTGAATCATAAGGGACTCGTGACTCCACCGTACGTTGTCATCCACCAGAGTTCCGAGGCCGATGCGGGGCGAGAAGATGAAACGACGAGGTACCGCCCCCTCTATCTGATGATCCAGACTATCCCATATGAAAAACCCACTATCTACGCACCGAAGATTAGAGGATCAATCGAGCCGCTCCTTCGAGAGAATTCAGCTCTTCCCCGAAATGTGTCTTCATCTTGATTTCATGCCCTCAATTGGTTCGGAGAAATAATAATAAATTATAATAATACCGAAGCCCAGCGTTTCTCGGCTTGTATGCATCTATCTCCCTGCATTATTTCGCTCGGTAAGGATGAATCAGGAAGCTGGCGTGAGTCGGGAGTAGAAGTTGGCCTCCAACCGGAATGGTTAGTCGAATTCGTGCTAAGCAGCCCAGGTCATGCTGCTCACTATGGGGAGGAAAGCGCACACAGGCTAAGTGCAGAAACGATTTTTCTTCTTCATTCGCTAGCAGAGGTGAGATTGTTGTCCAAATCACTCAGCTCGCCATGGCAGCCTGTTAGGGTCTCTCTCGCCTCGGGCTCCAGCCACTGATGACTTCCGGCAGGGGCTGAGCGTTCATTTGCTCGTTGCAGCGAGAGACCTGCTCTGCGTCGCTTGTTCTTCATGCGACATTTCATCAGTCGAGGAGCCGGAGGATCTCTCATCATAATCTTTTGCTTGCTCCTCTGAAATATCACGTCTCCCCGAAGACGGAATTATTCATGAATTTTGCTTAGATCGCCTCCTCCGTAATTTTTTATATTCGCGGCAAAACTAGTTCTTTCATCAACTGGAGATTGAGTGTGAAGGAGCTCCTTCAGCAAGGAAATATCATGATTCCTTCCCCGCGAGACGGCGTCCGATCTGAACAAAGTCGCAGAATTCTGCACGTGTCTGATTTCTCCCGATCGTTCTTCGGAAAGGAAAGAGGAACGATCGGGAGAAATCAGACACGTGCAGAATTGTCCGGATTCGGATTTCGGATGATCCGATTCGGGCAGTTCTTGGATAAGCACAAGATACGGCAACTTGAGTTGCGGCCCACGACGAGCGCGTATTTCTCAGACAAGAGCTCGGTGTGACTTCCCCGTCTCTCCTTGAAGTATCCTTTTCGCCAGATGATGGGATTCAAGATTCCGATCGGCAGTAGGCCCCGCTAACGGTACTCCGAACATCTGAGGAAGTCATTGAGTCCGCATCAGCTGTTCGTCGATGCCTCCTCGACTGAGCATCAGCTGATGAAATTCAGACGCTACGGATGCTTCCAATGAAATGAAGATTTGGACGTGCACGCTTGAAGGAGTTATTCCTCTCGGCATGGTGACCTCTCGCAGCCGGCGTGGTGAGTGCTACTGTCAACGAATCATCGGTCGATCCTGGACTTACATAATCGCTATTTAGAGCTTCTGAGTAACCGACCCCAGCTGCTCGCGAGCTGACTGAGTATGCAGGATTCGGCTTCGTGAGTGTCCTACCTCGTTCGGGTTTGGAGTCCATCTCGTGGAAATTTCTCTTCCGACTAATTTAGTTCGGGGGAATACGCACATATTGTCTTCCTGGCCTTCTAACCTCCCAAGAGCGATCGATTCATTAGGCTGTGTGAGACAAGAGGAGAGTTGAGACCCTCCCGACGACAACGTTCTTCGGTCTTCTGCGGCAGCGCTCACACCGCGAAATAATCGCTTCCCTGTCTCACTCAATTCGGACACATACACTGAGGATGGCAGTCCGTATCCATTCGTAGCGGCTCCTGTGAGCTACGAAACCTCTCTACGACTCATGCGATGCAAGTCCGTGTCATCCATAGTCATCTCTGGACTACTCGACGCCATTCCCGGTCAACCGCGATGGTTGCGCAAAGCGCCTGCTCCTGGTCGCGCACATGTTCTCATTCACCTCAGGGCCCGTCCGTTATCCCCGGGGCCTACGTTTCCCTCCTTTTCCCCGTCATTCTCGAAGCTCGGACATCAAAATCCTCGCTGCGCCCGCCCGTCTGCCCGCAGGAGCGTTTTTGCTTCGTCCTCCTTCGTTTTCAGACCCGCTTCTCATGAAGCATGCGAGTCCCCACCGAACGCCCTCAAATGTTCCATATCGCCTCAGCCATCTTTGGGATTTTCCCCCGAACAGATGGGTGTGATTTTGTCCCCTGGGTGTCTCGAGCCGGAGGAGCGCGATGTCGTTCCCACCGATCGATTTTCAGGGTGGCTGCGAAAGTCGTTAGAACGAGGGGAAGGGATCGAGAATAAGAGTCTCGAGTTCTTCGATGCTGCGGCGCCGGCTAAAGGTGGGAGGATTCGTGAGAATGTACGGTGACGGAGCGGAACCTCGGAATGTTCGGGAGCGATTCCATTCGGCTTCGCATAGAGAGTCTCCATCCAGAATCGCTCGCGTTTGACTTTCCATGAAGGACAGTTAGCCCTAAGAAATTCTTCCGCTTCGAGCGGCTCTTCGAGAACTGATGAGACTGCGGCGATGCCAGAAGCTCGTTTAGTTCAGGGTTCGCGCGGAATAGATCGGGATGGCGAATGAAAATCCTCGAGGAACGCCCTGACGCTTCGCTCCGGCCGTCCGCCGGCGAGGGAATCAGAAATCTCGTGCGCCCGATGGCGGTGTTGAGCAGTTCTGATATGGAGTGGGAACGTTGTTATGAGCGCTCCCCGGTCAGAAAATCGAGATTGCTTACATATTGTTCTGAAGAAGCCAACATGGAAATTCCCGGAGGCTCATCGATGAATTTCCATCTGCCGCTCCCTGGGACTTTTCCCAATGTTGAGACATTCCGCTTACGACGGGAGCGACGATTCCTCCATAGGCGGCGGCGGAGGTTGCGACAGCACTGGCTCTTCAAAGTTCTGGCGGACTCTTCCGAGAAAGTGTTTCTCATTCTCGAGCTTTTTCTAGAGTGTTCCTCGCAGTTGAATTCCCTAGAGATACCGATACGCTTTCGGCGCCCTCATCGTTCAAATCAGCAACTGGCTCTGTCCGCTAAATGAGTTGTGCCTCTCCATTCGCTCGTCGTCCTGACGTCGGAATATTGAGAATGCGAGAAGCCGGCAGACGGCAAGAGTCACAGTGTGACGGAAGGAAGGTCACTTGATATCCGGATCGTGATTGAGCCTCATCTTCGGCTCGTTAGCAACTAGGGGCCGAGGAAGAGAATCAATGGGGGATAGCCGACGAAAGCATTGCGGATAAGGAGAAACGACCACACACAAATGATGTCTCCTAACGCTTGCTGCGGTCGCGAGGAGCCCAGGCGAGGGATAAGCGAAGCATCATTATATACCCACTCTGCTACACAAGATCAACCTTATCTTAGTGTGATGTACGTGATCTGCGCTCGGGCAGATTGATCCATAGATCAATTCGTTTGCGGGTCTTGTAATCCATCCGCTAAGTGATCCTCCCGTCGAAACGACCGAATCAGGAGGTACGAAGCTCACGAAGGAGTAAGTTTATGATCGATTCATTTTCGAGCCATCCTTCAAAATATGTTCGCCTCGTACGAAACTTTCCCTCCGACTTCTTCGAATTGGTCGCAGCCGTGAACTCGAGCTATGAGAAATCAATAGTCTATATACATACATATATACATGACGCGTTGGACTGCAAACCGCGCTAAGTCCATTTTTCCGGAAGGCTGAGATTCGACACTGTAGAATCTCAGAAGATGTTCTGTTAAGATGCGGATGTGAGGGAGTTGTGGGCTCAGAATAAGCTTTTATTCGAAAATATAAGACAGAGGTATGTGGAATGTGGACAAGAGAGGCAGAACTTAACGGAGAAGTTGCAGATCTTGGAGCCCACGGCATGCGTACAAGCAATGTGCGGATTCGTTCTCGCCCCGTCATGCCGTGCTCGTTTCTTTTGGTTTCTTGTCCATGATTCGCTGTTCCATGATCGCTTCCGTCTGAAGTTCGGGTTGACAGACGCTCGTTTTGGCACGTCAAAATTCATCGTTCACGTCCACGATACGCGCGCGACGATCACACGGCGAATCTCAATGTACGGTGTTCGGAATTTTGAATTGACTGTTTAAGTTTCACGTCGAGATTTGAATATTCGAATCTCGTTTGCCGCCGCTGATCTTTCCAACGGCTACCCGCCAATGGAGAATCAGTATCTAATGTTATATCAGCGCAGCGACGGCAGGGGGAAAACCGCGTAGCTATCACTCCCTCTCGAATCCCGAGTCCAACCTGGACTTCGGCTCCCCATTGAGGACCTTAGTTTCGCCTTAAGGATTTTTCGGCCGACCTCAGGTATTGAACCTGAGGCCCCCAGGTCGATGGCAGCGTTGCCAACGACGCTGAGCATCCAACCACCAAGCGCGAAGTGCCTTCCACCTAGCGCATATTAGTCGATGGATCCCTAAAGAGGCTGATTTGGTCATTACACTTTTGATACTGCTGGAATAATCCACGACCCGCGACCCCCAAGCCCCAACCGCCGTTAGGGACCTCATTGATTTGCGTAGCTGAGTTATACCAGCTCCCAATCTCATCGCCTTTCTGTTTAGGTTCAGAGAGAATCTTCCTGATCGCGCGCCCCAAGCACTACAGGGATGATAGTGGACTTGACGTGGTTTGCCGACCAACGCGTCATATGTATATTCAAGCGTAAGTACTCGAGATCTCAATCAATCACTCGCCATGTCTTCCGTCGGAAAATGGTAACTCGAGATATGAGAGTGACGCAATCGTCGCTCCGAAAGAAATCTTCGTACAGAGGGCTCAATTATTCTCGTCGTTCTGATTCGAATGCGAGCGTAGGGAGTTTGATAACTGGATCGAATTGATTGGTTATTGAGTGATGCCAATGCATAATTTTGAGAAGTGCCAATACGTGCAATGAATGTTAATTCACCATCATGGGTGTCTTTCGGCATGAGAGCCGAGATCTTCGAGAGGGGTGCTTCACCACCAGCTCACTCATGAGGATCACAAAGAAAGTCTACTATTTCTCATCGAGAGATTCCCAGCGATAAAGCTGGCTAGCGTCGTCCTTGAGATAAAGTCTGGAACGCCGGAGTGTCACGCTTCGACCCCAGGGTTGCAGACAGAACATCGGGGCGGCTATCGAAGCATACGATGCGGATTCCGCTTCGGCGTGGTTTCTTTCGCGTGCAGCCGATAGACGAAAAGACTATCTTGGGGGAAAGTCCATCAGCATAGTATTTGAATCTTGATACAGAACGGAACCAACAATGTGTTTTGCATAATGCGGTCGCTGTGGTCTCGCGCTTCCTTTCATTGGGTGGCTAACCTTGTTCATGGGGTGCCTAAAGCGTGGAGATCCTATCTCCCGGCAGGCTAGCAAAGGCGATCG
This sequence comes from Galendromus occidentalis, assembly GCF_000255335.2. Lineage (NCBI taxonomy): Eukaryota > Metazoa > Arthropoda > Arachnida > Mesostigmata > Phytoseiidae > Galendromus > Galendromus occidentalis. The sequence goes on along the minus strand of NW_003805515.1, from coordinate 29,656 downwards.
ATTTCGGCCAATGAGGCGGAGACTCAAGCCGAATCATCTTCCGGACTTGACCCGGCAGTAGACCCGAGAGTCACTGTGCTCTGACTGTCGGGCAGCAAGGATCGCATCTCGGGGTCTGGGCATGCCTTCTAAGGGAAAGTCAGATACGAATTCCCGAGGGAAAGCTCCCTCTACTCAGAACAGTTCTATTCATGTTCTCGGTGGAATCTGAAAAACACTCCCCCTCCTTCGCCGCAAGGACCTTGGGGGTAGGTAATACCACGGCAGCGGTGTTCATGAGACTCTCGAGCAACACATCGTCTCCTCGTAGTTGCTCAGAAGTTCCCCGCTGTGAAACTCCGATGGCGAGCGCTTTCATTGTCACCACAGGAGAAACAGACGTCATTCCGAGCCAACAGTTCTGCCTAATAGAATAATGAAGAGCTCAGTTACCTCGCCAAGATGCCTGACGCCTCATATCACGGGAAAGTTTCATGAATTGTTGATGTTCCGCCTAATGAAGAGCTTCATTACTTTAAGAGTCTGGCGAAGTAGCGGACAAGACAGGAACTGACTGAAACACTTCTTGCCGTGGAGATGTTGCATCAACAGATCGCGGCCACACAACATTAATTGGAAACCAATATGGCCAGATCTTTGGGCTTCGCGATATTGCGGAAGGGAACGGCGACGGAGCATCCTAAAAAATCCCACTATCCCACTCAATTGCGGAGTTTTGAAACCAGGGATTCCCCGGAACCATACTGATGGCCCCTGACTAATATTTCGTGTCGTCTTTAGACTCTCCGGTAAGGGCCCTGCTCTGCGCAGACAATCAGGCCCAGATGAGCACGGTTGATTCTCCGCATCTGTTATTGCGTCGAATCATGCACCGAAATCAAATACGGATAGAGAGTTTATCGCGGACTCGAATCAATATTTTCGGAAAAAATCTCGGCACGGTCGATGGAGTTACAAGTCCAGGATGGCAGCGCGAATCGAGCTCCTCTGCGTTTGTCAGTCTCCTACTCTAAATCGGAGCCAAGCTATCCTCGACTTTGTTTCACTTCGTCCAGTCTCTTCATCTAGCGAGCGGCTGGAACGAGACGATGCTAATTCATCAGAGTTCGTTTGACTTCGGAGAGCCGGCTAATCATCGATGGGTTCCTTTGACACTTCCAGGCTTTGAAGTATGTATGTTCGTGCATTTGTCTACCCGGAACGAATGTCTAAACGAGTTTATGAGCCTCTCGATCGTAGCACTCCGTTCAAGGCCGAGATCGAGAGACTCTTCAGGAAGACAGAAGCCTCGGCTCGCTTCGGAAAATATTATTTCGTCGCCATCAGTGGCTTTGATTGTTCTGTGCCGCCGCCGGGGTCGTCTCCGAATCGACTCGAGAGACAATCGAAGCGATGGAGACGGAAGAGGCACTCATCCACTCAACATATCCTGGTGAGTCGCGATCCTCAGATGGCTGAAACTGATTTCAAATGAAGCGAAATGAATCTGCGATCGAGTGGCCTCTCAGATGTGAGGCGAGCTTCAACTCATTTCGTCGACGCTGACGCCGAGCAGTTCGTTTCAGCGTGCGGTCTCGAGAGCGTGTCTCGGAAGGGACCGATACGCAGGGAACGATGCAATGTGCGGGAGGGGGGGTACAGTTCACTTCCGCTGATTGAAGGGAAGGTATGACGAAAGCCGGAAATATCTTCTGAAAATAAATCACAGAAGGAATGACGTTTGAGAGCTTCCAATCAATGAGCTTCTTCGGGATAGAATTCTCTGCCCGAGAGCTGTCCTGTCCCACGAGACGGACCTCAGCCCTCCAGGATTTTCGAGACCTCCCATCGATTCCGCTTAAGCTCATTCCCACCTCGGACTAAGTCTGAGTCCTCCGCTCAAGGCTGCACCGACACGAGGAGTCCTGGGCTGCAGCGAAATCTAGGCCGGGGAGCGACCAGTCTATCTGTTGATCACTTCCCGCTGCTTCCCACCCTCGGCGTCGAATGGATTGCTTCCCAGGGAATGCCCACTCAGCTAGAAGACAAGCCCGCGCTGAACCGAGATTCTCCGGACGCTGCGAGATCCTGACGGCATTCTAGCTGCCCATCTCACATTAGCAGCAGCTTCCCACTTCACCAGAAGACACCCGACGGTGTGAGCTCGGCAGCTCGATGTCAGAAGTAATATTTCATTCCGTGATGGCAGGACACAGAGCCTGGAGAATCCTTAATTCCCACCGGGAGGTGCGTTACCTGGGCGTGCTTACTTTTCCCGGGGAACTGTCGCATGGAATTAGCCGCACAATCAATCTTGTTTGGCTTCGAATCCGCGGGCAGCGCCCCAGCGAAGTTTCGATATCCCTGGTGGAAGTTGACGCTAGGATGCGGAATTCAGGGAGTCCGGCGAAAGCGAGGACAAAGGTGAATGGCATAAAGTGAAGCCAGAACTTGAACAAAGATAGAGCTATCCAGTTTCAGCTCGGCAGAAAGTTGAAGAAAGCCTCGCGATCAGCCTAGGCCGGGAATATATCGCTTCCACTCACAGAATCTCATCTACAAGTCAGATTCGCTGTAGCTGGGGAGAGATCGCAACGAAATTCATTCCCATGGACCCGATATTATTGGCCAGCCGAAGAGCGTCCCATCGGACCGCATGCAGTGCTCGATGGCGGTCAATTCGTATACGACGAATTTTTCCAGCGAATCCAGTCGATCGTGAATAAGGAGAAAAAAGATACGCTCTGGTTCCGATGAGAGAATAATCGGAAGGGATGCCTCAAGGGGATCCATCGATTCACGTTATTTAGGAGAGCTCATCGCGAGGACTCGAAAAAGGGACGGGATTGTGCACATGGACAGCTGTGAAGATACATAGATCAACACTTTCGAGGAGATGGGACAGCAAGAGACATAATCCGAGAGGTCACTTGAGCAAACAAAGGAGCATACGGGCAGGTTGAGCCTCACAGAGGGATTTCAGCTCTATTTTCGGACAGGAAGAATCACAAGAACAGCCTTAGGCTTCCCCGATATTTTTTCCTCGGGTTTCCCCAGACTCATGCGCTGCGGAGAGATGAGCGGCTACTCCATCGGGCCACGTTCCCTCTAATCTTTCACTATTATTTCTTTTGAAAGAGGAATGCTGCGACTCTCGCAAACGGCGTTCACTACCAGTCCCAAACGAGGTTAGGTGCAGCACTGGGCGTTACATATTTCGAGCTTCTCGCAGCATTAGCACACGTACCTACTCCACGTGAATAGTCATCCAGCCTACGACGGGTCTTCTGAAGTGTTGTCATTCTTTTCTCTCGACTTCTCACAAATGGTTGCCCCGCGGAATCGATGGTCGGAAAAGGCGAAGCTCGGATAGCGAGTCGCTGCCAAATCGAGCGCGTGCAATGGCTACCGAGCAAGACGGGAGCACGTACAGAATTCCGCGAAACTCGCACCCGCGGCTGAAACATCGAAGGATTCCTTCGCAAAGGTACGCCGCTCTCAAGCGTGAATCGTCCCCCACCGGGTCGATCCGCCCAGGTGTATGCGTACGAAACCGGACTCCCGGTCATAGTCTTCTCCCGGAAAAAAATCCGGTTCAGTGTTCGTCTCATCTCCTTCTCGCTCCCGTATAGTTCCGCCGCCGCCGCTGCTGCTGTCGCCGCGCCCGACTTGTTCTCGGACACCGACTGATGGATCACTGCTGCGAGGAAAATTATATATGGCCGTGTTCATCCTCAGCATACGTCAACTCGGACGACTACGAGAGCGACGTCAACACCGCTGCCGTGTCGACGGATAATTTCCTTAGAATGACGGATAGCCGGATTTTCTGGCCAGAGTCCAAGCCGGAATCATCTTTTTCAGATGCTCTACCCACGCACAAAAGATCCAATAGGTTTGCTTAAATATAGGGGACAAAGAGACATTCCAAAAGCAGAGAGGTTGAGCAGAGACGCCGACTGGGACAATCCATCACTTCCACAAAGCCACAGAGGAGGTACGTGTCAATTCAGGAGGGAAACGAGGGTAGAGTTTACGTCTCGCTCTTCCCTAAGATCCCTATCCCTATGGCTCGGTATCCATAACGGCAAGAGAAGCGCCCAAGCTTTTTGAGGAAATCCTCGGCAGCTTGCGGAGCAGGTGAATTGGAGAGCTTGCGATAAATTTACTTTTGGAGTTTTCAAAACCCTTGGCGAGCCGGACGGAAACTCGAGAAGATCACGAGGGTTCAGACGATCGCGAGTGGCGGATGAGCGTGGATTGAATTTTAGGCGGAGCCTTCTCGCGGAGCGATCCGGTCAATCGACATTCTCCCTTCAATTAAACCGATTGTTGAATCGTCGCCGTGTCCATCCGAAAATATAAGCACTCCATGATCGATGATTATCATTCCTTGCGGGTTGAGGCGCACATCATGAAACACCGGGGAGCACCGAAGTCGTCGTCCCGTGAACGGATCCAGAGACAACATGCCAATTCGAAAAGATGCCGAGCCCGGCATCTTTCGACGGGATGAGCGTCGATGCGGAAGCGCCCTCCGAAGGTCTCATTCGTCGAGCTCGATGTCTTCTCCCGGCATTCGGTGGGAAGATTTTGCGACTCGAGAGTTTGCGATAAGCACGAGTCGCCAGAGGACCCCTCCATCGGGCAGAGAGGCCCATTGCGCTCATTGGGAACCTCAGGACGATGTAGGTGCTTATATTCTGAATACACCGGACATCAGACGACTCACAACCAGAGTCGACTCCGTATGTCAAAGCCGACGACGCCAGACCTGAATGACGAGGGCGATTCTCACAGAAGGAGAGAATCACCTCTGGATACAAGCCGGAGAACTCGATGCAGATCTTCAACTAAACTCAGTACCTATGAATCAGCGGTTTCGGGTGATATCTTGATTCAATTCCAGAATGAGACTCCGGGATACGACTCGTTGAGATAATGGAGATTCGAGCATCACTTGACCGGTTGGACGAAATGAAAGGGCATACCTAACCGGGACCAGAGCCATCAAGACTGAGGTGTAGGGAAGACTCACAGAACTGAGCTCTGCGCTCTCGGCTGAAGCCCCGAGGCAGAGAGATTCTCGCCCCTCCAGCTGATCGTGCATGATGTAACTGGATAAAGACCCCAGTTTTCCAGACCATGGTTCCATCGAGACCGGTCCGCCGGGATGTCTGAACCGAGATCGAGATTTTGGAGCCGGCCCATTTCATCGAATTCTTCCCTCCAGAGGCAGAGCGCATTTTCAAGAAATGTCTTGACGACGACCGACCCACCTCCGGGAGAATTATGCAGAAGGGCCGTCTCATCGTTTGATGTGCGGTTCTCCTCGTTCGGAGATTGCGTGAAGAGCATCCACATTCTATTCAGTCTGCCACATCTGTAACAGTGGATCGGATACATTCCCGCCTTGCCCGGGAGAAGAAGCTGTCTCGCCTGTTCCGAAGGAAAAAACTTCTCCCAAGTCTGAGCCTTCCTCATTAATTATTCTCGAGAGCATCCTGGATTGTGTCGTTCTCAGAACTGCGTCTTAATAAATAGAAAGGTAACTTTGTTACCTGAGAGAGGGCAGATCTTCCTTGCTCAATGCAGGTAGACGCGCATTTTTTCTTTCCTCTGAGTTCTTCACTCCACGAACTCCTCGAAAACGGTATTCACTCGGTGTATTCGACTGACGTTCGTATATGTAGTATCGACTGCCGAGGGAAATCATCTGAGGGCAGATTTTTTTAAAATTCCGCCGATTTCACAGTAGTCCGTGATCTTGACTCCGGAAGGTTTCTGCTGCTCGTCACACTGTCACACCATAGCCGGCGCTGACAGAAAGCATCATTCACCATTTCGGGGAGGATTCATAGAACCCTCCGCATTTCAACCATTCAGGAAGAGCAGATTGAGCGTTGGAATGTTCGTGCTCTCGCCTCGCCGGAGCGGATGAGGGAGACGCGGGAATTTATCTCGCACAAATCGCTCAGAACCAGCCGAAACTCAGTGCGAACGATTTTTGCTGATTCTCGCTGCATGAATCCTCTCGCTTTTCCACGTACAACGTAGGGCTATGCATTACAGAAGCGGACTCGTGGGCTATTCTGCTCAATGTTCGGTCCGGCGATGACCACGGGAATGACTGTCGGGATTCGGAGAATCGGCGATGTACGCTTGGGTCTCGAGCTTCATATTGAGATCGGCAACCTTGCACATGAACACCAGCCGGCCATCTTCGCCCCTTCCGATGCATTCCGAAGGCGTTTCTTGAGATTTATCGGAGGTTTTGTCAAATTGCCTCTGTAGAATCGTTTGGAAAACATATTACTATCTCATTTCGATCCTCCGCAGTCTCGCGCGATCTCGCTCATCCAGTCGTCTCGAACGTTGCCCTGCAATAATAATTGTAATTATTGCTATCTCGGTCAGCCGAACCAAGCGGTCGGAAGCAAGAGGTCGCTTGAAGTTTGACAGTCGGTGCGAATTCTCGCCGAGTCTGAGTGAGAGGCTTCGACCTACGCACATAGACGACTCCCCGTCAATCACAGTTTCTCGTCACGAGAAGATCGCCCATACATGATGGGGTTTAAGATTATTTGTGTATTCCTCTGCGAAGATGAGCCAATCGGTACGTATGTATCGCGGCCTCAATGATCTCCAATGTATCGTACGAGCGTCACTATTCCGTCCCGGAGGTCGAATTTCCGAACGTGAATTGTTCTATCGGCGCAGAAGCGACGACGACGGAGCAAATGATGCGGAACACAAGTAAACTCGAGTTGGAGATGGACGCTCGAGCGTATCAGCCGATCAGAAGAGCGATGAGTCGACATAAGGACCACTTTCCGTTAAGGAATGTATCCAGAGGGAGCGTATCGGTTCGGAGGAGAGATCTCGAGGGAGAACGACGAAAACTCGACTCGCATCTTTCAATGAAAGTGTACATACCCTATCCGCTATCTGAATGTGACGCTTGCTCTGGATTGCGCGAAACTTACCTAGGGCTCGAGACTTAGGAGACCCGTTTCTTCGTTGCCTCAGAGGAGTCAAGGGAGGCTTGTCAGGCATCTGGCTGCCCGAGAGTCGGGAGTTACAGCAATCCACCTGTCACAGGTTGCCACGAGCGAGTGGACATCTCGGCCGACCGGGACAACCACTTGACTACTTGAGAGCGATCTTGAAATGGAGACCGCATACCCTATAAGACATATCAGCATCTGGAGTGATATTGTGAAGACATGTCAAGGGTTTTGGGACCTTTTGTGACTTCATGGAAGAGGCTCTAGCCGACATCAAGTCGCCTCTCATGCGACATCGCTCTGAGGCGGATGATACAAACAGATGCGCGGCTTTTCTGGATCGCCCGCAGATGAATCCCAAACTCGATAAGCCTCCTGTTCAGCCATGTCCACCTTCTTCCAATCCGTCGACGTCACGGCTCCAGCTCGCAAAACGAATGCTTTCCGTGTCGTTTGTTCGTCGCGACCGCGAGATGGGAGAGATATCCTTTGGACGGCGACGAACTTGAATGATATGTTTTGGTTTACTCGGCGGTCGGAGAAGACGGCCCGCAGCATACGTTGACGGAACCCGTTTTACGATATTGAAGTTGAGGTTGCTGGAAAGTCTATCGGGAGTCGCGCGGGGAAGGGGGGAGAAAACGGAGAAATATATTCGCGTCGTATTCAAATTCCTTCGGGCGACGCGACGTGAACTTTGAGCCATAAGGGCGCAGCTCCTGGGATCCTGTTCATCGACGACTCGATTGTCTTCGTCGTGAATTTTCGCGGTTAAAGTATCTGACTGAGCGTCCGATTCAGTGGACGCTCGAATGGGAGAATAATCCTCTCCATGGTTCGGATCTTCAAGGTGCGGTCGCAAAGAGTAGGATACCATCGCTTTGCCGTCCTCGGCCGGGTTTTCCTCCGCTTTGAACGTCCCTTCCCGACCTGTGTGATTCTCGCGTTGCGAAGCGGAACCTTCCTATTCGAAGCCGATGGGAATAGAAATTCTCTCGACCCAGAACGGGAGACCTGGGTCTTCAGGATCAAGCGGATTTGAATAAGAATCTATTATTTCTGCTATTTACTTCAACTGTCTCGACAGCTCGTCTCGGCTCTCGGAGCCCAGACAAGCGGAAATGCCTCAGCCCCGAGAACGTTCTTCAAGCCTGGGCTCTTTCTGTGCAGTTTCCAGTCTAGGGACTTCTGTCGATCCCGCCGAAACGTCTACATCTGATCCTGGAGAGGACCGGCCAAAAACTCCTCCATCGTTTCCGGGGCCCATGTTTCAACGAACGCTGCTAATCAACTTTGGCTGCCATTGGAATAGCAGTGGTCGAAGGACACAAAGAAACTTTCCCGATCCGAGCCGTCGCCACTATACCGCTGCAGTGAGATTTGACGATCCGTGACATTCGGGAATCACGTCGAGATGTCATGGCTCGATTTATGTCGCAGAACCTGTGTAGAGCTTCTCCGTCGGGGGGCAATCTGAGACGACTCCGATCCTGATTCAGTTTCGGAGCGTTTTCCAAGGCGGGATTGCCCGTTCATTGAAGTTGACCGGCCCGCGAGTACTCGTGGAGTGATATACCTGTACCGGGGCGACGCCGCATCTCTCCGTTATATCTCTCGAAGGGCGAGCATTGGGCAACGAGCCCACGATATGCCTACCCGGGAAGAGTTCAGCGATGTCGGGGGAAAAGTCGACATGCGGCGAACGCATGACTGTCCTGCATCCATCCAGCCACTCATCCATGCATCAAACCGCCCACCCTCCCAGCTACCTGCCGCTATGTAAACAGCGGGTCCACCTACGAATTGCACAAACGAGCTTTCAGTGTTCTTCCTCCACCCGCGCACCCCGCATAGCATTTCCGTTGTCATGAATCTGACGTCCATGTGTCGGGCTCCGCACTCCCGACGGAGGACTGTATGAGAATATCACCGAGAAACCCAGAACTTGGGCGTGTGTTCAAGCCAATGGCGCAGTAAAACGCAAAGGGCGGTGATGGAGATACCTTCCCGGGGTCCTCCGGAGCGGGCGTCGACCAACGGGGATCAGCGGAATGAGCTCCGGGTCTGCGAGATGAGGATGACAGAGTGAGGATAATGGAGGGCATTCATCTCTACATCCGATTGCCGTGCGTATCAGCGACAGACCCACTGCGAGAGGTTGGTGGTAGCTCACAGGTCCGTGAGCAGTGTTTGAGAGCTGGCATCGCCGACTGATGGATTTTTCCCTCGAAGAATCCTGAGCACGGTTACGCATACAGAGCGAGCACTGGAACGTCCCGGTGGCCTAGTTTTCGCATCCGTGGTCCAAAATGACGCCACCAAATAAGACGTCCGCTCAGTTTCTCACGTTTGGTCGGATGGTAGTCCGATCGATCGCTCAGTCGGCTAGCGTTCCGAGGCTTCAACAAGCCGGTCGAGTACACTCGAGAGGTTTTTTTTGTGCAGAGCATCTGAAGTTTAAGGTAATTGCGCGGATGGTCGATGTCGGCTGTCGGAACCGGTGAAGAAGTACTCTTGGTTTTCAGTTCCGCGTAGTTGCGCTGAACGTGAGCTGGGTTCTCGAGGATCAGACTACGACGTGAGTGATAGTTGCGGACGGGCGCTCGGGGTAGAACTGTATGTCGGATGTTAGGACTCGCAGGATACTGAGCGGGATGTAGATTCTCCCCGGCCCACCAACTGCTCAGCTAGCTGGCCGATCGGCCGGCCGGCGGGATGAACCGCTCGAAGAGTGTCGTCTGTTCGTTTGTACCTTCCATCGACTCTCCCTGGTCGACGCAACGCACACGACGAAGAACGATTACCGGAAATAAGAGGCAGTGGATGCGGCCGCCGCCGCCGCTGGTACGTCCTCCGAATACACAACAAGCGATCCGGTGGAAGTTCTCTGCTAGGGTTCCGCTCGGCTTGGGAAGGCTGTTGTCTTTCACTTAGGATCCCTCCACATGTGAAGCGAGCTGCTGGGGCACCCTGGCACGCGCTCAACTTTTGTCGGTAGCACCCGCGTCATTACGAAATCCTCAGTCGTGGAAGAAATTATTCCTCCGTATCCCCGTTCTCAAAATCTCTCGGGCTCCACATGCCCGAAGCTCCATCGAATAGCCACCTACTCCCGTCCCCAAAAGATGATCGTCAAATCCCTCGTCGAGGCCCCGATCCGTGCTACGCAGTGGGCCCATTCCTCACCCACTGCAGGCGAAGGGAACAGCAGGAGGGGAATTTTTCGTCAAGGGGAACGATGTACTCTCGGGGAATAAGTGAGAGTTGAGCTGCGAGCTAAGCGGGAGACAGAAACTGAAAGTGTTGTTTGGAACGGGATGTCTTTAGGCCAAAATGAAAGAAGCACTCTCTGTCTTGTTGCCGAAGCTCTCTTCGGCCCCCTCCCCCAACTCTCCCCTCTCGTACTCGCTCCCTCCCTCTTCTTCGTTTCGCTCTGAGCGTGTCGCTTCCTTACGGCACGAGAGTGACTGATGGCCTCATAACGAACATGCCAAGAGTAAAAAAGAAGAGAGATTGCCTCCGCCCAAGTCTGGCAGAGGCGCGGGCAAGTGCGCAACGTATTTAAGAAGAGCTATTTAGCCTCATCGGAAGCGACTTACGACAAAAAAGCCCCACCGAGCGACTTTCGCCTGATATTCAGAGACGGTCTCCGATGGGAGATACGTCATGTAAGATGAATGTCTCCACGGATCTGGCCGGATTTTCCTCGTTCTTCTGCTTTTTATCCGTCAGCCAGAAACGGTGATGTCTACGAGTCGGCGGCCTCATTGGAAGCTCCTACAGTTCCCGCTTCCGGTACGGCTTGCGGAGTCTCTTCTGAGCGTGTCTATGTTTGGCCGGCTTTCGGTTTTAAAGCTCCTCTCATATTTTATGCATGTGTCCTCCCGGGTACGTGCAGGGAGAGACTCTTCTCAGACTTCCTTTCATCTTTTTTTCGTCCGTTTGCGCTCTTCCCTAGGCTGCCATTTTAGATCACCGTAACCTCACGAAAAATGACACTCATTCCCTCTTTCTGTTGTCGCGAGACGTGCCCCTTGCGGTGAATAATTCCGAAGTGTATCGGACTCCGCCGAGAGAAGGTAAGCAGAGTGAGTCTAACGAACGAAGGACGAACCGAGAAAGGAGCGAGACTCTCTCGCAATTGTTTCGAATAGAACCGTGCGAAACTGAATCGGGGGTTCTCGGAACACGATAATTGTCGAGAGTGAGCAACGTTTAGCCGCGGTCGAGTGTGTAAGTATTCAGTGGTCGCACCCATCGGGCGTATTTTTGTACGCCTTAGTTGAGCTTCCGCCCACCAATAGATTTGCACTTCCGCCCCTCAGCGCGAGCAGAGAGCGCGTGCAGTAGAAAAAAACTCGCTCTCTTCCGAAAGACAGAACTTGGCGTGCATCAGGAGCTTTCCGGTGTTTCTTCCTCCGCTCGCGCCTCCAGCGGAATTCTTGGCATGGGCGAAAACGTGTACAATTCACTCGTACTGATCCTCGTACCGGCACAACCGCGAGCTTGAAGGCCCCCTCCTCCATTTGGTCCTTTCCACGGTCGGTCGGTGTCTTTCTCATGGAACCCTCCTCCGAAGAGACACGGGGAACTCGTCTCCGCTTTAAGCGTGCACATAAGCCGCACGATCTGTTGCGAACACTTGCCACCTATCGGGAAATCGTTGCTGTTGACGTGCGTGCGTGACAACAAGGAGAGAGGGAAAAACAACTCAGAAGTGCCAAAAGGAACCGGACACCGTCCTGGTGTCACATCTCGTCCCCAGGAGTATACACAAGGGACACGGAAGTTTTCCGACGAAAAACTCGTCAGATTCGACGGGGACTGTGCTCTTGGAACTTTTGTGACAAGGTGTCGTCTACGACGGTTCTACGGACTAGCTCATGAAAATCGACTTCGGACGCAACGAGACGGACAGGTCGACCGATGGACGGCGAAGAGGACGAATCGCGGCTTAACGTTGAGCGGGCAATTCTGGATCTGGAATCCACCCCCATGGGCTCTAGGCGATAGTTTTCCGCTTTCTATCGGAGTGAGACCGTGAACCATTCGATTGTACGAGCGGGGTGAAGTCTGACCTCGGCTCGCTTAGTGCTCCGTCCTGCCGAATCGAGCTGTCAGACACTCAGTCAATCGGTCAACAATGAGTGCTCTTTCGATGATCATACTGCTCTGTTGTGGATTTGCCCGAGGACGACTCCTCAATTCAGTGTTTGATGACCTTCTCGACGACCACACGGAAGGTGAGTGCTGAGGCGACTACTCTCTGAAAAACTTTCCTCCGTTCACACCTTTATCAAGAAACGCACTGGGCCCGAAGCCGAACTGACGGGACGACTGCGTGTCTAATGACTGATGAATGACGGAACGTTCCGAAAGGTGACTGGGAAAACGATTGGATCGAGCTCGAAGACTGTCGTCGTGGAGCTTTTGTGGATTCTTTCCGTCCGTGAGTCCTGTGAGACACGTCCTGGACGAGCGTGGGCGAGAAGAGTTTTCAGACGGAACGAGCTCTCAGGGTTCAAATCTTCCCGGAGCTTCATCGAATGGAACTTTGCATTCCGGAACGGAAACATGGGGGCCTGCGTTGAGAAAATTCGGAAATTCGAAATAGGAGGAAGGGAAGCTGACCATCCGGGCGCGCGGCGGTCTGGACGATCGCGGCTCTGACTGGCTCCGGTTTGTGCTCTATCTCTGACAGACCGCGCGGCTAAATGACTCGTGGGGAATTCCTTCGAGAGTTTTTTGGTCATTAAAGCGCCGCAGTCGATGACAGTTGCATTCGCGCCCCTTTCCCCCTCCCCCAATCAAGTTCCCAGACTTCTCGAAACATCATCAGCGTTTTCAGAATTTACATGCGACTCGTATCGCTGGAGTCTCGCTCTCATCACATATATTTAGGCCCCGCCAGATGCGGGATTTCCGGGTACTCTTTTTGCACACGTTCCGCGACGGAATGCTCCATTCATTCGCGAGTTCTGCAAGCCCATAAGAGATCGCTCGCCGATGTCTCGAGCCTTAAGAGCTTTGAATCTGGAGGCATTCGGTCAAGCATTTACGCATGTCTTCACGTCCGCGTAGTCCGATGCCTCCGCAATACGGGACGTGCTCGATTTTATTGCTCCAGTTGATGGCAACGAGCCTCGTTAGCATGACATGGGTGCAATTTGCTCCAAGGTGTCAGAGCTCGAGTCAACCACGGCGACGCGTTCGCGCATTCTCGCACGAGCCGCTTCCTGCTCCCTGCCATTTGCGCTGCTGTCTATCGTTCCGCACAATTGTTCGTCTTGGTGTTTTTGTCTGACTGAGCGTGCGGCGTGTGTTTGCATTCGGAAGTCCTCTTCTACCAAGTTAGGAGAGTTGTTCGCGAGCAAAACAACGAAGACATCGTGTCTTGAGAGGGAGAGAGAGAGAAAGTGGGGCAACAAGGGAGCCATTAGAGTAAGAGCTAACGCCGCCGCAGTGAACAGTTTCGCTTCCCCGTGAAGGCCCTAGTGGCCACTGCTGCCGACGCGAGCTCTAACCACAGGCACCGAGTCAAGAGGCCGGTCGACCTTCTGACGAAGAGACCAAAAGTAAATGTTCAACTTGCTGACGAGTCAGATCCGAGCCTTCGAGACAAAGTGCAATTCCGTCCGTCCGATCGTTGCTTGCCTTGTGGGTCGGTCGGTCGCCGGCAAGTTTCGACGACAAGCCTGTCAACCACATAGGCTCACCCCCGTACTACATAGCGGAGTCCGCCGCTGGTCGCAACTCCGACATGTACGTACCCACACACCCGTTGCCAGTTCCTGACAAATGACATTCTGAAACTAGGAACGCACGAATCGTGGGACAAGATAAAAGGCCACCACTGGCTAATGCGGCACCACTGCCGGTTGTGGAGCCGAGACTTGTTCTATCTTTCACTAATTGGCTCAGTGCTGGCAGCTCTGAGTGACTCTGAATGCCGAACGAGCCTCACCGTACCGCCACATGCAGTGTTTCTCGGTGTCGCTTCCCGTCAAATCAGTTGAGACTTATGCTGTGCTGGCGCTGCCTCCTGTCTACGCACGGGGCTTGAATTGATCGGATTCTCTCTTAGGTTTACTGATCTCCTTATCACAACATCCGGATCCGTAAGGAGGGGAGCCGCGGCTATACGGACCGATGAGATTTACCAGCGTAAACAGTTCCCCACGTCTTGATCCGCCTCGGCGCATATCGCGTCGGCTTGGTGAAATGATATCATATCTCCTTGATGTCGGCTTGTTGACTGCGAAGCTCGGACCGACGACTCGATGACTTGCTTGCCTCTGAATGGCGGGAACGTTTCCATTGCGAACGACTGTGGCTCGCCGTGCATATGCTTGGGGTCATCCGATCGAGATCTATCCCGAGAATAACTCCAGACGCTCCGGGCGGAATGCTCTCGATGGATCCTCTCATGGAGGAAACTCGCTTACGCGTTCAACCTCCTTTCGTACAACGATGCTAAGGGGGTCAGAGACACCGGGGCGTTCTTCCCGAGGCAAAGTGTCCGAGTAAGAGATTTTACTCTCTCCGGCTTAAGCGAGAGCGACGTGTCGTGGTTCCATCTCTTTATGTAGTTTCCTCGGAGGAACGCGTCCGTGAGTGTGACGTGGAAAATCTTGTATATCTCTCCGCGCAGCGCGTTGCGGAACGGGAGCTGACCCCGGCCTTATCTCGAAATTACAGTGACCACCGAACATAGAGCAAGCTCCGAAACGACACCGCCCGATGCGACCGGGGATCCGAAACCCATCAAATCGAACTTCACGGATCGACCGAGAGGGACTGCTCCCCGGCACTGAGAGGGAGAATGCGAGTCGCACCCCCCCATATAAATAGAAGGGGGAGGGGGTTTTCCCCGTGAACATGCATGTTTCTGTGCGAGAATGAGCATCCAGACGCATACATACATATGTCTGCTCTCGATGGAAAACTTCGAACAATGAAGGCCCATGACTGTCATGAGATTGGAATCTGCCTTAATTGAATACGCGGTATGCAATCGATCTGAGCGCGTTGTTCGATGCATTGCAGGGCTGGGCTCTGCAGCGGATAGACAGCTCTCACGACACAATCAACTTTGTTAGCGGCCGCAGCTAATCGCAAATCGACAGCAGCCGGAGATTTCTCGCGAGATTTGCACTCCGCGAGGTTCCCGCGGTCAGAGTCCAGCTTATTCTCTGTCTCCACTTGCAAAGCTTGTCATTGACGTCGTGATAGAGCAATCTTTTGCATGCCGATTGACCTACCTACGAGATGCGGTACGTCGAGTCAGCGGCGGACTGCCCTCAACCGCTCCGGAGATGACAACGAGGAACGTTTGAGAGGTCTGGAGCCCTCGGATGTCCGGCCCTCGACTTGACGGGCGGTTTCCTGTCGAGCAGACTACATAGATACGGTTTGGCTACGTTTCATCCGTTCGACTGGCTGCCCTCGCAACGTCACCGTCGACGGTCTCATAAATTTTTGACCCATTCTGAGATCCGGCCAAGAAATGATGATGGTCAACCCCAGGTATTGAGTGTCAGAGGGCATCATGCTTCCTTACAGAGGCGCTGTAAGGCCGAATTTCGTTGGTTGAATGAGATCCATCGGCTGAAGTTTCTGCACGGGAAACCTCGCAATCGTTCAGCATGCGAAATACTTTGCGACGAGCTCAGAAGAACTAAGAAGAAGGACTGTTCGGGGGTCCACTCCACGCACCATAGGAGCCTGGTACGGCTCCCTCCATAATGGGTTGAGCCGCGGAGAAGAGCCCCTGACTCTTCGTAGAGGGGCTTGAAGACAACTGCGGAAAAGAATGAACGTTGTTCGGATCTTCACGGGTGAGATTCTCGAGCGAAAACTCTCCATCGCTTGCGATTGGAGTTTCGCGTCGAAAAGTGTGTCGCCTATTAAAGAGGGATTTGTACGACACTTTGTTAACGGCAGCGAAGGAAAATAAGCAGCCACTCGGGTTTCTTTTTCGTCTCTTTCTCTCAGGGGCTTTCCTGTGTTTGCTGCTGCTCCTCGAGGTCTTTTGCGGAGTTCAACAGCTTTCACTCTGAAGACATAAATTCTCACTACGATATCAGCAGAATGGCGAGCCGCGGGACGCACTCGCCCATTCTTGCAGACGGGGACAATCCAGAGTGCCGGGTTGGGTCTTCATTCTCCCTCCCGGCGTGAGTTGCGAGCTCTCGACCTCAAGCCTGGCTTGAGGACGCCTTCGCGAAGTCCGCTCCGTAGTCGATCCTCACATCGCCATCGGAGCCCTCTCCGGAGCTTCTCCCGTGATCCATGATCTATCTTCGAGTCGCTTCCCATGATTCTCGCTCCAGGGGACGGAGGGCTTCCCGGTCCTCCCTCTCCCATTTCAGAAAAAAATGTGCTGCGAGGCTGCGGTTGTTTCCTTCCGTCTAGGCGCAATGGAGTGAGCGACGCGATTACAGGAAGTGGCCACCGCGGATTCCGAGATGAAGTACCCGTCCATTCCATTCGCTCGAACTGGGGCTAGAGCGCAACGAGTTCGCCGCCGAACAAGAGGAAGTTTCCCAACGAGAGCAACTTCTCTGTATTTCTCTCTCGTCATGTCGTATGTTCGAATTCATCCAAGGACACTCGAGTGGGCAAACTCACATACTTGATGGGAGGCTCGAGGAGAGTGGCCAACCCGCTTGTCTTGCAAGCCAATCGAGTTTTTCTGGCGAAAGCAGCTTCACTGAAACCACTACCGCTGCTTCTCCGATACAAACATCACCGACCGACGCTTCAACCCCCGTCAATAGGCATCTACCGGATAGTCGCCGGTCCTCTGGCGGAGGAGCGTGGGACTAGAGACGAAACGCGCGAGAAGCCACGGCGAGTGTCAACTAAACACTCCTAGTCTGTCGCGGGAAGCTCTGGAGCAGATCCAGGAAACAACAGAAGGAGCTTAGATCCGCGACTAGAAATAGCTGCGAATCCGAGAGAAGTCGTCGAACTATCGGCGAATCGTAAGCTGTCTGCAGCGGGAAAACAAAAAGGAAATACTTCTCGGAATAATGTACGATCCCCGCCGGCTTGTCCCGTTGCCGTCAGTGAAGCAGAAAGGGAGTGAAGTCGGAAGGATCGGTGACAAATTCGGATTCAGAAGGAAGCGGAAGAGACGCAAGTTTCCCGAGGGAAGACTCGCACAGGTGCGGCCGTTTCCGAGTTGTGGGCTCTCGATGTTGTGATTCACCGCTGCTATCACATGAAACTGGCGGTTGGCTATCTCAACGCGCTTCGATGCTCATTAGTTGAGCTATCGCACGCATCGTAGGGTGGGCATTAAAAGTTTAAATTGCTACCCCGCGGCTTTTTCTCACGGGCGTCCATGTACAACGACTCGAGCATCGGCAGCCCTGATTCCCCGCGCTTCCGCCGGCCACGGTAGATCCGACGGTCTGATGCCGAGCGAGTTCCACTACGGGACTCCGGTGCGATCATGATCGTTTCGCTGCTTTGACAGAATTAGCAAGCAGAGCTCGTGAAGGCCATTGTAGGCACGCAGATGGTTCTGTTTTTCAGGAAATCCATCTGTTGACGAGCATTAGACGAGATCTATGGCGAACCATCTCGTGTTCGGCACGATCGCTGTCAGGCAATCTTGATTCTCTGAAAACCCTCCGAGGCAAGACCCCGCAGAGTCGAGGCGTTCCTCTCTTGTCATGGCGTCCGTGGGAAAGCAGGGCTCACAAGCCTCGCCTCAGGGCGAGCTCCGAGGTTTCGGAAGGTTAGGCCGAGGCCCTCCTTGTCGAGTCTTCCTGCTAACATTTACGAGCTGCGAAACGAGTGGTGGCGTTCTCGCCACGCACAATCACAACGGCGGTGTGCTGCGCACCAGGTATTCATGGAAAGGAGAGCTGGACACATAGATTTCATTCAGGTTCAGGAGAACCGCCCACCACCGGAACGTCGACAGCCGTCGGCTGTACCTCGCAACGGGAGGCGTTCTTCGGCTTCAATGACATTTTTCCTTTCCAAGCGCGACTTCTCGTTCCGCGTTCTGGCAAACGTACCAAATGACAGACGCTATGACGTTAAGGCTGAATCCAGGTGGGCAAGTGAGAGAAATCTCGAGAAATTTCTCCCCGAGGTACGAGCTACCTCGGGAAACCTGTCTAGAAACCTATTACGGTGAGAGATCAGATGCCCCGATCAAGGACATGGGAGGGAACAGACAGAGTGCATCCGAGCGAGTGCCTCCGCCAACGTCTCGAAAGAACAGATCTTCGCCAGAGTTCGAGCCCGACCCGGATCCGTGCCTTCTCCTCGTCACGACCATTAGTAGGCGCTCGACCTTCAGCGCTCCCACAATGTGGGTTCCCCTGAGGAAACAGGACGCAAGTTTCCTCTTCTATATCAGTCTCGAATCATTGCATCATACCCAGTCAGATGACTCGCTCACTACGCTTGATGGTCCTCGTGGTTGTGCATCATTCGCAAACTGCAGAGAGCACAGCGCGTTTGCATTTCGACTAATCAACAATTCGTATGTGCACCGATGACATGTTCTGACAGCCTGAGCATCTAATTCCCGTCGCTCCCCCGATCCTTGGCCTCAAGCGCGATGAATTAGCCCAGCCAGCAACCGTATTCATCGAATATTTCATTTTTCACGTCAAAAATCACAATCTCTCGATAAGAGATTCTTTCGTCGGGCGTTTCAGCTTGAGGCGGATCCGCGAACGCGGTCCTACGCGACCTCTGTCTCCGTGAAGAGAAAGGAAATTTGTAATTGCCGCGAATCATAATGCATCACAACAGCTGAATTCTCTCGGGCGGGTTCCATCCCTAGGTTGAGAGATTGGAAGAGAGGGATCATAACGTGACGAAACGAGGAATGTGGAGGATTCCTCGCCGAGCGATAAGGAAATCATTACTGGTCTCGGCTCTGAAGAATGCAATGAAATCTGTAGGCTGTAGGTAATCCCGGGACAACGAGCCCTAGTCTGATCAAGGCTATCTACGTGGTTCTCGACGGGACCAACTAAGTATCGGGCATGAATGCACGGTAATATACACAAACCGAGGAACGGAGCAATCAGTACGGCATCGGTTTACGGGGACATTCGATACATCGCTCGGTAAGTTCCCCTTACGTAAGAAGACTGCTCCGGCACTCCGGCGAGACTGCGGCAATAACATGCAAGAAATTCGATTCTTTCTCCGCGCAGGGCGGATGGGACCCTGCTCCACATCCTTGTCGGGTTTCCCCATCCTCGTCGCTGCCTTGAGCGAGCAGAAAATTGAGTTTCTGCTCTTTCACATTACAATTATTTTTGCCCGGAAAGCCTCGCTGTCGAACAGAATCATTGAAACCGGCGAATTCTCGCGAAGAATAGATCGAAACACGTTTCCCTCGTCTGATGACCTCCTGCGGGTCTGCACGGCGGCGGGAGCCGTCCATTCGAGCGCCCGACAAGAGCCTTCACTCTCACCTGGGAAGAAAGTCATCGCAGTCTTCTGCGCTGGTTCCAGAAGCAGAAGTGGTTCCGTCCACGGAGCCTCCGGTCCTACTCCGGGAGCGGCCTCCGTCAGTGCGCGAGGGGCAGTCTGTCCGAAAGAGCGTCTGTTTGAGTGTTTGTTGGAAAGCTTCCTGCAATTCATCGGGGCGTGTTTCTGGACTCCCGCTCCAGACATGACCCTCGTTACCCGACTGCATTATTTGAACTCGTCTGATGGAAGCGAAGAACAACACAGACGTTTTGTATATATTCGCGAAATTTGCAAGTTCGCGTTCGAATTCCTCCCGCGAGGGTCTAAAAACGCATAGCTCGTTGAGCAGCACGGGAGCGCTCCGGGCGATACACCGCGTGGGAACGCATCAATTGCTCCGCGAAATGCGCTGCAGCCGACTCGAGTATTATATATTCCTAAGCTCGTCTGTTTGGCGATACTTGCACCTCCCCCTTGGCCCTCTCATAAGGCGAAGTCGAACTCCCTCATCTGGCCTTGTGACCTCGAACATCTGTCTCGAGGACGAATGAGACCGCATGAATACTTCGGCCGACGACAGGCGAGGCAACCCGTTGTCGAAGGCATGCGGAGGTGCGATGGATACTCTCCGCATCCCTCAACTTGTCGAGGGAAGTGTGTTTCGAACCACTTACCCCAGGACCGTGACGAATCAGCCAAGGCTTCGCGTCCTTTCCCCCCTTCCCCCCGAGAAAATGTACTGTACTTGGGAAAAATCGAGTCATTGTTCTG
The DNA here is from genome assembly GCF_000255335.2 of Galendromus occidentalis. Lineage (NCBI taxonomy): Eukaryota > Metazoa > Arthropoda > Arachnida > Mesostigmata > Phytoseiidae > Galendromus > Galendromus occidentalis. Next base: position 9,446 of record NW_003805515.1, on the reverse strand, counting down.
TGCGAGGGCGAGCCTCCGTGGCGATTCGAGTGAGGAAAAGGTGGAGCGCTGAAAGAAATGGAATAGAAATAGCCCAGGAGCGCGCTACGACGCAGATGGAAGGCTGCTGCAGAATTCCGAGTTCCGACAATCCTGGAAGGGCAACAGACTCTGTCGCGGCTTGTGCTTTTTGTCAAGCACAATAGGAATCTTTTTTCGCTCTGGCCTGCCGAGTGGAGGAATTGCTCGACGAAAGGAAAAAAATTCCTCCTCAATAGTCGAGGACGACGTGTATAAGCACGAAAACATACACGACGTCTTTTTTGCTCCCTCGATTCCTTTTTCTGGCTTGGACGCTGCAAAAGAAGCGGGAGAAATAACTTATCAAGAATCAGATGGAATCGCCCGGCGCCTCGGAGCTTCTCGGGTTCCGGGGAGCCCGAGCATCGGGCGAGGCATTTCCGAATGATTAAGTATTGCATCAAATTGCAAATGGACACAGGAACGAATGAAGCCGCATGCCCAATCGCTCCGTGGGTTCGAACTTTTCGGGACTCCACCGATTTTAAAACGGGCTCAGGGACGGGTTGAATTCCTGCTCGTTCCTCTTATCTCATCCAACTCTCTTACTGATGATCGGGCGGCGGAGGCTATGAGCCTTCGCTGCTGGTGAAACCGACGGTAGGCGACGGGGCCGATCCGTGATGCTTCCCATTCCGAAGACGTCAATCGCCGAGGAGGAGCTCAGAGAAGAGCATTGTTTCTTGAACGGGTTCGACTGGCATTCTCAACAAGCCTGTCGCGTCGGTAATCCCCGACATCTGATTGAATAGACGGACGGGCGGAAAGCGGTCAGAAACCCAAATCTGACTTTCCCCAACGCAAGGAAGCGGAAAGCGTGGTCAGGACGGAATCGAGAAAGCGGAGGCGAGCTCTCCGAAGGGAAGTAATTCATCATACTGAGCGAAGGGGGGACCAGACGGGACGGCTCCCTCCCATAGATTCTTTCTCCGTCTAGAATAATAAGCGGGACCTGATGCTGGGCAGAAAGTGACGTGGTCCAATTGCAGACGTATATGTCTGACTCACACGCTGGCGTTAATATTTCGCCACCTAATGATGGAAGCTGATAGCTCAGGATTCGGCCCAGGAGCTGGAGATGAGATGACGATGCGATGATTTAAGCGAGGAGCGGATCGCCTCGGACTCGAGTTCGCAGCGAGCGGATACCCAGAGCTGCCAAATATACATATGTGTTCTCTTAACGTAAAGGATCGGTACCGAGGCTCCTGTGTTTGACTGGAGGCTCCGGCTCTACGAGCTGGCAAACTCATGAGATCTCGTCGGCAGGGCGGCGAGTATGTGTCGCCTTGTGAGAGATCTCTCTCGGGTCTCGGGAGGCTAGCTCGCTTGCTTGCTGTTTTCTCGGGCGGACGAGCGAGTGGTCTTCCATCGCTATTAGGGGAACAAGGAAGATGGGGAAGACCTTTCCAATTGAAGCATGTCCGACAGTGACTGACATCGAACGAACGACAATAGAGAGACTTCCACCATGATCTTATCGTCCAAATGTCTGGAACACAATACCTTCGATTAATAGTTGGATGATACCGTTATTATTTGCCGAGGGAGCTAGAAGACAGTCTTTCGCTGTAGCGGTCTGTGATCGGCTAGTCTGGCTCAGTGGGCTGCTTCGATTCTGTTCTACCTGCATAGATTCTGGCCTGTGATGGATTAATGTGATATTGGCCGTGTCATATTGAATTATGCCGCGCATTATAAGGCTGCAACGTTCTCCAGTTCTGCCGATGACGCCCGAGAACACAGAAAGCCGAGCCTGCGGTGATGTGACAGCTACACCTGGCTCGAATACTTAACGTCATACGGGTAAAATCAGGATGATGAGATCGCGGACAGACACATTATTTCCTGACGGTTCGACGCATCGAAAAGAACCTTCAGCCCACTGTCGATTCGTATCTGGCGTTTTCGACGGATGCGAACCTAGAGATTGAACCTCTTGATTCCGTTGAGAGAATTGAACAACCTATCGACGCCCCGCGAGGGGCAAGCGATTCCTATTGATATCTATGATTGCTAAAAGAGTTGGAACTTGGCGCCAGAGCGGGGACCGAGAAGGTCGGCCGCGGATTCTCTTGTCACTCATGCTGACGTTCGGCACGACGATCCCGTCATGCGTTGAATCAGTGGAACTGAGTGAGAGGCCTTCGAAGTGAAAACGGAAGGCGTTTGACGATGTCCGTAGATGTTCTTTCTTTTGTGAGATGCTCTCTGCTGCACCGCCATTGCTCATATCGCGGCTCTGATTCATCCGCTAGAACACTCTCTCTGCCTTACCCGCGTCCCCCTGCTCACGACAGGCAAGACGCACTCAAGGAGAACACTGCGCACTGCTCCTCATCCGTTTCCACCAGTCTCGCTTCTCGCTGCCCTGTCTTGGACCCGCTATCGACCGGAGCTCGCTCGGTGGAGACCGAACACCGTTCACTTTCACCCCGACGATCTTCAGCTTGCGGATAATTAGCGCAATCTGGTTCTTGCCGAGATCCCAACCGCTCGGCTGCGGATTCAGTGCGTCGCCGACCGACGCTTCGGAATAGACGGCGACTTCCCTCCGACGTCTCGGCGGATCAAGTTTGCGGTCAAGGGGCAATTATTCGCGGGATGCGTTCGGTTCCGAGGAAACGATGTCGCTCCGTAAGCCGTTGATCTCCAGCTCCGAACAGGGCTCGAAAGAAAGAAACTTCAATGTAGCCCACGGGAAGACCGGAAGCTCCGTTTTAGTGTGGGCCGGAAATCAACGCTCCCGTGTCTTCCTGGCCGTCACATTCTGCTCCTTCACCTCCATTCGCGGCGTCATCGGTTCGGTCGGAATCAACTTTTTCTCCCCACGGGAGCGACGCCGAGGAAAAGTAAAGACCGACCACGCGACACTCACAGCGGTCGGAAGTCGATTCTTCCGCCAATTTTCCCACGCAGAACTTCAGATTAATGATTTTCAGGCTCCGTTGACTCGCCAGATGAAGTCACCGGTGTGCGGAATCGAACGATCGGCCCCGCCGGAAGCTCCTTAGTCGCCAGATTTAGCTCACCCGGTGCGTCCTAGTTCACCAGCCATGGGTGCTGACGTTTGTATTGGTCGCATCTGGGCAAATAAGGCGCATATCTTCGAGTGCATAATGATTTATTGGAGCTGAAGTGTCGCTGATTCAATATACAGCTGCTCCGTAGGTTCTAAAGGTCGGGGCAGACTAATTCGCAGCATAATTGGGATGTACAATATTTGAGTTCGGGAAAGCGTGACACGAAACTCTCGAGAGGAGCATGCGGTGGATATATAATGTCGCTCTCGTGCCTAGTACAGGCACTTAAAATTCCTAAATGCGAATTTTCGCTGGATACCGAGTTTCGGGAAGGAAAAAAACACGTTTTCGTGCCACAAGATATGAGCTTCTGGCCGCCCACGGCTCTCCGGGCCACCAGGATTCCCTGAGAGAGGTTTTCCCATGGCCGAGAAAGCGTCATCAGGGTTCTCGGTCGCGAGACAGGGGGTGCGAAAAACGGTCGCTCGTTATTCCAGAGGAGAGAACTTCTCAAACTTAGCATCCATCCGCTTTTAGCCCTTCTATGTGCTAATTATTCCAATCAAGAGCACCTCAAGCCACACTAAAGAGCTCTCATTAGCCGCGATGCTCCTGCGGAATGGGAATTCTTCCGAAGCTATGTCCGGTTCGTGACCGCAAGCTCCCAGTGAGAGAGTACGGGTTATCGCGTGGCAAACCAGTGAAAGTCCTGGTATTTCCCTCCGCAGTAGTTGGAAGATGGATACGATAAGCAGGAGTCACCTACACGTTTCAAGATGGTGAGATATTGCTCCACGCAGGACTATCGGAGGACTTTCCTCAGACACTTCAATAGTTACCTCGTCGGAATTTCCGACTCGGAAACTCCGCGGACGTTCCGTGTGCTATCAAGTTCCTCTCTCCCTCCGTGAGAGAATAGTCCCTCGGAGTCCCAATTTCGCAATTCGTCTCCTCGTTCAGCTCGCAGCAGTTCTTTCTTTTCGTCGCTTCTCAATAGTAGGGTGGTATGGGGGAAATTTCCAGGAGTCAAGCTCGACCGGAGCGTCGCTCACGACTCACGACCCTATTCGGGAAGAAGGAAGGTGTCGACTGATCACCCCTGACGGTATTTCGCGAGAAGAGATGGAATCACAAGTCGGAGAAGATGCTTCGCTGTATCCATGTATCGCTGTATCTCTCGCGAAGATGAGCCAGGAATGATTTTAGACCCCTCGCCCCAAGGCATCCCGATTCGGAGACCAGAAAAAAGTGCTGCTCTACGGACGAGAGCATGCGCCGAAGCGGATGGATGGTTCCGATGAGCCGGGCATCTCGGCATTTCTCATCAGCTCCGTTGACTCAACGTACGCTCAATCGAAAGATTTGAATCTCAAGAAAAGAATAACATTCATCCCAAAAAGGCGATCGATGCTGACAAGTCCAGTGGTTATCTTCCACTGAGTCCAATAATGATCATCTTCGATTCTGGGGTGAGACACCGAATGCATCGCGCGGCGTCAGGATTCGAACCTGCCCCGCGAAGAGGCGACCTACCCTCCTTGAGAGGCCTCGTCAAAGAGCGTTTCTACCATGGCGTCGCCTTGTCTGCAGTACTATAGGCTCTTAGGGACTTCAGTCGCGCAAAGTTTCAGTCCAGTTGCTCCCTTCCTTCATCGGGAGCTGGACCAATCACGGCAACCGAAAATCCCTGAAGCGAAATCGTCGATGCAAGCGGGAGATGCCTACGTTTTTCCGCCATCGCCATCGACTGTTCTCTCCTATTCGGACCCTCATTCGAGACAAGAACTGCGAGCCGGTCCGGGAACGGGCTATATCCTCCATTCTAGATCTCCGACCAATCCCCTTACTCGTACAGCGTCTCGTTTCTCTGAATTACTTCAGTGGGGTCCGAGAATTAAAAGAGCGCTTCTATCGCGGCACAAGGCTGAGGAAAGAGCGGACTTTTGGCGCAGGCCGCGAAGGAAAAGATTGGAAGTTGAAGCGGCGCGTTCGGAGCTCTAGTCGAGCTATCGCGCCACGCCAGAAAAGCTCCAGCCACTTGAAGATATTAATGTAAAGAACGCAACTATGGGAAGGATGTTGGAAGTTGCGCAGATCCCTTACCGTCTAGTCGTTGTATCCATTACGACGGTTAAGATGAGCGGAGTCATCACAAAATAAAGGTGAACGAAACACTGCTTCTGGAACCTTGGTCCCCACCACATGTGTTTTCCTTCAGTCCTCATTCCAATAAAGGACCGTCTCGAGAACCAGCGCACGAATCAGTTCCATAACTCTGTCCATACTCAACTTATATCTCTACAGTTAAACTCATCTGCAAGAAAGATAGAAAAGAATCGAGCCTGAGTTCTCTGGAGGAACCCACGTGGATTCCTTTCGAGAGGAGCCTGTTTGCCCGATCTTTAGGTTTATCTCCCCCCTCGGAGTTGCCTCCTGTAATCGCGGGATATTCCAATTCGAGCGATTCTCCTGCCGGCGCTGCTTTCGGGTTCCCTATGGGGTTGCCATGAGGCCAACGAGCTGGTAAACAGCATCAGGTCTTCGTGGACCATATATCGTGGGGCCGAACAATAGAAAACTTGCCTTCCGGCTATTCTCCTTCTCATTGGACTTTGTTGACAATACGCCGAGAGGTGATTGCCCTCTTCATCTCTGCAGGCTGCAACTGGTAGTTAGCTTTTTCCGACGTATTAAGCTCATGGAATCGGCTATGGGTTGACATGATCAGACACGGACGCAAAGGAAAGAAGAGATACAGATTATGATCGAGTGTGGATACAAGAGATGCCGAAGAGCGCCGAATCGGCGGTGGGAGCGATCGGCTCGGGAGCGACGTTCGAACTTTTTAGGAATCTTGATTTGCAATTCAATGAATGTTCGGGAAGTTTTCAACCCGCTCCCAGTCAGACTAAACAGACTCCCCAACGAATTGTTTGTTATGTGCGTCCCCGCTCGACATCACAAACGCTCTCCAGTATTAGAGAGCGACAGCTCCCGGCTAATGCCGATTGACCCGAGCAGGAACTGCGCGAATCATCTCTGTATGTGATCCTCGGGACCATAAGGAACGCAGACGGGACGGGAATATCTTCTCCCCGACTCCGGTGGGGAATATAATCCCAAAAAACCGTGATCAGGAGGCACGCTATCGTTCCTCATATGCATCGAGTCCGAGAGGACAGAAGTTTTCTCCGATCGAGGCGCTCGGTGCACAACTTGGCAATTGATCGGCGCCTCGACCCGATTTCGAGTAGAGGAGACGGCTCGAAGAATCTCTCTTCCGAGACTCGCTCCGAAAATTTCGTATCGAGAAACTTTCTCCGTTCGAGGAATTCAAAACTGGATAAATAAGTGACTCACATGGAATAATTATTTTTGTCTGCGTATCGTTCAGAACGGCTTTCTTGACGTATATTGCCCTCATTAACTTGACTGTGAAAAAAAGCCAAGGCCAGTAGCGCCTACGACACTACCGTGTTATGGGACGTGAAAACGTCTCTCGTCTCTCTCGCTCCAGTCTGGATTTTGTTATCCATCCCTTAGGATTATCTAGTCTACAAATTATTGAAATAGCAATGATGCATGCATTTTAATCAAATCATCGGTGATTTCACTTGATATCTTTCTTCGGCAACGGTTCTTCTCGCGGATTTTCTGTCGGCAGGACTCTGAGTTCCCCGAACTCGCATCTTAAACCTTCTGTTTTCCACCATTTCAAGAGCTCTTCCATATCAGCGTCTTCTGGTTCTTCTCGGGCGAACTTGAACACCGTATTGGTCGTCGCCGTCAGTGATTTGATTCCCCTGTACTCTCTGACGGAAGCATTGGTAATAGTAATGCAGTCTCCTTCAGTTTCATCCAGTTTGTGCGCCTGTTCTGACCATAAATCGAGAGTAACGATCATTCTTGAACTGTCGATTAGTTGAATGCTTTTTTTTCTCGAACTTGTCCATCGCGACACGTAAAAGTTCTTCTGCGGGGTCTTTATCTAACCAGAGCAGGATATGAGCATGTGGGCTCCCTCGATGCTGGAACTCTATGCGCAAGTAATCGACAACACGGTGCTTCCCGAAAGGATTGTGTGACTGTTTGGTGGAGAGTATACCCATCACGACGCGAACCAATTTGTGAAAATAAATGCAGCAAGTGACGGGATCCTCCGAAACCAGGAAAGCACGCTTGTATCCATCAAGTGTTTCAAAAATCTCGGTGAGCTCAATGTTGTCGCCGAGAGATTTGAACTCATCAGACAATCGGAACAAAATTTGAAGCAAATGTGGCCATCGGATCTCATTCGCACTGAGAGTCAAGAATGCTGTAGGTTTTCCGAGCTGACGAATCATCGCGAACAGATCCTTTTTCCTCGATGACCAATACTGCATCGAGTTGGGAATAGTTTTCATGAAGGCTTGATTTGTCTCCACCAAATGTTCCACGAATTGTCGATCTTCTATCATGGATCTAGTCAGCTGTGCTGTAGTCCGTAGGCAACGATACATATTCTGAATGCCATCACGAATCCGGAAACGGAGGATTTTCATTGCCATGAACAGCACATGCTGGGGGGTAACACCTCGTCGATCAGATCTTCTTATTTCTGACGTACACATAGTGTAAGATGTTGCTCGAACCCCGTCCTTGATTTTCCGTCCAACACCGAAGTATATCGCAGGGAACGAAAGCTCCTCTGCGAATGTGTCAAAAAGAATGCACTCGGGTGTTTTGTGCTGGCCTGGAGCGATATCTAAACAGAGATCCTCATTCCACAACATTGTTTGCTGTCGTAAATTGATCAGCTCTGATTCCGGAGCATCATCGGTGCGGATAGACTCAACATGATCGGATCCGTCATCCCGTGTTCCGCAATTCGGCAACGACTCATCAACAACTTCAGACCAATTTACCCTGATACCATAGTATTTGTACAAAGGCTGCTCAACTAGATATTCCAGCCAGGCCTTCACGGTGGACTTTTTGACGAAGCCACTCAGATAAGAGGATTTATGGATGATGCTTTTTTTAAATTGACGTTGAAAGAGTGATCGTCTTCCAATGATCGCGGTAAACTCTGTACCATCGTGTTGACATCAACTGGGACATTGATGACTTGACCGACAATACCGTAACAACCGTCACGACGCAAACGGCGTATTTGCATGTAAGGAATTCTCGGGGAGACAAGTCGCTCGCTTATGGGGTCTAGCTGAGGCAAGCCTGATGGTTTTGGTGGATACCTATAGCCATTCGTCACGCTCATCGGCGGAACTTTGTCGCGCCGAGATGTGCTGTAACATGAGGAACAGAGCCGAAATCGCGTGGTATCGTCCTCCGGGAAGTGAGTCGATAGGAAGGTCGCCATCGAAGAGGTGACCGTTTTCAGATCACGGAGGAACCAGAGGCGATCACAGACGTCGCATTTATGGCCGAATTCATTCTCCATAAAGATTTGCTTAAAACGGCCAGTCGCTCGAGACCACCCGATTTCGTACTCTGCACCTCGTGTAAAATCAGTAGCCTCGACGAGGTCCGTCTCACATACCTCTGGATCGAATGACATTGCGTCACTTTCTGTGATCGCCTCTGACTCGACATGATCCGTCCCCGTATGACTCGATCCTGGTGCGTGACGTTGTCGCGCCCGACATGACGCCGATCTCTCTGAGGAGGTTCGGGGTCTCTTACGGGAAGATTCTCCTCTTTCTGCGCGACGCTTCCGTTGCTGTAAACTACGAGTCTTCGGCCTCATGATGAGCATCCGATCGACATCGTTATTCGTAATCGCTCGAAATCGCACTCCGTTAGGTGTGGAAATCCTGCCCCGATCCCCATAGCCTCACCCCTTGAAACGCTTCTGCAGCCCTCATATTTTGGTACAAGCCTGATGCTCAAAGCGGTGCATTTGCGAGTTGCGATTGTGAGGAGAGAAGCGATAGGAACAGAGAGCCCGTCAGTGATCGCGATAGTCAATTCTTCTCTGACTACGCTTGTGTCGATCGGTCAGTACTCAGTACTTTGAGTCGAAATCATCGATGCAACTGATGCGATTCATGCTTATCTACCGACGTTCATCGTACCAGCGTACTGCATCCACTGAATTTTATGGAAAACGGAAATTCATGCTCTCTTCCACACAGTTTCAAGGGGTGTTTTGATCGTGACGGGAATATATTAAGGAGCATTCTGATTTCCATGATTTCTAGCCACGATCGTCTCCCGTAAATTTGCGATCATTAGACATCAATTCCGTGGAAATCCGTCGAGTACTTGATGAGTTTTAGCCCCGTGAAATGTTACAAAAAACGCTGCATGATGACGAAGTTTTTCTCGAAATACCCCCAGCCTTTTGAAAGACGTTTTCACGTC
>NW_003805514.1:941566-1178260 GCF_000255335.2 Galendromus occidentalis | reverse complement strand
ACAAAGTGACATGCCCAGAAGTCGTCGACACTCTCGCGACGCTCATGGAGCAAATCATCTCTGTCAGCGATCTACCGCAGTTTAACCCAGAAAACCCGAAGAAATGGTTGAGGCGTCTAGAGATGGATGCCGCAGTCAATCAATGGACGGAACAGAAAGTCATACGCCTCGCCTATCGGACCATGGACGACGACACCAAGGCTTGGTTCGTACACACCGGTCCATACGAGAACTGGGAAAAGTTCAAGGAGGCACTCTACGGACAATTCCCGAAAGGGAAAAAGAAATCTCCGTCTGAATACTACAACCGGAAAAGATTCCCCAACGAGTCATTCACGGGTTTCATCCGGAAGAAACAGTCGTTGCTGCGGGAATTAGAGATACCCTTCGATTTCTCAAACTTCCTAGATGAGATAGAGAACTCATGTAATTCGGTGAACTTCAGGAACTTCATTGTCTCCGCCAACCCCGAAGATTTCGAGGCACTGATGGAGGTGGCCGTCAAGTACAAAGACCAACAGTCGAAGATAGAGACACCGATAAGCCAAAGACAGGAGCCGTCAGGAAAGACTAAGCCGCCAATTAGGACACCAGAAAAAGCATCGAAAGTTTGCTTCAAGTGTGGGAAGAGTGGACATTTCCGAGCAGAATGCAGTCAGTACGGTCGTAAGCTCCAAGTACAATGCATCGGGAATGATTCTGCAAACCCCTTCGAAATGCGAGTCAACATCCAGGGAGGACTCAGGACGGCCACGCTAGACACGGGCGCCGATGTCAACGCGATATCACCGACCATTCTCAACCTGGACGACCCGAACCTCGATATTTTGAAGCCAACAGAGAAGCCTTACGTGACAGATGCTCAGAGAAAACCATGCACGTCATCGGTGCCGTCGAATTGGAAGTCGACGGGTCACGGGAACCATTTTTCATCATCAAGAATTTATCGAAGGAAGTCATCCTGGGTAAACCCTTCCTCACCAAATCATTCGATCTCGTCAATAAAGTTCAGGATTCCCAAGCTTATTCGCGACCGAGTTCTGCTTGTAAAGCTAAGAGCGGGACGGTGATACCCCCACAGGCAGCGATGTTCGTGAAGGCTCTAACGGAGAAGCCGAAAAGTACCCTGCAACTGGACGGTACATTACACTGTGCTCCCGGCAGCCAGTTCATAACACCGTATAGCATAGTGAGATCGAACAAGGGGGGTGACTGTGAAATCCTGGTGGTGAATTTGGAAAATACACCCATATACCTCAAAGAAGGAACATCACTTGGGCAAGCCCATGAGCCAATGGAGATAACGAAATCGGCTGAGAAGAGAGTAGATTCCAGTTGGACGAAGAATGAAGTACGACTAGGAAAAGACTTGACGAGAAGTCAAGAAGATCGCCTGATCCGTATGTTCAACGAAGAATTCGCGAATCTGTTCGGTCAGCCCGACAACTTGTCCCGTACCGGCCTTGTACAACATACCATTCCGACAGGAGACACGCCACCGATCGCGTTTCCAGCGAGACGCGTAGCCCCTGTCCAGCGGCAGACAATCACCAAAGAAGTTGACGGAATGTTGAGTTCTGGAATCATAGAACCCTCCTCGAGTCCCTGGGCGGCACCGGTAGTTTTGGTGAAGAAGAAAGATGGTTCTATACGGTTCTGTGTGGATTATCGGAAGTTGAATACAGTCACTAAGAGGGACGTTTACCCACTCCCGCGGATAGAGGATGCGCTTGATGCCCTCTCCGGTAATAGCTACTTCAGTACGTTGGACCTCATAAGCGGTTATTGGCAAGTTGAGATGGCGCCAGATCACAAAGCGAAGACCGCCTTCTGTACCCCCGACGGGTTGTTCCAGTTCAAGCGGATGCCCTTCGGGTTGGCAAACGCTCCGGCCACTTCCCAGCGGTTAATGGACCGAGTCATCGGACCGCTAAAGTACCGAATGGCCCTCGTCTACCTCGATGACATAATTATCTATTCGAAGGATTTTGAAACGCATCTCACGGACCTCAGGGAAGTGTTGAAGAGGATTCAAACAGCGGGGCTGAAGTTGAAAGCAAAAAAGTGCCTGTTCGCCCCGAAAGAAGTCACGTATCTAGGCCATAAAGTCACTCCCCATGGTATAGCTCCTGACCCCGAGAAGGTTGCCGCGGTGAAAGGGATCCTTCCACCGACTAACCTTAAGGAGCTGAGGAGCTTCTTGGGACTGGCGTCCTATTATGGGCGTTTTATCAAGAATTTCGCCGCGATGGCCGCACCCTTGTACGAACTCTTGACGGACACAACCTTCGACTGGTCGAAAAAACCCAACAGGTGTTCGAAAACATTAAGGAGGTGATAACGAAAGAACCGGTCCTATGTCATTACCAGGATGGTCTCGAGACCAGATTACAAACAGACGCGAGTGGAACCGGCCTCGGAGCTGTACTCGTCCAGGTTCTTGAGGGCAAGGAAAGAGTAGTGGCCTATGCAAGTCGCCGCCTCACGAAAGCCGAAATGAAATGCCACTCGTCGGAAACGGAGTGTCTCGCTGTGGTTTGGGCGATACAGAAAATCCACTCTTACCTGTATGGCCGGCACTTCAAAGTTGTGGCCGATAGTATTTCATTGAAGTACCTAAAGAGTAAGGCGAACCTTTGCCCAAAACTCGTCCGGTGGGCAATGGCCATACAGGACTATGACTTCGAGGTCGTGCATCGGAGAGGGGTGGACAACGGAAATGCTGACGCCTTGTCAAGGCTCTCTGTCGCCACACTCTGCGTCGAACGCGTCCGACGAGAACAGGGCCGTGACCCTGCCCTCCGTGATCTCCTACGAAGGCCGTCTGTAGGGTACACCGTTCAGGACCAACTCCTTTATCGCAAGGGTCGTCTCTGTATCCCCAATGTGTTGATGACTGACGCCATCAAACTTTGTCATGAGGACGACATGGCTGGACACCCAGGTATTTGGAAGACTCAGAGGCGCGTGAATGAACGTTTCGATATCGGCAAAGGGTTTCTCGCCAAGGTCCGCAGATTTGTTAAGGAGTGTGGCGTCCGCCAGAGGCAAAAACAGGGGACGGTAAAAATAGGGCTGTTGCAACCTGTCAAACCCCCGACCCGCCCCTTCGAGAAGGTGGGTCTTGATTTCGCAGGGCCTTCCAACATCCCTGGAGAGCGGGCATGGTATGTCTTCGTAGTCATCGACTACTGTACTCGATATGTTCACTTGTATCAGACGAAACGAATCTCAGCCCGAATCGTGGTGCGTTCTCTGTCCACCTTAATGGGTACAGTGGGGAGAATCGGATCCGTAGTTACGGACAATGCGATGTGCTTCCGGAGTCACATATTTGGGGATTATCTCCGGACGTCGGGGATTTCGCACATGCGGACAGCCATTGGTCATCCCCAATGCAATGGATTGGTGGAACGGACGATCCGCACTGTGAAGGATCGCCTGGCAGCATTGGTCATGGAAGGACAGACGTCGGTACCCGATATACTCCCGAGAATCGCATTTTCCATTAATACTTCGCACAGTGAGTCAATGCACAAGACGCCGTTCGAGTTACTCTTCGGTTTCACGGCAATTCTGCCGGGAGAACCCCCGAGGCTCCCCCCGGCGCAAGCGGGTCTGGTGCAAGACTTGCGACGGGAGGCCCATCACTCGCTCGAGAAGGCTCAGAGGAGTATGAAGGAACGTTATGATAGGTCTCGGGCACCTCCTCCGACTTGGTCTGCCGGGGAAAGGATGCTGGTCAGATTGAAAAAGACCCGCCGCGGCTTGTCGAAGAAGTTGCACCCGACATTTGTGGGGCCTTGGACCGTGGTGAGGCAAGTCGCTCCGCAGAGTTATCAGCTCAGAGATCCGGCCGGCCGTCTCAGGACTCTAAACGTAAAAGATCTCCGACCTTTTCGGACGCGGACGTCTCGAGCCGGTAGCGTGCCCGACTGATGCACTGCCGATGGCAGCGCCACAGGGTATAAAAGGGATAACCTTCTAATAAAGTAACGCATTATTCCCACCCTTCGTTGTCGGCGTGCTACACTATTCACCTCCTGTCACGCGCCAGTACACCGCTAAAATCCAGAATCGGCAGCGGCGGATCTTGATCATAGATCTTGAGATCATCTCGCTCTGAGGGAAAGGAGCCAAAATCAGTTGACATGAACGATCCGCCTTTCTAAGCTCCTCTTTCTTTCCCTCGGAACTGCTTGTTCTGTTGTGATCCTGAAGGGGGCGCATACGGACAGCATAGGCGTGCTGGGTAGTTCGACTTCGTGTGGGCAACCCGCCCACGTATCTGGCTCGTCGGATTTATGCTATGCACTTCATGGAGAGCTCAGAAGCCCCGCGTATCACATCGTTCCACTCATCGCTCGGCGATAAGCGAGAATCAGGTGTTTCATTAGGCGAGACGTTTTCCTTGGTGGTTTTAACTTAAAGATAAACGAAAGATATTACAGATGAACATATTATACTGCGTCAATTGACAGAGAGGAGATGAATAAAGATTGTCCTCACGAAAACTTTCAATGTTCTCTACTTAGAAGGTAATAATTATTCTCCGAAATCGAGGTGGAACTGTCCAATGCTGTGATTCGAGGACAAAAAACGGTCGCGACAGAGGAAATCGGGGAGTTGGGAAATAAGGAAATCGCATTAGAGCTGACTAAGAGTCAGGGGTCAGGGGGTCACGACGCTGTGCATATTGTAGTAAGCCGCTCAGCCTGGGACGAATTGACGTTTCTTGCGCGAGAGACCGCTTTTCTCGAACCGGTAGGCGGCTCTATCCTGAGGTGACCGAGAGTCCCTGGTTTGCATCCTCTCCGAGCAAATGTTGGAAACGTATGCACGAGCCCGATTTGTGGGCTCGCCGAGCATGACATGAACTCCCAGGCCCCCCGCTATTGCGTCGTAATCCGTACAACGCTCCGAAACATCCCCCTCCCCTCACATAGCTCCGATTCGTTTCATGAGGGAGAGAAATCAGCAGACCATCGCAGAACGGTGCGACGTCGACGTACGCTCAAGTCGAGTAGACAGTGCTAACAATCGACTGGTACGGTGCGACCATTACTGATATAGCACTGCTTCGTTGTACTAGAGCCGTTCTTCCGGTAAAGGGCGCAACGCACAGAATGCGCTGGTTCCGGGTCGCCTTCGGGCCGTGAAAGATTGTACATCATATAGATCGGGGTCGGATTCTGGAACCTTGTGTCTACGACCTGCGAAGATGAGCAACATTGGCTTTTTCCTGGGAACTCTCGAGATCCGCGGCGATTATACGGGAAGAAAATATAGCATAGAAGACATTTGCTCATTACTTCCGATCGATTCGGCCTAGCGATCCCAGACGAGCTCCAAAGCCTGAGTGCATCGGGGTATATCTCCAATTTCACGGAGAACCTCGTGCGGAATTCATGTTCATAGCTGACTCCCGAATAATTTCTTCGGGCTGAGTCGATGCGATCATTTGCTTGCGCGCGCAAAAGAATCGCAGTTTGTCTGAGGAGAGAACGCGGTATAAGCATGAAATAGGATCGAATCTTTTGATTGAGGAGTGAATTAATGAAGAATAAAGCGGGGCTGAGATGCACCTGATGCAGTCGTCCCCATCTTCCCTCTTCGTTTTCCAGTTCCGCATATATTCTATAGACTCGAACTGGAGGCAATTGCTCCAATAATGGGAATAGAACTCGGTCTTCCGCTTGGCAACAATTAGAAAAAAGTCGAATGTCTGATTAGGCACCAGGCTCAGCTCAAAATCTATTTTGAACTGGAATGGAAGTTCCAATGGAGATCGACCATTGAGGAGAGAGCCGATCACTGATCTTGAGGTGATTTCGAGCGGAGTTCCTCATACCGTGTGATGATAGTAGTACCCCATCTCTATGAGCCGTGAACCTGTCGGTATGGTCTCGTATAGGATTTGGCTCAAACGCAAGCTCTCATCCCGCACGGAGAGGATGCTTTTATTGTCACACCAAGACGTCATAATCTTGAGCTTTTGGGTAATGTCGGATTCCGATTGCGAGCTTGCACGCAAGAAGTCGAAGGGATATAGCAGCGCCACCACAACCATTGTGATAAGAGCCAACGTGACGAGCACAGGCATGGTGTGACCACACCTGGAATCGATAAACTCAAGGAACTAATGAACTGAGAGGATTCCCGGGCATGGCAACGTGATTATCGGATGTTTCCCCGAAACTGACCTTTCGCTGCTTCCCGGAAGAGCTAAGACAGCCCTGTAATCGTACGCTCCGATTTCTTCGGGCACATCAGGCATGCTCACGGAGTCTTCAGAAAACATCTGCGTCGATTCGATCTGGAATCGCTTAGCGAGCGGGAATGCTCGACGTCGTCGTTGTCGCCGATAGCAGCAATAATGTTTCCCCGGAAAGGCCGATCGATCATTGACGGCAAGCAACCCATCCTTGTCTCGACAAGCTGACTGTGCCGAGCGATCTCTCAGCAAGTCAGCGCAATCTTCAGACTCCAAGAAAGTAGCATCAAGCCCCAAGCTGTAGACCATTATCAGTAAGTATTAGTGTAAATGTAAGGACTCTGTGCTCCGTCCGTCGCCTCCTCGAACGCAAACCTCAGGAATTAGGATGTGCGTCCGGTCCGTTCGATTCCTAAATCGCGTCGAGCGTTCGGTTCACAATCGATACTCGAACGTCCCTTCCCCCCTTCCAAGCTTGCCATCGATCGCAGCTTCGTTGAACTACCTATTTTGGGCAGACTGCGAGCTGACGTCTCATGCTCCGACCTGTCTGCTTGTCTCGAGGAATCGCAGCCATCCTGCGATCCCTACCATGGCTTGAAGCATCGCATGAGTGCGACCGTTCCAGCGGCTCCCTAGCTTCTGACGGGGGCGTTCTCAGCCCCTGTCCGGACCCGATGAGCTCCGTCACTCTCCCGGCCGATTCTCAAGGACGCTACGAGAGGTGGTTCCTCTTTATTCGAGAGCTCCCGACTTTTAGCCCCCGATTAGCTAAGGGTGAGCTCGGGAGACGCCGGAGAGCCATGTGACCCTTCTCGCCGCTCGTGGAAGCGAATACGGAGCCCCGATTCCAAATGCCACGAGAAGTGCTCTGACTGTGGGAAGGACACACTCGACATGGGGAGGTCGCTGCAGACCCTGATCGTTGGAAGAAAGTGCGCCGTCGATGGTGACGTCGCAGCTGTGCGCCGGCGGCAACAGCCGCTGCCGGAGATGACCTTCGGACATTACTGCGCGCAATCGCATATAGCGTGAATATACTTGTTGAAGAACAGTCTCGAAAATACGAGCATTCCCTGATGTAGTCGAAGGTCTTGAGGGCTTGAAATAGATAGAAGGGCAGCCTCAAATAAGTATACGAGCAGTCTCTGGTGATTGGGAACCTTCTAGAGTCAAAAATCAGATATCCATGACCGCGGGACTGGGAGATAAACCGAATCAAAACCTCGGAAAGGGCTTGATAGACTGTTCTGCATGCGTGTATTACGGATCTCGCAGTGGTTGCAGTCAAAGGAACCTTGGCTCTGTTCTCATCTTGGGTAGTTGAAGGAATGGAGCTCCGTCTAACAAACATGCGGGTTTTTATTTTTCGAGCGGTAAAAATAGAGAAGAAAGCTCGAAGATAGCATGGTTTACCATCAGGATATTCAGGGTACTTATATTCTGGCTTCATCAGCGGACTCCGCAGAGCGACGCTCATTGGGGGAACAAAGGATCTCCCATTCCTTGCAAGCAGCTGCTCCAGTCCGGGCTCCATGGCACATGTTGCCGAACCTCCGCAAGAACCGAGAGCTCTTTTTCCTCGGAACCCGTCACTGCTCCCGGGAATACAAATCCGTTATCCGAGAGCAAACGCTGTATGATGTTCACATTAGGAATGATCCTATCCCTTTCTATTCCCGAGTTTCTCCATGGCAACATCCTCAATCTGCATTGTGAGGAAGACAACCAGAAACTGGGTATTCACCAGGAATTCAATGGCGTATCGTGAGCGGGTCTCCTGACGAGGCTAACGGGCCTCCTCGGAGCTGAAGAAGAATCCAGACTTCCAACCCCCAAAAAGGACCCGCTCGATGCATACGTAGGCGAAACGCTTGGTGAGATAGTTCGGAAACGACGAACGAGAACGAGTTTCTGACCTGTTCCTCTCGATACAACTATCGATGAAAGACCTAAGAATCGAATGTCTGCCGCGGGCGGAATGATTAGGAGGATCGGAGAAACTCCGATTCCTTCGTGATCCACAATCGAGGGATCTGCATCGAAATAGAAACTCTTCCAATTCAAAACCTGATGCGAGAGAAAGATCGATGGGTTCGCCTTGTCCTGCTCGGGTATCCAGCAAAGATCATCGGCAGCATTGCCCCCGCTCCTCTCCACCGACGAAAATACAACTCTCGCAGCATATATCCCTAATCCCGACTCCCAACTAGCCTCCCTTCGGACTCCCTTGTCATGGACTCGCCTTCTCAGGAGCGATACTATGTGACTCGATGGTTCGCACCGAAGCACGAACTATAGGGCGTCCGCATCGAGAAATTCAATTTTTCTGGAGCTGTATCAGCCAGCTGGGAGAGGGTAGTTCAGTTCGAACACCTGACGACCTAAAGCGTAAACACGGTCTCTCCTCCCCCCTCTCAACAATCATCATTTGGTTCTTCCTCCCGTAGTGTTGTGGCTGATGGTGGTGAAGGAGCAACAGAAGCCCTGATCGGAAATTTGTGTTGCTTTTCGACGTTGTTGAGAACAAGCGTAGTCGAACCAACGTGGCGACCATTGTCATACGATTAGGGATGAGATGAACGCGAGGCACAACAAATTTGAGTTCGTAAGTTGACCAATGTTGAATAGATGTTATCAAACTTCGTCGCAGTGATCTTCGCTGCTGGTTGCGATGCTGCTATCTCTGCTTTCTCTGCAGCTCTGCTTGTTTTACGGTACTTCCCGATCCTATCAATTTACTTCGACAAAAAGCAGCTGCTTCGAGTGAATGAGGCAGCCATCGACGATTTTGACGGTGGCCGCTTCTGTGGCCGCGGCAGCAGCGCAAATCGCTGCTCCAATAGTGTTTACCATAGAGTTCGTACCAGAGAAACGGATTCTGGGCAAGAGAGACGACTTCTCTTGTTGATACGTGTTCTGCTGGGAGCCTACCCACGGCAAGGCAAACGGTCACAGCGCGCGACCGAGGGAATCCTCATCTCGGTAAACGCATCTAATACCTCGATTTTTGTGACGAATCCCTGAAGGGCTGACGGGAATCTTCGACAAAGACGATTGGGTAGCTAAACGGAGCCTCCTCGCATGCACGCACTCGCGATCTCGTCGTGTGCGTCTTGAGCGTATCGCCCGTATCCGATGAGGGTTCCTCCGACGATGTCTCTATATTCACTCGGACGACACAATTTAAGCTTTCAAATCTAGAAGGGTGACTCCTCACTCACGAAACTTGGTATCCCGGACTTAGACAACAATTTGCAGGGGGAGGAGCTTATTATGGCGAATCGATGCGTAATAGAAAGATGGGGTACGCATATCAGCTACGTGCTTCCGCATCAGCTAGCTTCTGCAGAACTCCCTCGAGTACGAGTACATTCGCACACGCAATCTGCTTGATCTGATTCGCGAAAACGATGATCCCTTCGAATGTCGGGGCAAACTCACACTTGAGATTCTCTACGGATTTGTCGATGGCAGCTGAATGAGTGCCTCTTGTTGGGATTCGTTCCGAGCGTACTCGGTCATTCAATTTTCGACACGTAGGCTGAAAACCTAGAAGTGGAACTATAGTTCGGAGAGTTCATGCTGGTCACGAAGCTCCAAGGTGATTTATCAGGAACCCGATACGCAGAGGGCGCCTCGAAATATTCGTCTCCAGAAAACTTCCTCTGGACGTTCTTGATGGACGTATAATTCAAGCCTCGAGAGCAGAGACCAAGCCGAACGAGTCTTTCCGAAGGGCTTTCTGGGATCTGGGTCCTTCTTCTCTTCGGGGAGAACTCTTTTTCATCGAAACTTTGCCACATCCGATAATTTTCCCTTTCAGACTCTAGAAGGACGCCAAGTTCAGGAAGCTGTGACCGGCCTCTTCCACACTCTGCTGTTTTTTAGGTCGACGGGAAAGGTTAGTGCTATAATTATCCCGTGCACTCCACAATATCTTCCGACCAGAGACAGATAGGAAAAACGGAAGGGTTTATATATCTCATCGCAGTCGGTGAACCCTAGCTTTCCGGCTTCCCCGCAGATAGAAGGGCGGGAGTAGATTTCGGACTTGAGATTCATTCGGTGCTCTACGATTTCCCAATCGGGACTCTCGACTATGAAGCGATTTTTCTCTTACAGTACCACTACAACGAGAACGGGTCGAGTTACGGCATTGGAACTATCGGTTTTGAAGACGTAACGTGTGATTTCGTTGATTTCACCTATGTGAGTTTTCAACGAAAGCTTATCTGTCATAAAATTCAGTCATCTTTCTGGATGACCTCCTGGTTCTCATTCCTCATCTTGTTGAGCAGGTGAGAGCTTCTTCGGATGAGCTGAATCGTGATATCTCGCAAGACGTAGCTCTCTTCAGCAACGCTCTCAGAAGTACCGAAGGAACCGGTGGAGTTCAAGAAGGACAGATCCAGCTAGAGTTCTATCAGAAGAAAAAATGGCGTTGGCCTTTCACCTACGAGAGTATACCGTGGGAGATTTGGATCATGAAGGTCAACATAGTGAACCTACCGAATGAATCAGGTGATTACGCTGCCCGTCCTCTGGAGGACCCTTCTCTTCACATTTCACCTCCGTAGCTCACGCCCGCGTTTCGTGACTAGGCTCTGAGCAAATACTTTCTCCTATACGGAGACTCGCGACCCGTTCCTTATGCGCTTGTCGGTCCGAGCTGGTTCCGGAATTTCAAAGTTGGATTCATTCACAGAACGTCAGAAACATCGTTGCACCGCTGGAGAAGAGCTCGCCGAGGCTGTCTGCTCCGTTGCATCGGCGATGAACCGTAATGAATTCGTTCCTCGAGCGAGGCTCCGTGAGGATCTGGACCTGATTTTCGAGACGAAGTATCCCGACATCCAGCCCTACCTATTCAAGGTTCGCCACGAATAGCCTTGATATTGCTTTGATGTGCTGTCTTCTTCTTCTCATAGGTCGCCAGGTCCACCAGCTCAGTCCATTCCCCGAGACGCGTCTCCCTTCTGGCCCCGATCCCTCTTTTGATTTTTGGCCATTTCGATTGCAGGTCGCCTATCAGACCAATCTGGAGCCCACTTCTCCGTCGATCCCATCGGCCGTGAGGAGGATTTTTCGCGACACGTTCGCTCTCTGAATAGAGCGATCAGAGCCCAACTGAATCTACTTGAGCGTTTTGCTGATTACGATTTAATGTGGCTAGGTTCTACGCGACTCGAATGTAGACCGTAGTCATTACATCATTCATTAACCTCATTATTATGATTAATCATAGAATTCTATGATGGAATACACGCGGATCCATCATGGCTCGACGTTTCATTCAGAGGAACTCTCATCACATGGTCTCATAACAAGAAAAGAGTTCTCGACAAGCGTTATGTTGTCTTAGTCGTCAGACGAAACAGACAAGCAACAAACCAATCAAACGAGGAAGCGGCAGAATGAGGGCAAGAAGTCGGCGCGACGGCGAAAGGCCGACCCGCAGAGAATCCTAGGAACAAGAGGATGAGAGAGAGGCATACAAAAGACAGCTTACACTTACAAACGGAAACACGTTTGAGTACATAGTTGTACGGTGTACATCATGTATGATTGTATATAGGAGACTTTTCGATGTTTCATTGAAAGGCCTCCCAGCATCGAATAATTCGTGAGCTGGAAACTGAAGCGAGATGTCGGTGATTTGAGCAAGCGTTCTCCTTTCCTCCTTGAGATGCATTCGCTCTTAGAACATTTAATAAACAGTTTTTCACTTTACCTCTGGTATGGGCATCATTTTCACTTATAGCCTGCTCGAATATCTCGGATCATCCATCTGTGCGATCGTCCATCTCGTAAGGGGAATGAGGACGGTTCGTAGAGGCTTTTTATATTTTATTCGACTCTGGTTTAGACGGGGTCCCGCGACCCGTCCGGACGGTTTACATTACAGAGCGTTGCTTGATCCCCCCGACGCAAAACAATTCCTATCGACGCGGCATACTTCCGTGCCGTCCCAGTCCTCGACATACGTTTTAAAAACTTTCGTTGTGCACAACGAATACCTCGATGTCGTCCTCAGCTGTGAATAGCTTCTCAAAAAGGAGATTCCGTCTATGTATCTTCTGCTCACGTTCCTGTCGTTTCCGAGTCAAGCTGGATATGGCTCGGGCACTCGTTTCTCGTTCGAAGCTCATCGGTCGGTAGTGCTCACTGCTTTGATCCTTAGCCTCAGGAAAATCGAAAGCCGCTCCCGAAGAAGCGCGAACTCCCGTCACCTCGTGCTCGTCTTCGGGTACGCTTTCGTACTTCAGACTGGAGGACAGTCTTTCGAAAACTGCGCGGAGCGGAGTCTGAATATCGAGGAGCGATCGGCGACTCAGTCTGGGGTCCATTCCGATGCTAATATCAATGGGTATCGTATCCCAGAGTACTCACATGTTGGGCAGTAGTGTCGAATTTGCGTGTTGTCAAGTCGAACCTAGTGGTCGGTAAGCGGATATGCATTCTTCTCAGTTCGGTTCCGCTGCGAGGAATTGTTCAACCGGGAAAGAAATCATCGATACCCATCGCAAGCGCATCCTGATAACCATCACGTAAGCAAGTGCTCGAGAGGCACCTGTGTGAATGTGTGAATATGGACCAGCGGTCGCAGAGCTTACTCACAATATCCAGTATAGTAAAGCGACGAGGATCGCCGCCGAGAAGAAACCAGAACCGATCACGACGGCTGCAATCGTAACAGACATCGTTGAAGATTTTACCGCCAGCGGCCTCAATATTCGGACGAAATCCCTTCAACATTCACACCCACCCGAGCGCAAGCTTGTCGATGCCCCGGCCTCGATATGCGGATACATCGTTGTAGTTTCAGGGCCATGAATTCTTCCACCGAGGGTTGTGATCTCATCCGGAGCGTGCGGCACTCGATAAAAAACCGAGTCGCTGAGAGAATTCTCCTTTGCGCTCGAGACGTCCGGATCGATACCTGGTAGAGCATCGTTCCTCTGGCGAACAGTGTTTCGAATGGGATGCATTCCTACTCTGGTCGAACTCTGTGGGCAAACTAATTTGTTTGCCCACAAATCAGAACAGTTCCCTGCTGTCAGCTGTTTTGCAAGGCTCCCGAGCAGTGCCGAGACGTGCACGTAGCGGAAATCAATCCCGAATACTACACGGGAATATATACTTCACGGAAATCTCGCTTCGTTCGATATGCGACGTCCCCTCACGAGCTCCTAACCCTGAGTCCTGTGAGAGTGTCGGTGCGATTTAATCAGGAAAACGATCTCTGATGGTGAGCATCTCGGCTGGAGCCCCAGACTGACAGGCTTCAAGTCGGCTGTTCGCTGTCACTCTGCCTCGACGCTGGAAGATATGAGTCCAGCTCCCGTGTTCCCAAGTTCGTTCCGCGCGAAGCCCATTTTATCTAAATTCGAATCAGGAGACATTTCCGCCACGTTCCGACGGAAACTGAGCGATCAGACTGGAGGGTATCGCTCTAACTCTAATGATAAGAAGGCTCTCGGATCGATGATTGAACGGTGCTACACGGTGGCTGTGTCGACCATATGGTTGCTGCTGAAGGGATCGCGGAGATCATTTCATTTTCCGCAGCAGTGTATTCGATTCGATGATCTCGCCGTCAATCGGATAAATATCCGGGATAAGGGCTTGAGCTCTGGCGAAGCGTGGGGGTGGCTCTGCTGAATTCGGGAGAAAAGCGACATTATTGTATCAAGGAGTCGGAATCGGAATGTTTTGATCTCTTGGACAGCGGCTAGACGATCCGGAAAATGCCAGAAGTCCAAGCTGAAATCACTCCCTCAACTCCTTGTCCCAGAGGGGATCCACTCGTTACGGAGGCCCGTAGCTCGGCCGTCCCTGCGAGGTTTCTCGGTCTGAATTTCAATTTTTTGGTTGACATTTCGTCGATGTGCTCCCGGCTCGATCGTCCTGTGAGACTGGATTTTTCTGATGGAGCGCCGAGTCGAGCGAATCGTTCTGAAGGTATTGAAGCGAGGTGATTGACAAGGTGGGGACTTGACGTGACGTCACCAAGGGAGGAGGGCATAGAATCAAGCTGGTTGCCTGCCAGCTCACTCGCTGCCTGTCTGCGCACCCTCCCCTCAGCAGGTCGTCTCCGCTGCTCGCCCTGCGTGTGCTGCTGCTGCTGCTGGTGGTTGTGGTGATGGTGGTCGTCGTTTTCGCCGTGGTGGTGGGCTCGTCTATTTGAGCTCTGTATGTTCGAAGCTGGTGCATTCTATTTCCGATCCCGATTCACATACCGAGAATCGGACCGGGTTCAAGCACCGTACTTTCCTCGAAACAGCCTGGTGGTGGTCAGTTGGCCTCTGCTGTTAGGGAGCAGGGTTTTTGTCGGTCTCGGCCAGCCCGTCACCCCATCTACCTGTCGCCCGACCGATCAGCACGTATCTGAGGCAAACCGGCGATTGATCCGAGTGATCGACTGCTCCTCAAAGTCATAAAGCGGAGTGAGCCGAGCGGTTGATGACGTCCCAGGCAGCGAGAATCATGCAACGCGCTTCCACGAGATGAACACGAGTTCAGGGGCGACAGTGCTTGCCGTGCAATGTGAGAGCGTTTCCCGCGAAACGCCCAGCGTGCCGGTGATCGTAGGCCTCATAGTCGGCTGTAAAACAGCTACTCAGTGCTTCTAGTTCAACCGCGTGCTCCAGTGTCCTAGGTGAGTGGAGTGGAGACAAAATGTTACCTATAGAGCAGATGTTCGAAATTTTACGGCGAGTGACGTTTGACTCTGTTAGAGCCATCAAACTCTCTTCGGGGTCCATGTTATCTATCGCGGTAGAGGCGAGACTTCGTCTTCGAAGGTACCAGAATCGTTGTATAGCTAGCTTTGTTCTACTGCTTACGCGCACCCGTCGAGGGTGCGCACTCGACGCGGAAGCTACGGTGAAACATGTGCCGGTCAGAATTTTTCAACCGAATTCACGAAATTTTCGCGCGCAGCTGATGCATCGATTTGGTGCCAAATTGCTCGCAGCTCCTCGTGAACGATTGAGGGGCGTCGGGAAGAGAGTCGATGGAAATTTCCCTCCGACCGGTGATATTCCTGCTCTCATAATGGGTCACCAGCCTGGCATTGGAGTGGAGCAGAATGGATCGGAGCGATTCCCGACGATCCGATCGATGGAGCTCCTATGAGGATCTTGGAAGGATCTTCGCTGGCAGATCCGGCTGTCCGTACTCGACTCCTCAGCGAATGCGGAAATTCTCATGGCATCAAATCGCTGCGGTGGCCGCGAAATTTCTCTCACCGCCATTCGGAGCACCACCGACTTAGATGAGAGGTCGGAGTTTTTCGGAACGAAGCAATCGACGTTCGTTTAAAGCAGGGGAGGCCGGATCAAGCCTTCAGAGCGATGGAATTAATTCGGTGTCCCACAGAAAGGGCACAGAGTTTCAAGCATGGGATAGCCTTGCCGCGCGCTCTTCGGTGAGGGCCGTGACCCATTTCTCACTGCAAACGTGACCAGCCCCGGAACATCGTAGCGGGTCTCTCCACCTTCTCCAATCGAGCAGCGAACGTTCCATTTTCTTCTATCTTCGAGAGAACTCCAGTGGAACTCGATGCGGAGGTAGGAAGTTCGAGAAGGTAGTCGACCGCGATGGGTCCACTCTTGAAGCTTTCGCCAAGCTCCAGATGCAGTGAGGAACGCGCTTCACAGATTCTCCAACGGACGGCGACGTTGAGGATCATAATCCATCACTCGAGGCTCTGATGACTGCTGGTCTGAAGGAGGCATTCGACGGTCACCTAAAGTCTCGTTAGAGGATTGCGGCGAACCGTCCAGCAAATTCTGACAGCCAAGTGGTCAAACGGTTGCATTGTCCCGATTCTTTTCCCCCATTCGCAATTATTCATCTGGAGCGCCTGTGCCGAGAAGACTCGTCCTCCGCGTAGGGACTGGCGACTAGGGGGAGCTTTCACACCAGTCCGATGGACAGAGGTGATTAGTTGCTTCGGGTTCTCCGGGAGATATTGGATAATTTCCGTAGAAGTCCGATCTCTGAGGCGCGATCTCTGCAGGCTAGTCTAGAAGCAGGGCCAGGTGTTTTCTTTGCTTGCATTCGGTACGAGAGCTCTTATGTCAGTCGATAGCGCGAATGGGTGGAGGGGTGTGGCTTGTGGTTTCTTGGACGGTCCCGGATTACGCCTTACCTTGGATACCTTTCGTAGAGGATTTTCACGAGAAATGAAGCTCTCATGCGAGCCGGTCGACTTAGGATGACTCGATGGAAGCTCACTAATTCTCCACAAGGAAGTTTTCGATTGTCATGCAATTAGATATTACTCTGTTCAAGATCGTCTGCCTCGATTCTGAGAAATGTGCGATCCAATCCAGGCGCGATCACTTGCTCCAAGGCCCGATGTTCTGCGGACTAATCAACCGAACCCAGCAACGGCAATGAAACAGGTTATCGCTCAAAACAGACAGAGATTCCCATTGATCACATGAGAGTATAGGGACGAGCGCTGCGAGCTGTTCTGTTTCTGCCCGTTATCGGAAAAGAATCGTTGAGCTGACTAGAAATTTCGCGCAGATCCCGGGCGAGATTTGCGACCGCATCCCCTCCTTACGGTACGGCAACGTATTACTTCCCTGAACGACGCCGGATCGGGGACCGAATAGCGGATTCGGATCCTCGGCGTAAGCTGAGCGACAGACCAGAGGCGGAGATTCTCCGACGCCGCAACGACCTACCACAGCCCGAGCGACAGCTTCTGAATCGATGCAATCGTCCGACCCATGGAGCGTACTAAAGAATTCGTTTCGAAAGCCGGGCGCTGCGCAGTTCGCGCGTTGCAAGGCTCCAGCGGTCGCCAGAGAACTCTGACGAATTCCAAAAGAAGATGCGCAGACTCAGTGAATTTCCCTATACGAGTAACCCGGTACGTGGCGATCAATGAGACTCACGAGTTCTTCCGAATTTTTCCGTCCCCGCCCCAACTACGGATTCGGAGCCCTTACCAAGCTGGGGGTCGACGTCGTAATTCCATATCCTGATCCTTCTCCTGTTTTTTTTTCGTCGACAAGATTCCCCAATCGGCCCCGAGTGCAGGCGCATACGGGACGAGCGTCCCCGTGACAGGGGGCAGTTGCGAAGCAGGATGAGTATTCCACCTCCAGGTCGGGTTTTTCGTCATCCCCGATAGATTGTTTCGGACGTACGAGAATTCAAGCCCGAGAAAATTCTGAGAGGGGTCGAACGAGTCCTAAATTAAGGAAATGGACCGTTCGTGAATAATGTCATGCAGCCCTCGACCCCTCGACCTTGCGACGAAGTGTGTGCAGAAGGGTGGCGTCGTCAGGTCATTAGATTGACGTGTGGATCCTCACGTACCCAAGATGACGTATGGCATAATACGGTCTAGGGAGGGATCAGAAACTTGCGAGCCAGATTTTTCAATTTTTCTAATTTAGGAGACTCAGGTCGAATATCGATCGGATCGGCATAGTCCGCGGCGATCGCGGATTTTCGTGTCATCTCAATGAATGAGTCGCTCTCTTGGCCTCGGCGGATGAACTTCACCGATTTAGCCCGGCTATTCAACCTTATTCTTCTCTTTCCAGGTTCCTAGATGAGCCAGATTCAAACGAGTGTGGAATTTTCAGTTGAACTGCAAAGATTCATCAATGTTGACCTTTTCCAAAGAGGGTAAGCGGACACTCCAGAAGCGAAGCACGCCGAGCGTGAACTCGTCACATCCAAGCAATCGCGGCCGGCTGTTCCCAGCTCGGAAGCATCACTCTCCTCAAACCGGGGAGACGCTATCTCTGCCCCGAGTCTGCCTCTCTGAAATATCACCAAAGGGGCGCTCTCGAGCCATTCCGGAAACTTTTCCAGAAAGGCAGCAATCAGGAAAAATACCGCGGGAGATCTACATTGATTTTTGTAGTGGCATCTGCAATTCTTAGCGGACAGCCCTGTCCGAGGACTCACATTCCGAGCAAAGCGACGTTGCTGCGGGAACGGCCCCGTCTAGAAGTAGATAACGCGGGAAGTTTTCCCTTGAGACGCCGAGAGTTCGGCTCACGTTCATCTCTCAAGTCTCCTATGCTAGGTTTCGTTCTTGGAGCTGATGCTGCTTTTTTTTCAACAGATTGTACCAGGTTCGATCGACCTTGCGAAATTCACCCCGGCTGCCATCGAAAGTCGAAGTTCTTGTTGATAAATCTAGTTCCAGTAACCGATCGACTGTCAATCAGTTATTGCTCAACTCTTATGTCATCAATGAACAGACGGCCGTGTCGAAGACTTTCCAGATCCTGTATCGGAATGAAGAGATCATACTCGACGACGTCATCACCTTCCGAGTTCACTCGCTCGTCGATGGACATCGGGTACGTCTGTCTAGCATAGCTAGGAGGTCGTGCTCATGGATGGCGTCTCCCATCCCTTTCGATGCTCGTAGAAAACGATTTTCCATCCCTTCCGATGCCCGCAGAAAACTCACGATTTTCCATCTCTCAGGTGAAGGAACACCTCACCAAGGGTGATTTCCAGATACTCGTGGAGCTCTGGCACACCGATCAAAACTTTGGGTCAGTACCGAGATCGACGGCTCTTTCTATGAGCGGCGTGCGCGAGACTACTTATCGACTTCAACGTTGGAGGCACCGCGCTCGCATAGGGTCTAATTGTGTTCCTCTCATTTTCGCAGCGATTTGAGCCTTCACAAACGTTTTCACTGCGTATCCAGTCGGCACCTTATTTTGCATTTCGACGCGTTCCGTGGACTCCACCATCACATACCTGTGGTATTCGACTATTTTCATTTGTCGGGTATAACGCTGACCGTCCACGGCTCTTTGGTAACCTTGTGTCAACCGATCCAGGGGTGAGCTGTTCCCCATGTCTTCATGCCCTTCTCTCCAGCAGCGAATCCTAGTCACATAGAACGCTGGATGACCGAATCGGATAATATCCCAAGTCGTCCTCCGCGTCGTATTTTCCTCTGTCATTGATTCAAACTCCGATTCGATGATTGCAGATGTGGCATAGGCCAATGGTTCGGTTCGAGTCCGCGATCGCGGAAGCTGCAAGCGACTGCGATGCCTTCGCAAGCGGGGATTACGATGGAGAGCGTTTATTTCCCTCAGCAGGTAGGCGCTGATTGGTACCTCGCGTTGATTCGATTGAATAGTATGCTTTTCTCCCGTGCCTAGCACAAGTCCGAAGCTGTGTTGCTTGCAGATCCTTGGTTACACCATGAATATTTTTGAGTTTTTTAAAAGCGTAAGTCATCGATCTATGATGCACTGGTCTCGAACCGGTTCGTCGCGTAGGCTCCAAACATTGCTTTTTGATCCCCAAAACGATCGAGACTCGACGGCTTCATCTTTGGCCTTTCCTTCCTGCAGAGCGCAATGAAGAAGGCCGTGCGCCAACAGAGGGCCTGCCTCGTTCATTGGGACATTTGTTT
The DNA here is from genome assembly GCF_000255335.2 of Galendromus occidentalis. NCBI lineage: Eukaryota > Metazoa > Arthropoda > Arachnida > Mesostigmata > Phytoseiidae > Galendromus > Galendromus occidentalis. The sequence goes on along the minus strand of NW_003805514.1, from coordinate 1,158,620 downwards.
ACTGATGCTGAGCGCTTGTGGATCTCTCGAACGCCGACTTCTGGAGTATCTGAAACTGCTCTCGCCGTGGCAGCAGTTGCAGCTCGAACAGCTAGAGGCTCTGAAGCTCAATGCCAACCTGAGGGAGTCATTGTCTGAAATGGCAAGACTCTGCATTGACTACCTGAAGGTTGCAAAACTTCAGCCGCCACCTTGGGATAAAATCTTCAACGTGGCCAAGGTCCGTTTTCTTCCCTCTGAAGTTCCGCCTCGGTCCATTCTCTGGGGCTCATATCCAGATTCACTGATGGAGCCATCGAAGCCAGGTATTAGGTAACTATCCTTATAATAATCGTTGCAGAACACCGACTGTGATGACGACTTTCTGATGATGGCCAATAGCGACATCGCCCAGTTATGCGGCGCTCTCATCGTGTTATGGCAGCAGTTCCTCCAAGTGGCGCTGCGTCAGGAGAAGATCAAGCAATTTTTGGCTAGGCAGCGGCATTCGCAGCGCGTCAAGCGTTTCGGGGAAGGCTACTTCATAATTGAAAAACCCCGTTCCGCCATAACGGCCGTCTGTGATTCGGGCAATTTCTTGTTCAACGAGGTGACCGAAAGCTTGCGGAAGTCGACGTACTTGAACACAATACCCCCCCTGAGTATCGAGTGTCCTGAGACCGACGGTAATAACGACACGCTCCCGATCATCTACGAGGAGCACTACCAGGAATTCAAGGCGACTCGTTTGTCGTGCACCTTTCTCGTGAGTCCTTGTGCAACCTCCTCCGCCGAAGCCGCTGTCGACGCCGGCAAAAATTCCTCAGCGAGATTCCTAGCGTCGCAAGCATCCTCTCTGGCGCGCTCGGTTCTTGACTCCGAAATTACAGTGCGTCAGTTGCTCATGCAACTCAATCAACACACCAACAGTAAGGTACGTTGCCGCCATTCCCGCCGTGTGTCAGCATGATCTACCGGACATTCTATCGTCCCCGATGAAATCATAATACAATGCCGAACTGAGGGATTCGCTCTTCCAGAATCGATTGAAATCGCGTTTCTTCAGACAATTGAAGAAAGGCTCGCGCTCGAGATCATCGTCAAGCGATGCTATAAACAACAGCGAATCGATGCCGGACCTTGGACACTTCAGCACTGGATCGAAGCTGAACATGGGGGAACTAGACCTTGCTTCCCTGAATCTCAACGAGCTGCAAGATAACTCGACATCGTCAGCCGAAAGCTCCGCAAATAATTCACTTCGAGAAGATGCGAAGAAGAAAAGAAAGAAGATCAAACACCGGAGATCCATATCGAGCTCGCTCGTGTTCGCCAAACTCCTTCAGAACCAGAACAGAAAAGACTCATTCGACGATGTATTCATTCAAGGTATGTCTCGCTATGGTAGTGAACCCGGAGTAAAAGCCTGCTCTCGATTCAAGTGCTCAATATTCAAAGAAGACTCTTACGAATTTCGTTTCATCATCAGCGCCCTCGAACGTTTCCACGAGTACGTTAGGCAGTGCGAAGACGAGTTCTGGTTACGGTGGTTCTTGCACGCCTCCTGGGACACCTCTACCGCCGGAGGGTTTTCGTGACTCGCGTTCGCCGCTCTGCCATTCGGATCCGCATAGCCAGCGCGGTTCTCACAGCGGGAGTCCACCTGACGAGAGCGCAAGCGCCTGTAGTACCACCAGAGAGGAGACATCACCTTCTGAGAATTCCAAGTCACCTACCATCCCACCGAGCGGTCTCGATCCCCCTGCAACTGCACCAAAAGCGACTGTCGACGAGGTACGTTCTACCTGCGGCAAAAAGGCAGTTGAGGTTTTAAGGATTACTACCGTTCTACGCACAAACATCAAGATGAATGAAAGCTTCTGCCCTTCTCCAGGACGACGCCAAGGTCGGTATGGCGACAGGAAGAGGAGCAGCCGAGGAACCAGGCTTGGAAGAACAAAAGGAGGAAGGTCAAGAACATAAAGGGAACGCAATCGTTGACGTCGAGGGGACCAATGCCGGAGAGAAATCAGCTCCCAAGACAGAGGAGGTTATTATTGTTCGGATTCCATTTTCTGTCGATAGTCCACTCGAACAGTGACCTAGCTACCTCGATATTTCCATTGGGAAGATATTCCTTGTATCGGTTGATGCTCGATCGGGAACTTCTGATATTTTAGGCCTATGGGAAGCTTCCTTTTAAGATGAGCATCGAGTTTCTGATGGAGGCTTGAGAAGTCGATATTACAATTCTAGAACCTCTGGTTGCAGTCAATGAGTAGCGCGCCGTCAACAGCGCATCCGGAAGGAATTGTGGAGAAATCAGAAAGCAAGATCGAGCGGCAGGGGGAGGCCGGAGCCTGTAGCACAACTCCGACGAATACGAACAGTTCGACAAATCGCACGAGCAGCGTTGAGAGGTGTTCCCTGGAAGTCGAGGGAACGATGTTCTTCCCCAAGCCGCCGAAAGAGTTCGCGGAGTCCAACTCGGAGAGGAAAGTGGAAACCTCGAAACGCGCAGATACGAGCTGCGAAAAAGGCACGGAAGAGTCAGAAGCGACGCCAAGCCCCTCGACGCTACAATGCGCTTCCAGGGCCAATTCTAAAGGTCGGTAGTGCGGTCGGTAACGCGTATTCTGTTTGCACTGCGATAAGGGGCGTAATCCGCGCATGAAACGAAAATTCCAGATCCGCAAGAAGATGAGTCATACCTGAACGCCAAGTGCACCATAATGGAAATGCTCACGGACCTCGAAGCCAAGTCCGCCGCAGCGAGTGCGTGCGCTGGAGCTTCGCTTCAAAGCGGCCTTTTGTGCGATTTGGATGAGAGCGAAGAGGACGGAGTTGCCTTCAGGAGAGCTTCAGCTATTAATTCGGATCTTCTCGACTTTGTACAGGCGAAAGAGGATTTCAGACAACAACTCAATCTGCCTTCGTGGTTGTGGTGAGACTCGACTCCCAAGGTCTTCTATTTCCTACTCTCGAGGACGCTCGACGAAGTCGAGCCATCTCTCGACGGATGAGAGGATATCATTGAAAAATCTCATCTCCGGATCCACAGGTGCAGCGATTTTCCGAATCTTGCGTCAAACATTCCCTACTTCTCTTGTGATTCTGACCTGAAAGCCTTCAGTCCGGATGGTCTACATCTGGTAATATGCGTTCACGGCCTCGATGGCCACAGCGCCGACTTGCGCCTCGTGAGAACCTATTTGGAGCTGGGACTTCCCACTGTGAATTTCGAGTTCCTTATGAGCGAGCGAAATCAAGGTGAAACTTTCGAAAATTTTGAAACACTCACCGATCGGCTGGTTGCCGAGATCGTCTATCACATCGAGGTTTACGCGTTGAAACCGAACAAAATCAGGTTTGTTTCCCGATTCCTCTTTCTGATTCCGCTCTCGTATTGGAGGACGATTCGAGAAAGGATCTAGAGCTCGTGCATTCCCTCCAACAGCTTCATCGGGCACTCTCTGGGCAATATCATTATACGGTCGGCGCTGCACAGGCCTCAACTCAAACCGTATCTGAAGAAGCTCCATACATTCCTTTCTCTCTCTGGACCTCATTTGGGGACGCTGTTCAACAGCAGCGGCCTCGTTAACATGGGTTAGTGACGGGCAGTGGTGACCCTCGGAGTTGGTTAGCTATTGAGCGCGTTCAAGTCTTGACATTTATTGTAGAAAGCTGGGTCGAGAGTTCGACGAGGGCTCCATAAGCTCACGCTCGATCCCTGTGGGGTTATTTTCGGATTACAGGCATGTGGTTCATGCAAAAGTGGAAGAAATCTGGATCACTACTCCAGTTGGCGATGAAAGACGCACAGGACATCCGGCAGACTTTCCTCTATAAACTTGCGCAAATGGGCGGTCTCGAGCACTTCAACCACATTCTGCTGTTTGGTTCGTCGCAAGATCGCTACGTGCCCATTCATTCCGCGCGTATAGAGCTCTGCAAGGCCGCTATGAAGGACTCCACAAACGTTGGTGAGCTCGCTACTTGAGGCGACGGTTCTCTTGGTGCGAGGGTCGGAATCCGTCGACCGCGGCCCTTACTCGAGGGAGTGAGAATGTCTCGACGGGAGGGCAGTCTTACAAAAAGCATCCGCATGCTCTGAGAGAATTCCTTCGCAGACTCTCCCTGATTCTGAAGCGAATTTCATTCTGACAGGTGCGGCGTATCGAGAAATGGTTCAAAACCTGCTAAGTCCGGTGATGTCGCGGTCCGGGAAGAGCTGCCAGTTTGTGCGCTTCGACGTGCATCATGCGCTGCCGACAACCACTGCAAACTCGCTGATCGGACGCGCAGCCCACATCGCAGTTCTCGACTCGGAGCTCTTCATTGAAAAGTTCATGGTTGTCACTGGCCTCAAGTATTTCTCTTGAGCATATTTCATTCGCTTGTATTTGTGTCATACATAGGAAGCTTCGAATCAAATGACGTACAGGAGCTACATTTTCGGAGCACTTTTCCTAGTCTGATCTCACTCTTTGAATTCGAAACCATCTTTGACCATCAATGACGACGGAAACCGCCCGAGGAGTACTCACTGCGGTATGACCTGGGTCGAGCAGAGAATACGCTCCAATCTCTCCGACTTGACCGACTCGTTCTTTTCGTAGACTATACGGTGTATTCCTCTCCGGTAATCTAAAATCCCGCTCAATTGTCCGGAAAATCAAGCAACAGTCCTTGCTCGTGGCTGTTATTGGATAGCGTTGCAAGCGTACTCGATTGTCTCTACAGAATGAATCAGGAACCTCGCGTGCGTTGCAGGGAAATTCCGGTGTCAAATTCCAGACGTGGGGACGGCTCACGACGAGCGCGGGTTTTTCATATTCTAAGCCTCATCTTGACAGCCTCCCAGGATACAACGATTCCGCGGGAGGGGGTCGGAAAATCTGACAGTAAGAGAGGACATTTCAACTGAAATGAGTTTGTCTGATATTGAACCTTTAAGAGGAAACGAAGGCTAAGATTTTTCACCGGAAGTTCCCGGAGGCTCCTCCTGTCAGTGCAGTAACGGTCGGAATATAAACTACGAACAAGGATGGACTTACTCTGACTAAATGCACTTGGTCGTGTCAATTCTCAATAAACGACAAAACTATGTTGTACTAAATATCATTGGGCTCTTTGTTCGGTAGCGACTTATGGAAAACTGAAGAAGCGGGCTTGCAATAGACAAGGTTCGCCACTCGACGGTCTATGATGGTTCTCGCAGGGAACCTATCACAATATTATGGTAAGTCCTCTTCACGATGGCGGTGATGGCGTTGATTGCGTTCGGTATTCATCGTCCCTGTGTTTTACCGCCCGAGGTAGGCGCCTGCTCCTGGCTGTTCATACGGAGGATTTTCCCCGCGAAGAATATCGAGCCCGTCTCTTTGTGGATCACGAAGAAGACAAACGGATGTCGTACGTTGAATGACGGGTAGCCTAGATCAATGAGGAGGAGAATTATAATCCTTTAACGCGCCGGGGTATCCTCGAAAAATTCGTAACCGCATACGGGTATTGGGGATGCATCGATCCTTGTCCTGTGCACACATCACACCAAGAGATCTTGTGTTCTATCTCACCGCGGAAGTTCAGAAACTCACGCGAATAGTTTATGATGGCTGCCGTCGAGATGGCCACAGCCTCGGTACCCCGCTCATCGACTCGGATCTTCGCTTCGTGGAGCACGTCATCGACAACGAGCTGTCCCTCGGTGTCCAGTTGTGGGAGATCGGCCTTTCCTGAGACACGAGGATTTGTTTCAGACTCTGAACATCATGAAATTTCTCTCATCAGGCTCAAGACGGGAGCAACCCGCACGGCAAGGTAATCACCTCTGACGAAGAGATCTTTGATGCCTAGATCATAAAGCTGTTTTTTCAGATGATAGCTCCCGCGAACGCTAAACCGTGGGATATGGAGATCGACGGACTCATTCGCGTAGGTGGGCAAATCCTCGATGACTTTCGCTATATTCAGATTCTGGAGCATTCGATTGACCCCGTTGGGATTCCTCGGCAGAAGGACGAGCATGATCGTGATATCGCTTTCGTATGGGAGCTGAATTGCATCGGCATCCAGTTCTGGGAGAGACTTCACGAGAAAACTGTCGCGCATATACATCATTTTCACTGGGACTTCTGAAACACCGTCGTTGAAGAATGTTGAGTCGAACGAGGATCTCACCGAAAACGGTTTCTTCCAGAACCCCTTGAAGAAAACGGCGTTTGTGAGGACGACCCTCGTGGTCGGACTCACGCTCTCGATAGGATTGTCGATTTGTCCTTTGGTCAAGGAAGTGATAATTTTATTCATTTGAGTCACGGCCTGGACGGTCTGACTGAAGTCGATATCCTCGACAAATCCTCCAAATGTCTCCTCGATCAGAGCTCGATAGTCCTTGGAGATATTCAGATTTTTCTGAGCGAAGATGAGATTGCCCAACTCGACGGTCACTCCTTGCGCTTTGCTTGCTTTCGCTGCTTCGTTCAGAAATCTTATGGGCGTCAAGAGGTTATTTGGATCCTCTCCGAAGTCGTCGTAGTGCAGCGCTCTGGAAAGCTCGGCTTTCGTGTTTCCGGCCGCGGCAAAGTACAGCATCCCCAGAGCGATAGATAGAGAGACCGGCGCCATGATAGTATTGTCGTTCTCCGATATGAGGAATCTCATGAGGTTCAAGCCGAATTTGTTTCCCGCCATGATCACTTTGCGCGCTTCTTGCAGTTTCTGAAGGGAGAAACAGACAGTTGTCGAATACCGCGACCAGCAGCGTATGGCTGGTGGAATGAAAAATTCGGCCGAATGCCTTGTCACGACGTACCTGAGCAATTTCGTTCCGCGGCACGGCTGGCTTCGGGGCGAAGTATCTCGGGCTTGACGTGTGCGTCAGACGGTAAGAGGACCCATGGTATGACGGGTTACCAAGATGATCATGCAGAGGACGAAAATCGGGCGGACTCCGAGACTGCTTAAGCGGGGGGGGGGGGAGAGGGATACGGAATTTCTGGCTTAGAAGAACAATCTCGAAGGATTCGTGAGAATCGGAAAGTTGCTGCTCACATCCATCGCATCCCGCGGAGGTTCTAGGACTTGCATTCGACGGCCAGCCGAGCGAAAAAGACAGAAACGAGTCGCAAAATATGATGTCACCATGACGAGCTTACCTCTTGGTAGCGGTGTAGCAATCGTTTCACCGGACCTTGGGACTCCGCTCCTGACTTGCCGAAAACCATCACAAGGAACAGAATTTGAGCCCGCATTTTTGCGCTCGCCGGAAAGTGAATTGGGAGCGAGGAGTTGAAGACAGAGGACTTCGCGCTGACTGCTTCTTGAATTGGGGCTCCTTACACTCAACGAAGAAAAAAGACAGGGTAGGCCACCGGTTTCGGCTTACAGAGGAAACGTTGTCGGCAGCAGTGGTGAGGAGTTCTGGAATAGAAAGTCAAGAGAGGACTGAGCGTTTTTTTTCTCTATCTCCCTCTCATCTCGGCTCGTGCGCTTTCTTGGTTCCAGCGGGAATACCCAGCCGAGGAGCGATTCTGACGCACAAACGACGGCAAGAATAACATTTGACGCGTAGCACTCAGCTCCATGGGCTGGCGGTAGCACATGGAGTTTTTCTGGTTCGGTCGACGTTATTTAGTGCGGATTATTCATTAGCTGGTGATGATTCCTATCGAGCTTTATTCGTGTCAACGAGCGGCTTCTCTCGCGCCGGGCGTCTTACAAACCCGATGAGGGCTCTCTAAGAGCTAGGCACTCCTATGTGATCACGGAGTCGTTCGCTCCCAAATGCCTATCTTTCTTCCGTACCTACCCCTCTGGAAGACAGTGCTTCACTTTCAGAGCGGCATTTGCCGAGCCGCGTTTCGACGCGGGGCTCGGGACCTCTTGCCGCAAAGGAGTTGCGGTCGCCCACGCAGAAACAGGAGCCGGGGCGTTGGCTCATATCCTCTTCACGATTCATGCTATAACAAGCCTTACTCGCTGGGTCGCGCTGTATGATCCGCGGAGAAATTAGGATCCATGCTCATCGAGGTCTTGCCGCGGATGTCAATTGCTGACAAATTGATCCCCTGCATCGATTACCCCGATACCCCCTACTCCCGATAATGAAGGCCGGATTTCCCCGCGGGGGTTCGCTCGGGGCGGTGCGGGTCTCTCTGTCGCTTAGAAGTACGATTTCGGGTAGGATCGTTGCAGCTCGATTTTGAACGGAGTCTGAACGTGTTGTCACGATACACCGTTTGCGAGAAACCGTCGAAGATCAGCGACGCCAGTCTCTGTTAGTTAGGTAACTCATCCACAGTAAGCGCGACGGCCGGCTCCCACGGGCTACACGGTTTTTATTCGGCCCCGCCGGATGAATGATTCGGGCTGGGTCATCGTTAATCGAAACGGAGACAGTGGGAAATTGAGAAGAGAAGGGGACAGAACTGACGAAAAACGTTACTTTCGTCGGATTCGTTCCTCATGACTCATAACGATCAGTTTTTCTACAGAACGATGAACTCCTTCCTAGCGATTCCTCGAGGAAACGCGCATCGGAGCGATGCGACCGACTAGCAAAGCTGGTATACATAATCCACATGTATGGGGAAAGATGCGAATCGACTAGACACCGATGAGGCTCAATGAGTGACCATTTTCATCCTTAGAATTCGCCCACAGCGGACTTGTTTATAACAACTGCGACTCTCATCCACATACACAATATGTTCCGGAATGAACACGAATTTGGGGGTCTCGTCGAGCCTGTCCACGTCCGGCGGGAGCTCATGAGGTTCCACTTCGTTCCTGAGACGACAAGAACGTCGACTTATCCGCGCATCCATCAATTCTCACTGGCTACTTAAATTATATACTCAAAATCTAAGTCCAAGGTTACAACGGCCTATGTACTGAAAGCTATCTGTAAAGTTTACAGCTCGATTCAATGACCTAACACAGCTAGATACCGCCCCGGACCGGGCTCGGGATCCGACCAGAAATATTTACAAAATAAGAAAACGATCCCTCTACACTGAACTCTGAATTCCTCGTCTGTCGCTTGATTCTCGCTCAGAGATAATCTCGACTGCGTCTGAAAAACCTGAGTCAGGGCTCGCTGATCGGTCTCCCGAAAATGAGATTCGGCGAAATTATTCCGTTCGGTTCCTACTATTGCCTCCTAATTGAACTCCGACCCGTTCCGGCGGACCCCGGGCTTTCGGCAACACTGACGTCTTGCGTTTGTTGTGGGGACGACGGCGTCGGGTTTCCCATCATAGCGACGAAGACGCTCTGGAAGTTTTTGATTTCAGTGTCGAGAGGATCCTGCGCTGGGTGCGACGCTTGAGCAACGGATGTCGGGACGATCGGAGCCGCGGTCGCCGAGTCGGTGGTGCTATTGGCAGCTGTTGTGCCACTTGGAGCAATGGCCGTGGTGGCAGGAGGAGAAGGTGAGGGAGCTGTGGTCGTAGAGCCCGAATTCGCAGTGAGGTGCGCCGGCTTCCGGAGGATGACCGGTTTGTTAGGGGGTACTGGTGGAGGCACGGGCCTGTCGCTCGGTCGACTTGGAGCTGCGGGGGAAGATATTTCACGTCATCAAAATGGGGCGAAGGTAAAAGAAGCACGAGCTAGCTACCTGTTCGGATATCTCAAGTTGAAATTTCGGCACTCCCACAAAGGTCCGGCCCGCACCTGTTTTATTGAGCTGAGGAGCTTCGGCGATGTTCCTCTGAGCCAACTGAGCGGTAGACAAGACTGGAATGATCTTCGGCGGAGCGGGCGATTGACTGCTGACCACTTGACTCCGGACGGCACCCGACGACATCGAGAGTTTCTCGATCTCCACCCGGAGCCGGTCGATTTCAGCTTGTTGTCGAACAATCTTATCACGAAGAGAATCCACCTCGACCGAGCACTGCTGGAAATGAGCGCTGTATTGTTTGCTCACAGCATCCATTTGCTCCTCCATGTAGAGACTACGTTTGCTCTCCTCTTCCAAGCCGTCGACCATCTCACTGTTTCTCAATTTCTCTTTACGGAGCGCTTGTAGTAAACTCTGACAATTGGTTCGGGCGGTATCGAGTTTCTGGAGTAGTCGCTGACGTTCATTTAGCAACAGCAACACAATCTGCTTCTGCCGGTCGCGCTCCTGTTCCAAAACAAGACTCGCTTTCGTTTCTGCGAAGAGAAAGTACCAAGACTCAGCTTCCGTGTGGGAGGCGATACCGGCAACAAAATCGGTTAAACATCAACTCCGACGGGAGTGGATCGAAGAGTAGCCCTTGGCGGTGGACCTACGGAAGATTACCTTTTTCGAGCACTCGGTCTGCTTCTTCCTTGGCCTCTTTGGAGAGTTGAGTTCCCAGGGAAACTTTGTTCTGCATCGAACCGCATTCACACGACTGACAACATCGCTCCTTTATCTTAGATAATAGTTCGTTGTTCTTTGAGATAATTTTTTGTGCTAGTTTAGCGTGGACCTGAAACGCACACAGGGATATGTTACGAGTTACGAGCTGATCAGGAGGGTCTCACTCTCTTTTGCATTTGCGTACAATACTCGCCCCCTTGATGTTGAGGTATTTCTCGATGACGAACGCACAAGTACAGCATCAAGCTGCCACCCGTGTACCGTACTTCGAGAACACGTTCCTTTGCGCTACAAGCTCACCTGTTGTATATTGCGGAGGGAGCGCACATCCATTCGTTCCTCGTAGCTATCATAGGCACCGATGACATCTTGCCACAAACTCGTGATCGGATTCCGGGACCCCGGCGGTACCATTTGGGAGCAGGCGGGGTATATCATATGCTTTACATGCTCACTCTTCAAAACAGCAATAACAATATCACGAGCTTGTAGTTCACCTGAAATCGTGGAGATTGAACCTCGATTATAGGTCCCACCGTGACGACTGAGTCTCTCAGAGTTCTGAGTCCAGAATCATAATTCGATTTAGTGCATCCTATAGAGAGTGATAGAAGACTTCGCAGTCCGCCGTAATGTGTACCCCGACGTACCTTCGAGAACTCCGACGAGCCTGAGGAGATCAGGTCTCTCGAGGTTCCATCCGTTCGTTACTCGGTCATAGTCTATTTTCGAAGGTGGAATCCGCAATAACAGCGGAATCGGCGATCCGCTCGATGTGGTGCTCGTCGTTGCATTGGTTGTTGCGGGGGTAGGCGTAGTGGTGGAGGTCGCTGTCGTTGCGGATTGATCCGCACTGACAGGCTGCGCCGAACTCATCTACAAAGCGAGTGTATTATTTCCCTTAGATCTTCGATTCAGGCGATACTTTAGACGAGGCTCTGAAAACCGTTCCTAGGAGGCTGATGCGGAAAATGAACGCTGGAAGTCTCGATCATAATTTGAAATATAGAGGAGCGGTGCTCTCACGGTCACTGGGAAGTGTTGGACAGAAAAAAATGGCAGAACGACAGGCAACCTCTTTCTACCGAGAAACCGTGACGACCCCGCGAAACGAGGCTCCGAAGCGAGATTCATCAATTCATTGAGGTGTATAATGCACTCCCGATCGAATGGAACAAATGAAAGCTACAAACGACCGGAATCGAAACTTTCAATGGAATCAATCAGGTTTTTTCTCATCAACTGCAGCCAGGAATGCATACAGAAGTCATTGGAATAATTTGAACATATCGTTAAGCATTTAGTCCGCCCGGACCCACCAATATCCCCTCCCACATTTTAGCAGAGACAATGGAAAATTTTCGAAATGACGGCGACACAAGCGCCCCGACCATCCGCGAACATCCTCAGAATGCTCGAGCCTAAGATTCATTGTCAGCTACGGGGTTTCGAATTTTCCATGAATTGACGCTGGGAGCGCCTGCGATAATTTATCGAGAATCATGGAGATCTGAGGCTGAGGGCACAGTTTCAACAAAACTGTAGATCATTCCAAGAGAAGCGATGTGAGTGGGAAGCTTCTCGATCCACAAGGTTGCGCGCAATCCGCCTCTGCCGATGGCGGTTGTCACTGATTCTTGAATTAAACATTCCGTTGCTCCGGCAAGTTACGTCTTGACGTATCGACTGCTTTGTCGAGAACCGCCTACATGGGTCCGCGCCAACCTGCGTCGACAGATGAACTCCCTGCACCGAACAATCCCGTCGGGACGATTCACGATCCCACCCCATCTGCAACTCATACTCTGCGAGGGGGAGCCTCTACGCATTAGATCGACCGAGGACCAGCGCGGTTCCCGGGGATCTCCGGATTGGACAGAATCGGAGCTCGATTCGCATGGAGATCATTTGTGGAGCAGAAGCGAAGGCAAAGCTTGCGGCATGCGATCGCGCGATTTGGTCCTCCTCCAATTAATTCGTGGCGCTCTGACACCAGGGTTTGGCTTCAATATTCGAGAGATCAGAAAAAGCAAGAAATCTTCAGCAACCGATACCTCCGATGAGTACACGTGAAGCAAATGTGGGGTGCACTACATCCTAATTGGGTATGGATCGATTCTCACCGTGCAGATTCGGCGTGGACCTTATCGTCAAGGCTTCCCCCCTGAACGTGAAGCACTGCTGAACTCCAGTTGCTGTTGCTTGAGCGCTGAGCGCCGCTCACAGCGCACAGTTCACTTAGAGGAACTCTAGACAGTGGAGAAGTTCGAAGTATTGGCCCGCTCGCTCACTCGCAGATCCGCTACTCGGATCAAAGGGACGAGCCGAACCAGTGGACTTGAAGACAATCACCTTACCCCTCAGCTGTCTCTTTTCTTGCAGAGGCTCTCTCCGCAACTTCTATTGACTGTTCTTCTTCGATAGTTACAGTTACCGAGGATCGTAGCTTGACTGTGTGCTGCTGCTGCTGGTGTGTGTAGGTCTCCTCTTCGGCTGTCGGTTGGTGGCGAAAGCGCTACTTGGAGAGTGGATGGAGCAAGCGGCGGCGCTGCGATCAGCGAAGCACACTTCGGATCAGCAATGTTTCCATTGGAAAGAGAACCGGACACCGGACGTCTCGTCATGAGACGACTGTCCGCATTATTGGCGAACCATCCCACCTTATCGTTTCCAATCGTTGAAGTCTCGGAAAGCTCATTTATTGATCCGCATCTTTTCGCCTCGAAGAGTCTGACTTAAGCGAATCTTCTTGGCCCCCCGTTGTTCGGAGGAGCATAGTGCGCTACGCTTTTTCTCGCACACTTTCTCCGTCTGCTCTTGTTTACAAACATTAGGAGCTACTGCTCATGTCTCTACATTACATCATTCGATCTGTATTGCGTCGCTGTTTCTAGAATTAAGAAGTGTCCGACCGATCCTCCGATTTCTAGAAGGTTGGTTTTCGACTCTGAAGTATTGGTGAATTGATAACCACGCGCGCTCCTTGCTATCCCGCTTGTTCGGCTAGAAAATCCTGCGGAGCGAACGGTACCCCTTCATACTGAACAGCTGAGCCCACCAGAAGTGTCTTTGAAATGCGCATTGCCTGATCTGTGAGCTTCCGAAGAGGGCGCATCAAATCCTTATCGACTATCCAAACGACGGGGGAACGGGGCTCGACGATCGGCGCTAGCTCATATCCCCACCGTACGATCTATGGTCCAGGGTCAGAGCACACGCAACGGGCCAAGATTCGACTGCCGTAGACAATTTTCCCTGGCTTAACAGTTCGTCTCTCCCGATGACCCTCCGGGAGGGGCGCGGTTCTTCGGAAGTCCATTCGGAAGTACCGGAACAGGTTCGAGGCGAATCACGCGATAGACGCACGTTGTCGCGAGATCCCTCCCATTGACCAGTCTCTCTGAGGAGTCTCCGTCTCTTTAAGATTTCTCTTTGATCGTCCGCTTGATGGGGGCTGGTCATCCTGAGTGCAGTATCGTTCGGTTTAGGGAGTACTCATGTTTATGTCGGAAGCAGGGGTCGTTGTGAAAGTTCGCAGTCCATTCAGCCTGATCAGGAAGCTGTGTGAAGCAGTTTCGGCTAATTTTTCGCCCTTGGTTACGATGTTTCTTTCAGCGTGATTCAGTCTCGGGAAGACGGGATCGATCCCGATTCTTGAATATCCCTCTTTTTTCCAGCAGATGCACAACGCGAGCAAAATAAACGTGACTTCTGTGGCTCGCTTGCTGCGGGCTCAGCGCCCATCTTCTGGTGGCCGCCTGCAAACACTCAGCTCGAGCACCTCCATAGAGCACACGCAGACCATCCCGCCGCTACCTGGGAATGAAGTCTCATTCTTCGGTCCAAAGGACCACAGAGTTCCTCTCCCAGGTATGAGGCTTCCCGACCTGATCCTTTCAAGATTTCTTCAGAGTCTTTGACCTGATGAGCTGGATGAGATATCGTTCTTATCGAGACGATACTAAGCTCGAGACGCTATCAATTAAAACTTTCCTATCGACAGGCAACGTTGGCATTCCCGCTTCGGAATTCCGACCGGGCTTCTCGTATCGAGAACCCCTCGATAAGTCGAGTCGTTACATGACCGAGTTAGATTTGTACAAAGTTGATGTGACCGAAGATCGCCAGAGGAAAGTCTATTCGAGATTACTTGATGGAACGTTCGAGGTGAGATTCACGCGCGACGTCGTTGCATGGTATTCGAACTGGGAATGGTTCTCGGGAAACGCCGGAAGTGAGCAGTTGAGCCCTGAGAAGGTGTTCAATCACTGGTTGGTCTGCCTAGCTCCCTGATCTTCGGAGAATGCTCATCTGGATTTCATTTACAGTCAGGTGAATTCAGCGATGTTGAGGGGATTTTCCATTCGGGACCTGAATTGGATTGTCGCGTCCAGGAATGTCCTTTGCTTGTCAAGAAAGATTTCCAGGAGTTGTTTCCTGACCACGACATTCTCATGAAGCCCCTTACTATAATCACAGTGGCTCACAACATTCAGCACGAAAACGTTCTGCGGTCGCGGAGCATGGGATCCGAACGGGAAAGATTGACTGAATCCTTCATCTTCAAAGCGCAGAAAGTAGTGCGTCAACTCAGTGAGGCAGGTTTCTGGGCGGATTTCATAAATCCGAACTCGGGAAAACCCTATCTGAGCGGGAGATTCGGCGACGCAGTTCTCTTCGAAACGGACGAGCGATACCGTCATCTAGGTTTTACCATCGAAGACCTCGGCTGCTGTAAAGTTATCACACACCACGAATGGGGTCGGAACGCTTTCGTCGGATGCCTGTTCACGAACGCTCCTATGAATTCTGTCGAAATTCAAAAAATATTGAACAGTAGTAACAGAAGAAAATGAATCGGTCGGAATGAGGAAAAGCGATGAAAAGAGCTCTCATTCAGCAACCAATGCAAGAGGAGCCGATGAAGGCATGTTAGTCAATCTGTAGCTTATCAAAGCCAGATCTTGGAGTGATACGTTGATAATAAACTTTATGAATTGTTCCGCAAATACCATTCGTCATATATGTCGGTCAGGGTGTTCTCCTGAAGGATGGAGCGCGATATGATATGACCCCGATATCGGGTATTGTATAACACTGACATCAGGTCAGGCCCATCACCGCGAATTCGCTGAGCAACGAGGAAGCGAGCTCTGGCCCGAGAGAGGATTTAGAACGTGAGAAAACGCCCAGGTGGATGGGATGATTATCGAAAAAGTACATTTTTGTTCTTTAGCTGCACGAGTTCGCAAACTTTCCTGATGTAGGCCTCATGGAACTTCCGAGGGGCACAGTAGCGGGCTCGCTTAATAATTCACGGGTTTCTGAAGGGCGATTTCCATTGACCAAAACTCCATGGGTCACGCGGTGAATAATAACCAACTCGCCAACTCGATCCGTTCCGCCACAAGGAAAGTCGGCGGTCTTTCCTTCTCTCTGCCCGCACCCCCGTGTCGAAGGTGGAATTCCCTTGTACAGCTCGCTCACGAAGGACAGGAGTCGAACATCTGGAATCAATCCGAACCCTGTCGGGAAGATAATCCTGTCGGCTCCGACTTCCACTACTCTTTTCTTGGAGGAGAGGATGGGGGAGTGAATCTATCTCGATCGACAACTGTTGGACAGCGGATGGTTCCGATTGCGTTCCGAGACAACTGAGCAACAAAGACAGCATTTGGAAGCTCAAGCGTTTCCCGCGATTGCTTTATTGGGTTCGATAGTCGGCTCCGAATGAGGTTACCCTCTCTTCCGCTTCATTCGCAGTATCCTATGCTCGAATACCTCCACCTACGATATAGGTGACGGGCGATTCCGTCGGAAAAGACCGTCCGGTGATCGGATCGGACGCGACTTGGAGTGTAAATGATGAAGTTCCTTTTTGAAAAGCATCCGATTCCGGGACACGCTGCGGCACTGCACTGTGAAGTCTGCGATCATCAGTCTATGCTAATCACTCAGATCTAGGATATGTGGCGATGAGTAGACCTGAATGTCGTCGCTGCTGCTGTGGCTGCTGCTGCTTTCGCCGCTCCGTCCGCTGCCTACAGAGATACATTTTATACTTTTTCGACAGTTGTGTCCTCTGTCTTTTCATGCCGTTTTATTCCTCGAGAAGAGAAGTCGTTGCAGTGAACTCTCCGCTTAGTTCGGTTCGGGTGAAGCCGAACGAGAGTCTTCGTTCGTCTGTGGCACCCGTATTGAGATGGAGAAGATGTATTCCTACTTGAATAACTGTAATTTTTTGTGTGTTTTTTTCCGATATGCAGAATCGTGCATTCGGGTAGGCTCGTGGCCTCAGGCTTGCATCCTCTCCCTTGTACTGTTTCGTTTGCTTCGATAGAGCTCATTGACGCTTGACGATCCATGTCTTTGAGCTCTACTTTCCGATTCTCGGAGTGAAAGTTCTCAATGTGCGCATCTGGAAGAGGAAGGCTCCACTCAAACTATTATTCCTCTTGGAGCGCAAGATGCTGGATTAAGCTGCGGGAATGAGAATCGCAAACAAAGCTCGCGCTTACCTGCCCAACGTTCCCGTCGGACCTGCCGATGCGAGGCGTGAATGCGGCTCTCCCGATTCTCGGGGTGAAGGCGGGCGCTCGCTTCACCATGAAATCATTATCTTCATCTTCGTAGCCTGAAGGCGCTGATCCCGCTTGGCTCATGCTCTTCTTTCCGAGCCTTGAAGTTAAAATCACAGTCGTTAGGATCAGTCTCGCGGCGAAAAAGTTCCGATTCTTCGAGCTTCAATACTTGATCGATCAATTTCAACCTAATCGCGGTGGAGCGAGAAAGCCTCCCCAAACTAGGGGCTATGTGCGAATTTTCTCCCTCGATGGCCGCACACCGCCCCAGGGATCTCTCATCGAGTGACGGACAATGCCGGGAATGGAGTAAGGGCATGAAGACATTCGAATCGCCGCGTCTCTCGAGGATTGCGGATCGTTTTTCCTCATGAGTGCAATGTTTTCTCATTTCGGGCTGCCGCAGTCGTTTGCTGCGGAAGTCCGGCAATAAGACAGAAGAATGTCAGGCTGCAAGTGTTGGCATTCTGCCAGTGTGAACATGTTCCACGCCATAAGGCACACTCTCATCCACTTATGTACTCGAATGAGGGACGCGTGCGGCACGAAATTTGTTCCTCGAGCTTGAAGAATTTGCATTTGCTGCCCAACAGTCACTGAAGATCTGCAAATAGTCGCCTGCTTTTAGACGAATGGACCCCGAAAGCGGAAAATTCGCGCGACCGTGACTCGGGGGTCGGTGTTCTCGGCTACGTAGGAGCGGCCTTTCATCATGATTCCAGACTGATGTTCTCAATGACGGATCCGGGAAAAGTTCGATTTGGCCGGCCGCATGTGATTCCGTATGTGAAATCGTATACTTTTTTTTCGATTCTATCGTCGACTCTCTCAATAGCGCGGAAACACGACAAAATTCATCTGGAGTGGGCTCCTGACAGCAAACTGAAGGCTCAGTTCCCCATCACGGAAGGAGCCGCGGTGAGCGCTCCCTCGCAAAATGCCAATTCTGATCAAAATCTCAGTCCGTGCCGGAGTCGGAAGTTTTGACGCTACAATTTACCGAAAGCTCTTCGAGGAATGTATGAGCCTAGTCGCAGCTGCTTTAGCTGCCTGCGTCGCACTCGGGCATACATGTATACCTATGAGGGCTGCACATTGAAGTCTCGTGGAGTCCAGACACTGGAGTCTCGTTGTTTCTGACAGCTTGTTCTACCGAAAAACTTCGACTTATCCCTCCGAAGCTTCCCGGCCTAGCCGTCGAACACGGGGGAACATTGCAAGCGAAAGCACAGCGCTTACCTTGGCACGAAAGCGTCCGCGCGGCCGATGCGTGGACTTGGGATGAGCTGACGCATCGTTCTCTGGAACAGGGCCTGGAACTCTTCGGGGAACAGACGTCTCATCTGATGCACTCCGATCATTGAGTTTGAGTCGAGCGATCGCTTTTTGCGGCCGATTCTCGGGGTGAATGCACTGTGCCCCCCGCGTTTCCTGCAAGCAGCGCAGGCTAACAGTTTGCGGCCTCCGTATAATACTCTGCTTGATCGTGTCTAACTCATCTTTCCGTGCTCATGATGGATCACTGGTTCACGTGTTCCAACGCGCTATTGAGTGAGATATGAAAGAGCCCCAGCTTGAAGAGCGTTCTCACTTAACCGATGAGCTCGCTGTGCATCTTGCTCCTGCCGCTGGATGCTACCGAGTTGTAAACCCAGAGAAGTGCCGAGCTTTCAGCTCTCGGTGCTCTGCACGACGATGACAGCTGCTAGCGAGCTCATCGGATCGAAACAGGGCGAAAACTCCCGTGACCCGCGCGTGCTGATAGTCCTCCGGCAGCGATTCACGGAAGGATTACTCAACTTTCGAAATCGAGATTCGATCATCCTCTCTGTGCAGATCGAACATGAATACTGCCCGTTACTCGATGAGACGTTCGGCGGAGTTTTTTGAGACTTTCGTAAAACATTCCCGAGAGCTTGGATGTCGCGTCGAGCGATTCCCCCAACGGCGCTGCTTCATATTTCATGGCTCGCGTAGTCAAGATTCTATCGAATATTCAGTTCGAATGAGGGGAACTTCAGTCGACGAGGAGGTCTTTCGAGGTTTCGGGGAATGAGCAGCTAGCGAGCTGCGGCGAAAAACCAGCCGTGGACCCTGCGTCGAGTTTCATCAGGCTCTTGAGTGTCCCTCAAAGATGAGCTCGCTCCCAAATGATTTCGTCTCGGACGGCCCGGGGATTTCTTGGATGCGCGATAGGAACGTTGGTTATTAGGCCGCCACCGTGGGTATCCTCTACACGGTTCCGGTGGGCCCATTCTTTCTCATATCCTCTACCGCCAGGGAACGGATTCCCGCAACTTCCTCTGAGCGAGCAACCGACACATTTTGCTGCTGATTCTGAGGCCGATTTCGAGCTTATACTCGGTGCTATCGCGAGCATTTTGATCGTCGCTCCCCTTCGGAGCTGAACATTCCATCGCAAAGAAAATAGTCAAGAGCCTCCACGATTTCGAGAAGGTCCAATAAATGAATGATTCTCACCGCACATCCCCATCCCCGGGACTGGAAGCCTAACATAGGTTTGGGTGTATCAGATCTTCTCAGGATTGGAACTCGCCACGATGGAACGCAAGAGCCGAAGGGTGAAAAGTTTCACTGATACAAACATCTCTGACTGAGAGATCCAAAGGTGATGCAAGTTATGAGCGTCCGAATGTGTTGGATGCTTGCCCTAGATTACAGTCGGGAACAAGGTCGAATTTCCCGCTGCAACCTGTAACGCAACCTTTCTGACCGCGATGTGGTCATTGTTTCGAGGCATCGTCATGGGAGACATTGCGATGCTATCGACTCACATATCGGTTGTCACATACTGTCTTTCGTCGTCGAGTAATTCTGGCTGTTCTCGAGCATCCTGCATGAGATCGAATTTCTCTCTCTGACCCTTTTGCGTTGGTTTTAACTGTCTAATGGGTCCCGAGTCGATGCTCCGAGTACCTCGATTGCATGGGAGCGTGACTCGGTCTTCAAGACCTACTCGGACAACTCTTCGGAACCAATGGTATCAGAGGGCCATGGCCGAGACCGTAGGCAATCCCATTCCTGCGAGAATTTAGACCGAATCGTCATTTCATTCAATTTGGAATGGAGCCCAGCGGTTCCTCAAGGACATCGGCGGCTGGCTTCTTCGATGACCAAATGGCATGGCCAGCATGGCCCCATCGCGATACAGGCCCTCTCACTCCGTATTCCTCCTATTCTTCGAAGAACTGTATTGTGTTTGGGATCGCGTTCCGGCTGATTTCGCATCCCCCCTCTTATCAGCATGGAGCCGATCGAGCTTCTTGAGTTCTGGTCGAGCTCTCCGCTGGGTTTCCCATGAGCAACGGAGGTCGCCTTCCCTCCGATGTGAACCGGTAGCCGCTGAGAAGTATTTCTCCGGGAGATCTTCACGGAAAATGATAATCCGAAAATCGCTCTACAGCAGGCGATCCTCTCCTGAGTGAGTTCCGTCTCGGAAATCGAAAAGATCTTATTTCGCTCCTTCCGGAAGCTACTGCTGCATCACGGACGTAGGAGGTGGAAACGCGATTCAAGGTTCCATGTGGTCCAGACTTCCGACTCCCTTCACTCAGGGTCGATATTTTCAACTAGGAAAGGCTATGATTCAGTCTCGGACTGCAGCATCGCTGATTGAGCAAGAGATGTGGCAGATCGACGAGGCTATGAAACACCTCAGCAAAAGCATATTGTATGCAAGATTCGTAGTACAGATGAGGCTCGGGCCCCAGATTTTAGGCGCGATCCCCATCTTATTCAATATGTGTAGGATCTCAGGTGGAAGAGCCGATTTTCATGTCCCATCGACCGTCTTTCGCTCATCTCGCCTGGGATTTATATACGGCTCAGAGGTTTACACTCACAGATACACAGTCTCCGGGAAATACATACATGCAGAGCGGCTGAATGATCTAGACGTCGCACCGTATACTCACAGGTAATCGGGAACTAACATGTAGCCGACGTCGATAGCACCCTCCCAGTTCTCCTCATCGTCTGGACTATTCACAAGCTGATCCTCGCCGCTAGGCGCAAACGACGCGACGGAGCGGCCTATCCTCGGAAACGGAATGAGTCCTTGCCGTTTGCCGATACGTGGGAAGGGCAGCAAGTCTTGTCGTTTGTCCTCCTGGCAAGAAGCATAGTCTGAAGAAAGAAACATGAATCATGTAGGATACGAAAAAAAAGCAATAGGGCAGCATCGGATCTGATACTGGAACCAGTCTCTCTCAGACAGCCCAGTTAGTGGCTAAACGAATGTCGAGTGGCACAGGGAAGGAAGAAGGAACTCCAAAGTTTTAACAGTGCAGGTCCGATCCGACGCTGACCTCCCTACAGCTGAGGAATCATCGATTCGTTGGCGAGAAACTCCCCCGGACTAAGCATCCTCGAGGGATATTTTTTCGGGATGTTATTGCGATCCTCAAACTCGAGACGATGGAGTCGTTGGAGGAGCCGATCCCTTCGATAATTATGAGTTCTGTCGAATTTCCGAGTCTCTTCCGCTGCGCGGAGGAAACGAACCAAGGTCCTTAGACGGAGCGACCCTTAAACGGATCTGAGACTCCGCTCGACCCGAAACAGCCCGATTCGTCTCCGTGGAGTCGTAAACGGAGGACGAGTAGCGTGTCGACGCGGCGCTTGCGAGAGATTCCAAGCGCGACGAGGCCTGCTGTGCGCCAACGTCCATCGGCGCAGTTCTTGGATGTCGGCGAACTCCCCGCAACAAATATATGCAGTTGTGCTGCAGTTACCCTCGTGGGACTCGAAGGTCGATAGTCACAGACAAGTCCCCTGTCCTCGGGGAGGCTTCCACTGTCTCTCTCTCATCCTGCGTCACACCTTCGATCGTTGAGATCACAGCGAACGAAGCATCGCCGAATGACTCAAAATGAGAAAGAAAGTACGGAAGGGAAAAACTACGCCACAGCGTCGTATAGAAGAAACAATACGTCCGATTGCTGCTAGCAGGCTTGCCTCGAAGCAGGAACGCGATCGTCGTCTGCCGGTGCTGCAAATTGAATCCCGCAGCGGGATCTGTTGAACGTCGTCACAGGAATTGTCCTGTTTTCCGGTGCTCCCTCCGTCGGAGACCCATTGCTGGTCGATTGTTCGTACGCCATCACGGAATCTATTCGCCCGGCGAATCGCGTCGTGAAGACTGTAATTCCTCATTCTTGGTTTTTTAAGACATCTCTCCAGACATTCCAGGACAAACGACCAGCCAGCCCGAGAGAAAGGCTGCCTAGTCTTGAGCTGGTCGATGCTGTCCATTAGCGGAATTAAACGAAAAGGCGCAGTGCTTCCTCAGGCCCCGAGAATCGGAAGCTAGTGAGCGCGTCAACGAGGATGTCGTTCTTAACTCAATTTGACAATATGTTGACTGGCGGCATGAATGGATCACGCCCTGCAAAGTCTAGAGCTCTTGCTCAGAGCGCGTGACGAACGGAAGATCAAGCTGAGAAATAGTTCGTACCGCACCATGAAGATTCCGAACTCGGAATACGGTCAGGTCAGGAAAAGGTTCTTTCGGTCAGACTAGGTTCGTAATTTGATTTGATTCGATGGGAGACCGGCATAATCTCAGATTCCAAGCCTGTTCCCGTGAGATGATCCCTCGAGTCGAGGAAGGGCTCTCACTCAACAGGCTCTTTGAGATCATCATGAGTCGGGCTGAGTGTGAGAATACGCTGCTAGAGCGGCTGGAGACCACTCGGACCAATCCCTCACGACGCAAACTCTAGACGTCAGGAGGAGCTCTCAATAAGCCCAATGACTCACGGAAGGCATGTATAGTTGACATATTTTCTTACCAATAAATTACATTGTATGACCCGCAATCCAACGTTCCCGGAACTCGTTGGATCAACTCGTCCTCTGAGAAATTCAGATTGCCCCTTCTGCGGGGCTCTCCCTCTTCGACTACGGATACCGATTTCTGGCTCGAGATTTCTGTATCTTCCACCCTTACTGGTCACGAGGAGTCGGTGCTCGCGAAACGAAGTCTCGCTGCCCTTTCGATTCTCTTGCTTGTCGTCAGTGGAGCCTCCCGTTTCTTCGAGGGCAGCGGGACGATGCGGAAATAGGGTCGCCTCGTGAGATAACATCAGGGATCGTAGCCTCCGGACAGCGGAGAGCTCGACCTTTCTTAAAACGATTCTCAATAGAAATCGATGAGCCAATTCGAAGAGATTTGAACCGAGTTTCGTAAAGCTCGTCAGGATATTGCCTTCTAGGTTCAGGCCGATTCCGCTGCGAGATCCGTCCACCGAGCTCCTGGGGAATCCAGGAGAAATACAGAGATTCAGTCTAGACTCTGGGAAGCTCAGCGCGTGAACCGGGAGAATGATCCAAACTCTTCGAGATCCGAGACCTCTCTCTCGTGCGGCCAGCGACGGCGCGGCGGCGAACTGAGTTGGTCGACGAGGCGGGATGCGCATCTCAGTGCATAGGCCCGGCGACTTGAGAAAAGTCTTTTGGAACCGGAATCCATGCATGAGCGTCGTCATCTCTGTTCCACATGGCCGATGATTTCAGGAGCAGTATGTAACGGAGGAGGGGTGTGGGCGAGGAGAGAAGTAGAACCGAGTTTCAAAGCAGCTGCGGTCGCTCCCCTCGTTGCCGTGAGAGCAATCTCTTCGGAGTTTGAAGGGGCTCTCTGTCGTGCACTCAATTTTTTTCTCAAGTCCAGTCATCGTAGATTACAATTCCATCTCATGTATCCGATCCGGCTACGTATTCGCCGCGTGTAGCCATTACGCTTAGTGACTGGGACGAAAGCGGGAATTTACCCTAAACCGATTGTGTCTCAATCCAGATTTGTACGGATTTACACGATCGCACCTGGAGTGGTAAGATTCTCCGACAGAAGGTCCACCAAAAGGAACATCGACAGTAGGAACTGCTCGGAAAACTCTCGATCGAGTAGGAAGACATATCGAAGCTGAGGGAAGTGATCCTTCTCGCCGAAACGGGGAGACACGGGGAGGGTGATTCTTCACGGAAGCTTCCTCGGGACTAGAATTTAGGAGGACTAGAATGTAACTCCGAGATTCATCAGGAGAGCCGTTCCTGATGCGACGAGACAGTCACTTCTCCTCTATCGCGCTCAACTGGGAGCCGTAGAGGAATATTAGGGGCATATATTACATCTTTCATCTCTAGATTCTCATGCCTTGACGAGGGAGCCGCTCACCCTTCGACGGTATCCCGCTCATCAGCCCTGCGCAAGTAGATACATACTTTACAGATAGCATTCCCGATGGCATTCTGGCAGATTCCGAGGAAGTGTCGAGAATATTCACAGAGAGAATCAGAATCTCGTCAGACGTGATGCAACAAGTCGATCAATTTGCTAAAAGCGCTCAAGAAGCGAGAATCGCGCCCGATTCACCGAGGCGTCTTCTGGTCGGAGCACGTGGCATTCCGAGTCGGAATATCCCCTCATATGCGTGATTCGAAGAGCCGGGATATCGAGCGGTCGCGCACCTCGATGAAGGATGATCCAAGTCCTTCCGTATTCCTGAATCAGGAGAAGATCATCCGCCGGATTGGATCGACTGAAGGCCCCCGCTGCGGAACATCACTGATTCCTCCGTTTGGCGCCAACGGGTACAAGATAGGCATACTATCAATGATGTCGAGAATTTCCGACATTGTTTTGTTCCCCTGTTACTGGTTCTTCGCCGAGGCGCGAATAGAAACACGAAAACTGATCCCCATTTTCAGAAAGGGTCGGTTTTGGATTTCCGAGGTTACCGCACCGTGAGGCCAGGGGGGGAAGGACTGATTCCAATTATCGTCAGAATATCGGAATCTCCGGAGGAATAGTCTTCAAGGTTCTTCCTCTTCCCTTCAACTCTCCCAAGAAGGGTCACTAGAAGTGCTGCACGAAAGAATGAAGGTAATCATAATCTGTACCTCCAGCGAGACCTGATCGCGCGTCCAAATCCTCGTAATGCTAGACCGCATTCCCGATGGGTCAAAATCAAGACGCAGACTCGTGGAAGGTCTCAATGAGGAAGGTTTCACCGTGAACGGATGGGTAGTGGGGCACGGGGATTTTTGTCTGAATCCCTGAGGAGGCGTGCGAGCATTGACCGCTGAAATAGGCTGCTCGAGGTTCCGCGAGGCTGGATATTTCGGAGTCGTCCAAATATTCAGGAGCCAGGAAGGTTCCGGAGACCGCTATTC
Source organism: Galendromus occidentalis (assembly GCF_000255335.2). Classification (NCBI taxonomy): domain Eukaryota; kingdom Metazoa; phylum Arthropoda; class Arachnida; order Mesostigmata; family Phytoseiidae; genus Galendromus; species Galendromus occidentalis. The sequence continues at coordinate 1,133,507 of NW_003805514.1, read as the reverse complement.
CGGAACTATTCATCAGTCGGAGCCCGGGAGCAATATTTCTTCCCTGCAGACCCCGAAAGTTTCCCGGAAAATGGAATCCGGAAGTGAATGTACTCTCTGGGGAAGTTCCTTGTTTACACAGATATTCACAACTCACCGTGGGAAATCAACAAAGCAAGAAGGACACTGGCGACCGTTGCGGACGATAGCATCCTGCTTGGCTTTCTCAACTAGCTGAGAGTTTCAACTAGAAGAGGCTTTTCGTTCGGTTCGCAACTCTGAATGCGATGGTCCTTGCGGCTGGGTCGGGCAGTAGGGTGATCGCGGGAGCGGAGTTCAAACTTGTCCGCGGTACACGTCGTGCCTGAGGCCTTTAACGGAGAAGGAGTCCCCTCCTCTAGGCCCTTTCTCACGTTTGGAGGCCACACCTCCGGTATTCGGATTGGCGTGTTTCTGTCGACTTCTACCACACCCCAGTGACGTCTCTGTAGTAACGGAAGATCACCAGATGACCAAATACCTCCGGTGTTCATAACCAGAGCCGGAGAAAACAACCAATTACGAGGGTGAGGTATTTGGGGTCGTCATCCAGCATGGAGAGCGTCATGCCCGTTCAGTGGCTTGGGCATTTGTTTGTCGGAAGAGAAACAGACAACTTCCGTGACGTACCGCCTCCGAGCTTCGGCATCCGAGGAAGATGATCCTTCCCATAAACGACATTGGGAACGAATGCTCTCGGGAAGAGTTTTCCCCCAGTCAGCCATCGCTTCCGGCTGAAGCTTCAGTAGCCATCTGGAAGCGCTGTCCATTTTCCAAGGAATGCCCTAATTCCCCCCCATGTATCATACGAGGCTCCACCGATTATTATCAATCGGCGTGAGGCTGGAATCGGTCGACTCCATGCTAGGCAAAATGTCAGAGCTCATCCCGAGAGTACCTCATCCGGGGTTTGATGCGAGCGATCTCGAAGCGGAATCGATGCAAATCGAAGAATTGCAGATTGAAACGACGACAGGGGCGAGATGCAAGCATCTGGCTAAATGGGATACTAAGATACGAGACGGGCGCATTTTCCACTAGACTGGAGCGGTCATAGCCTCAGGCGACGGATTTGTCATGGGCCACCAATCAAATGAGTCGATCGAATCGTTGATGATTCTTCGCGTTGCTATCCCCTGAGCCAACGCCGATGCGTCGTGCTCAACGGGCAAACATTGCCGCATTCAGTCAAAAAATGCCGGGAAGCAAATGTCCCGGGTCGAGCGGGATCGGGACCATCACGCATTCGATCGGCGCGGGCCTCAGGGGATGAGTCTTTACGTCGGCGGCCATCCTTCGGAAATTCTCCTCCCTCCCGGGGAGGTGGAGACCACCTGCACTTGACCCGTGAAATTACGAACCTTGTTAAAAGAATAGGATGCAAGGCGCACGACGATCGTGAGCTGCGATTCCGGCAACGCAGAATGGGCTCGGTATCTCACGATTCTTCGAGGAATGCGCACAGCTACTGTCTATTTATACTCTCATTATATAATATAGCTGTTCATTATAATGGATGGAGCTCGGTTATCTCCCAGAGGCTAATAGGATGACGGCTCTTGCCCCCATATCAGGGAGAATACGCCAGGCTTCGATTCGCGACCACCCGAACAGACACCGGATGCGAAATCTCCTGAGCGTATGGACCGCGAGATATTCGTCACGAAACATTCCCGAATCCGAAGAGCGGTACAGGTAGCTCCGAGACACGTTTCTTCCGCCCGAAGTTCGGGCCCACCAGATACAGATGAACAGGTACTTCTCGCGGAGTACGAAATCTCCGATATCGCCTGTGAGCGCCTGGACGTATTGTTCGCTCGCGGAATATCATTTAGGGTGCCGATGGCTCTCTCCATCAAGGGAGACAATTCGACAGCGCTTCGATGTGTTTTTTTTCACGAGGAACGGCGTCCGGGTAGGTTGCGTTCGCCAGGTCAGAATCTGCAATGAGTGATTCCAGAGGTTTAGCTCGATAGGCTACCCCTTGTGGGGTTCCTTATTTGCCTCACCCTCCCAGATATGTTGGCGTGAATTCATTTCGGGGTCAGTATTTCCCCATGAATGATTGCTTTTGTCAATTTCGGACTGGAATGCAGATACGCTCGCAGTCGCGACCGATGATATGCTTTCTCGATAGGGAATCGAGAGCTCAGTAGCTCATTGTTGAGCCAGGTCGCTCAGGCGCTGCCTCGCAGAAAGCCGATGGGATTTGTCAATTCGAGTCAAGCGCAGGGAGAACCTTTCGGGAACTTTGTCACAACGCACAGATGGGGCAATGCAAGGCCGTCAAAATCGTATGGGATCACGTCGTCATTGATTCAATGGTGATCTCTGAAACCTCACTGCCTATTCGACCTTTCGGGAGCGATTCATTTATTCACCACTCTCGAACTAGGATGCGCTGCTCGAAAAATAGTCCGATGTCAGACATCTCTCTAGGAAAAGTTCGGGGCAGCGTTCTCCAAACTTTTGTCCTCCGCACCCCACCTATGCATGGCGCGGCAGGGTCGCGCCCCGTCGCGCCTCATCGGTCGCTTTCTCAGGAGGGAGACGTGGAGCATGGGACACGTGAACTGCCGTTTCTCGAGACTCTGTGCGTGCTCAAGCAATTACTTTGACGAAACGTCCCCAAGATGGCTGAATCCAGCATTTTCAGTCTCCCATGTAAATCACCCCATTCGGGCTTCGAGTGGCTCAGGGAACCGACATTCGAGCCATCAGCGCCCCAACAAGTTCAGGACACTATGACTCGAGGCTTCCTAGGCACATTAACCTCCCCCAAAAATTAGGTAGGTAAACCTCCTTAAGATGATAGGCGCCGTGGGATCCTTCGACACTTCCGTCTGCGTCATGATGTCTGAGGGGAGATCGAGGCTCAAAATCCGAGTCGGAGGCTCCCAAGCCATGCCACAAGATTCCCCGGAGAACCGTCGCGGTCGCGCCGCCAATATGAGCCTCGAGACGTCTTTACCCGGCAAGATGGCTGATTGACCAAAACAGCAGATGCGCGATTAATCTTTATTTCCCCGGAAGGGACGGCGTAGCGGGTAGCACGAGTACGCTGCAGCCGCCGAGAGAACGCGCGTGGATTCGTTGCCCTCGGAATTCTCAGTCGTCATCGCGGCGAAAACCCCAGAAGGTATGGGAGGATCGCAGAACGCTATCCGAATCGAAATTCCCGGAGGACACGCCTTGTCCTGAAGCTTGGATTTTCCCACAGTGAGGATGGGCTTCTCGGGAGGTTTCTGTGAAGAAAGGAATATGAGGAAAATATGCCATCGATGCACTCTTCTTCCCGGGTACATGATGCGATATCAAAATACTAATGAGGCAACCCACGGGCCGTGGACATTTTGCCTGATATATTTGCCGCCCAGCACACGGCTTCCCGTGGCTAACTAAGATAGATAAATATCCATCGTCTTCCAACGCTCGTCAGGAGCAGAACTCCACGCAAGCGCTCTGTTTGCGTTCCGCCCGAGGACCCAACTCGAATATCGGAACTGAGACAAGCCCATCGATCAATAATCATAATCATTGACATGACATCAATCGTGATAAGTGATGTTGGATGAGAGACTGTGGTTTTCAGAAAGCTCTAAGGAGACGGATTTTCGATCGGTAATTCTTCATTTTTATGCATGAATTCCCGTTGACGTGTCTAAAATGTAGCTGTAGGAAAAGCAGTGAAGTGCTCAGAGTTAAGCAGGAGGCAAAAACTCGCATTTAGCGTAATTGTCTCCCATCACGTGAAGAACTCCAACACGCCAAATGCTATTCAACTCGGCTGGAGTTCGTCCCTGTGAACAATCGGATTCAGCCTACGATTCTCTTTCCAGCATCCCATGAGATTTCTAATTGACTAGTGTCGATAAGACTACGTAGTCAAAGGGAGCCCTGGAATCTCTTTGCGTGTTGGCGTCCGCTGCGAGCCCAGGACCAGGCTTGTACACTGCTCTGGCACGTTCCTCTCTTGTCGGCATCACGCTCTTAGAATTGGATGATGCTCAAAATCTCCATTGACATTGTCTCTATTCAATTCGGATGGACGAGTTTGACTTTATTTCGCGGTACACTCCGAGTTCGAATGAATTTTGTCGTCGAATCGCAATATTTTCCCGAGAGCGTCCCCCCCGTACGGAGAGTAGTATTGCGCAAGGAAGGCAAAGGACTTGAACCCCAGCTTCTCATACAGGCGGATCGCGGCCAGGTTCTCCGCCATCACATGTAAGTATACAGCGGAAGCTCCGCGCTCTCTGCACATTCTGAGACAGTCTCTCGCAAGAATGGTGGACAGCTTCAAGCGACGGTACGGAGGTTTGGTACCTATTGAGTACATGTATACAGTTTTCTCAGGTAAATAACGAAACTCGGGCGGTTTGTCGTGGATAGTTCGGTCATTGTGGAATTCTTTACCCGCGACGACTATGGCGATGAGCTCGTCATTAGCTGTAAATATCCCAAGCGACCAGTAAGCGGCCGCCGCTATATCCCAAAAGTAGCTGTCTGGGTATTTCATGGGGAAAATGTCTTCCATCAGCGATTTGATCTGGCTGAAATCTCCGGGTCTCATTGGTCTCTTGGTGAGTTCTTTGCTCTCGGGACCCCGTCTTGTTTTGCTTCGACGGTCGTGACAGTTCATTGTTCTTGCATCTTCGTTATCATTCCTGATTTCTCATCCTAGATCTATGATGTCTATGATGCACCCCTCCCGTCTATGTTACCCCTCTACCGTAATATTTCCTCCAAGATCAGGAAAGGCCATAATTGATGTAGTTGAGGATGGAGGTGTGCCTCACGAAATACACACCTGGGAAGCCTTCATCAGAACCACCCCATTATGGAGCATCGAGTGAGCGGCGAATTCGCGGAGTAATGATTGCTTTCTCGACTTTTTCAGAGCGAAATTGAGAGATCCTGAGGCCTTCCTCGGGGACGCATCCTGTAGGATTCAGTCGTACCTCGATCTGAGCATGCAGCTTCCAAGAAGGCTGTACCGTTCGACCTCGAGGTCCGAGTTCGGAATGTCTCCAACTCCTCCCGACGTTGCTGGCAGACAGCCTCAGTACCGTCTTCGATCAGTCTTCGCCTTCAAGCCCGATTTGGACGATATAAGTCGAATACGGTAGCTTTGAGCTGGCGAACCATTGGACTTTCTAACCATTCATGAATTGATAGCATTTGAGTTTGAGGAAACTTGCGAACTTGGGCGCGAAAGCTCGCACCTTGTCCCGATCTATACTCGCCGCCTCGCCGCGCGTCGGGACGCAGATAGCGCCACGGGAGGAACAAACTACCCGGCATTCCCGTATTGTGTTGGACGCGCCATTGAAAAAACCCTCATTTAACCTAGCGCTCATCATGAAAGGCGGACATCCGAGGAAACTGAGCCTCCCCAGAGTGAACTCTCGACATAGTTCCGCGCTGTCGGCGCTCGGAGACATGATTTGACGGGCAAACTGAAATCAAATTTTCTAGAAACCGGAAGTTCTCCGCGCTGAGAATGGTCGGTATGTTGTCGGCAGGGCATATTCCAGCTCGGTGACTCAAATCCCGCAATACGGTGACCAGAGGGCACTGAGATCCTCGAGGAGTTTCCCGCTCTTCCCAGTTTGATCGGGCCTGTGCATGATACATAGGGGAGAACCGCGCGTGAATCGGTACACGCCGGAATCTTCTCTGGCTCAACGCTCACTTGCGCTGCCTTGTTGAACTCTGAATTTCTCGAAAATGTTCCTCGAAAACGAATATCAATACTTTGAACCCCCCACCGGGCTTGATTTTCGACTGTCTGCGCCACTATCCGGGAATTTTTAGCGACAACCTCCATTCTGGTCGGATCGGGCTCACTGCTCCGAATCATTGGAAGGTGTAAAGTCGCTGTCCATTCCCCGGAGATTCCCAATGACATTATGTCTGGCAGACTTGGATTGATTGTGGATGGAACAGAGTGGACCCCCTCTAGCTATCACGTCTGAGGGGTTTCCCACGTGGAATCCGACGCTGTCAGCGGAATTCGATTACTCCGACTGCGAGGATTCGCGAGGCGCAAGATATCATGGATAAGGGCTGAGAGCTCTTCTGATCTGACTTATTCGGGCTGATGGTGCTCTAGAAACGTATGGTATTCCGAGCCAGACAGCTTCTGAGAAGAGCCCTCAACATTTCATGAGATTTACCATAAGAACAACTTCGGTATCCGACGGCTTTTGCGAAAAATTTTCCCAATCCGTGCCTCTGAAGTCTGGGCGCGGCAGAACTGAGCCAATGTGGCTCAAGTGTATGCGTTATGAGCACGACACGACGGGGCTGCTTCTTCACACCACGAATATTGGTGGGCAAAAGACTTTCTCTCCATCGGACGTTCGTCCATCCGATCGAGGAACGTCTCTCCACAAATCCGAGTTCCCCTAAGAGGCGGTCTAGGATACGATGTGCGCCGAACTCTGTCATTGCGCCGGCTCATTCATGAATGCAGCCTCGTTCAAGTCACCAGGTCGCGTTGTGTCTCTGTGGATAAACAAGGGTATTCGAACCCCCTCCTCCACCCTTTCCCTCGAACTCGAAAAACAGTTGGTCTCCGCGCCCGAAGCCGAGAAAGAGCCCACCTACACGTGTCATGACGTCAAAAGTATCCAGACCCGTATCTGTGAATTCCGCGAATATCAATCATCCTTCCTCCCAGAGCTTCGTTCTACGTGCGGCATGATCAGAACAGTCAATGAGCTCTACATCGTCTCATCGAGCCAAAATTTCTCACTCCATGATATCAATCGAGCAACTCCGCCTTGCGGATTGCAGGCATGGGATGTATTCGGATCTCAGAGACGAGTATTCCATGGACTTCCGAAGGGACCATTGAAGAATCGAGACATTAATTGCCCCAAGCATGCCTATTTAATTCCACTCGGAAATTCGTAGCGTCATTCAGTGTCTCTAGCGGGAATCGTGACTGTCGGACTCCACGAGATTGACGAATTTCTAGAACTGCGCTTCTCCAGCGGTCGGGCTCTTGTGAATCAGGAGCTTGGGACAGCTTGAACGTCGAAAACAGAAATCGTTCAATGGATGAGCCCTCCGCATTAAGAGCTGCGATTGATCTCTCTGATCCGAATTCATCTACAGTGACGATATGCTGCGCGATCCCTTCCTAACGGAGCAGAATATCCGCCTCCAGAATGCTCCAAGGCATATATAATCGGTCGGGTAACTCGCGGACACTCGGAGTACGAAACTCCAACTCTGTCGATGAATCGGGACTCAATATGCCTGGAACGCTCAGACGTTTTCTGAGGGCCTCCAAATATCTTGCATCTAAGTCGCGCTTCCCTCCGACGACCTGCGGCGTCCGAGAGACATGTGGCAGCGGCGTGGGACATCGAGCGCAGGATTCTGATCTGAGACGCTCATGATGCCGTGTGAATCAGGTTCCTCTTTTATTTCTACAGAGTGCTGCTCGAGGAGCTTGCGACTCCGGGATGTGTTGGACTGCTCTTACTTAGAGAAAGGGACTACAACCATCTCGCCGTGGGATAATTCTTCGTCATGTTATTCCATTCGGATCAGTCATTCCTCCAAAGCCCCATGCCGGGTTTTCCACAAGGGCTCTTCAGTTTCTCGTGTCCATGTAATAGTTTTTTCCGGGAGTTGGGGGAGGACTGCGAGGTATTTGTATAGATTACAGATCCGCTCACATGCGAGAATCCTTCATTCACGCATTCAAAAAATCACAGAAGCTACGCGGAGCGAACATACGCTGACCAGGTCCACATCTGAGACGGAAACTTAAATACAGACTCTCGAGGGCGTTCGAGATCTCCGGAGCTATACAAAATGGCGTTCATGAGATTGTGCCTTCCATTCCTTGATGAGCCTGCTCCCATCGACGACGATCCTCAGATCTCGGGCAGAACTTCCGAGGGTCCGACAGGATTTGAGCCGAGGAACCCTAGGACTAGGTCCGAGAGTTTGCCGTAGAAAACTATCGAGCTGTGCCCAAAGCCATGCGCGGCTCTGAAGGGGACGAAAGTCACCGGAGCTGCGTTTTCCACGCCTTTGCGGGCATCCCTGATGGTTTCATACAGACTAAAGCCATTTTCGAAAGGAATGGTTTGATCATCTTCAGCGTGCAGCATGAGCATCGGAACCTTTGGATTCAGTGATGAGGCTTGCGCGGTGCTATTGAAATCCACGGCAGGATCGTTCTCGAAGGGTTTCACGAATATTTCGTCGAACCACGGTATCCATTTAAATGGTTTCGAGAGCCGGTTGTGGACGATGACATTGCCCACGCTGTCCAATGCGGCTTCCAGGATTATCGCTGCAGGATCGTCGTCTTGCTCATGGAGCTTCCTCGCCAGATACATGGTCACGGATGTTCCAAGGGAATGACCCCAGATAATAATCTTGCTATTCGGCATGATATTTCGAAGTCTTTTGTATGCAGCAAGAGAATCGTTGACAACGCCGCTCAAGCTCGGCGTCTCGTTTGTGGAGTCCCCGAAGCCGCGATAGTCGATGGCGACGACATGAGTCTTCACTCGACCTGCCATCTTCTGCATGAGTTCCAGGCGATTCCTCGCACTCCTGGTTCTAGTTATCCCATGAAGATAAAGCACGGTCGACGAGTTCCCGGGAAACCATTCTTTGTCGGCAAAGCAAGGCATATCTTGTGACTGCATGTACCACGAAGCAATCCTTACTCCGGGATCTGACGTTGTGAAGAAGTTTCTTGAACAATTGAGACCGAAGCTTTCAGGATCCGAGAGTCCCTCGGAGCTAGTCAGGAAACTCAGGAACAAGATTTGCCGACGCACAGTCGTTGAGAGGTTTATACTGAGAGGGACGCCAATGTAGATTAGGAGTACCAGGGCAATGAGCATTATTAGGAGAGCGAGCAAAGTGTTTTTGAAAATATTAGGTCTAGCCTTAGTCTCCGGTAAGTCACCTCTCTCCATGGTATTATAATTCGAAGCGTTGGCGAAGGCTTGCAGACGCAGATCTTCGCGCGCCGTCGCGGTCAACGACATTCTGACGCTCCTGGAAGCAGATGTCACAGATGTCAACGACTCTGCAAAATGAACGAAGAAGCTCTTACATTCTCTCCGTCTCATAAAGGCATCGGAAGCGCCCCGGAGACGCCGCCGGACGAGGGCGTCGGTGCCCGAAAATCTAGAATCTAGGGGGTCTGCGAACTCCGATTACATGGTATTAATGACTCTCGGGTAGAGCGCTCTCGACCAGCAACACCGCACTGCAGAAATCGACAGGCGTCTCCGGATGTGTTGCCTGATGATGCCAGGACACTGGCGGGAGCGAGTGAAACAGAAACTTTCTACGCTCAGAACTGAGTGCAGCGCTACACGGTAGACTTACTGGGATCCACGAGCCGTGAGGACTTTGGCGGCCTCTGGCTCCGCGACGTGCCCACAAACTCCACAATCCGGAAAGCTTCCAGAGCAGTCACCGATGGAGAGAGCGTGCTTATCTGTTGACGGCCGCCAGGCTTGCCCTGAGAGAGTGAAAAACAACACTTAACACGTGACTGTCGAGCTCGCCACAGCTCTGCATGGGAATCGTTATGCGCTTTAGCCTTCCTAAAAAATCGATGCCTAGTCACAGTCATTTGAACTCTTCCGCGGATTCGTCCTTCGTCTCGTGGTTCTCCGTTACGACTAAATAGAGTGGATTAGCTACATTCGCTTAGCCTAGCTGATAAGGCGCGTTCTTGTGAGGGCTCGAAACGACTCTTCGCGAAAAAGAGGGGGCCGATCAATGAGACGTCCTACAAATCTGAACGAGGTTCCGAACTATTTCGGCTCAATAACTGCTGCAAACAGGTCCTGTCGTCTTAGGTTACATCGACATGTGACTAAGTTTGATCATCGAGCTATGTAAAGCGGAATTTCTGACCCCCCGTAGGCAAGTATGACAAGTCTTGTCTCAGTCAGTCAGACCCAGGGGTCCTCGATCGAGGGATGGCACAGTGGTCGGAAACCACGGAAAATCATAACTTCTGAACGGCTGGACCGATTTCGCTGAAATTTTTATCGTGGGTTATTGGGCCTAAAACGCAACTTTTGAGGATATAACTGGGTCTGGGTTTGACCCCGGTGACCCCGAGAATCGAATTTTTTTCACTAAATCGGCGATTGCGGCTAAACGGCTGAACCGATTTTGGATGTCTTGGTGGCGTTGGAAAGCTGAGTGAATTTCGCATCTTTTTGTCTCCTGAGAGTTTGACCTATGACCTTTCGTAAGCGAGCTAGCGGCCGATTATTAGAAGCGCCGATATCTCCACGAAAAATGCTTCGTTTTTTTCTCGCAAAAAAACGATTCGGCGTGGAATTGGATGATCTACCCGTTTCTGACGATATTACAATCATTTAGTAAAGACGAAAAAAATATTTTTTTTCAAGTCAAAAATCACGTTTTTTTGCAGTTTTTTCACGAAAATGCCCCACCCCTCTAGGTCCGTAGACCCACCAACATTTTTTTATGATGCCCCCCACGCCCCCGCATCCCATGAAGGTCATGTTGGGCACCCCTTCCGGGATTATCTACCTTTAAATCCGGAAAAACCCTTTAAATGGCAATTTTTCATAGAGAAAAATTCTTAAAATTAATTTCAGGGCTAAAAATTCGCTGGATCGGCTTTATTCTTGTAGAAAACCGCGCAAATCAACTCAGAACTTCGAATTCGCCGCCAGCGACGCCATCTTTGGTGCCGCCAGCGCCGCCATCTTTGGCGCCATTCGGTGGCCTCATGATGAACGCGCGGGACAGTCGATTCGCCACACGTGTTAGTGCTTGTGCAGTTCAAGGGCCGGAAACTCTTGCGATGAAGTCGTACATGCTTGTGATACCCTACGGGGATCTTATGGACTTCTTCCTATCTAATCAATTCGACCTGGACCTCATCATGGAAGATATCCAGCATCGGTCCCACATGATTCATCAAGACGATCTCAAGGAGTTCAGAGCACACTTGAGCAAGAACATCTTGCCGAACTTCACGAAGAGGTGGAAAGCAACCGGTCGCTGCAGAATCAAGTTCGGGGAGAAGTACCAGGATTGTTTGAAGAAGTATCTGCTCGTGAACGTTGACGTCGATGAGTCCCGGGAGGCTCCTTGAAATCGTCTTGATGAATCATGTGGTACCGATGCTGGATATCTTCCATGATGAGGTCCAGGTCGAATTGATTAGATAGGAAGAAGTCCATAAGATCCCCGTAGGGTATCACAAGCATGTACGACTTCATCGCAAGAGTTTTCGGCCGTTGAACAGCACAAGCACTAACACGTATGATGGCGAATCGATTGTCCCGCGCGGTGTTTATGTAGCCGCCGCGGCGGCACCAAAGATGGCGTCGCTGGCGGCGAATTCGAAGTTCTGAGTTGATTTGCGCGGTTTTCTACAAGAATAAAGCCGATCCAGCGAATTTTTAGCCCTGAAATTAATTTTAAGAATTTTTTCGCTATGAAAAATTGCCATTTGAAGGGTTTTTCCGGATTTAAAGGTAGATAATCCCGGAAGGGGTGCCCAACATGACCTTCATGGGATGCGGGGGCGTAAGGGGCATCATAAAAAAGTGTTGGTGGGTCTACGGACCTAGAGGGGTGGGGCATTTTCGCGAAAAAACTGCAAAAAACGTGATTTTTTACTTGAAAAAAAAATATTTTTTTCCTCTTTACTAAATGATTGTTATATCGTCAGAAACGGGTAGATCATCCAATTCCACACCGAATCGTTTTTTTGCGAGAAAAAACGAAGCATTTTTCGTGGAGATATCGGCGCTTCTAAGAATCGGCCGCTAGCTCGCTTACGAAAGGTCATAGGTCAAACTCTCAAGAGACAAAAAGATGCGAAATTCACTCAGCTTTCCAACGCCACCAAGAATCCAAAATCGGTTCAGCCGTTTAGCCGCAATCGCCGATTTAGTGAAAAAATTCGATTCTCGGGGTCACCGGGGTCAAACCCAGACCCAGTTATATCCTCAAAAGTTGCGTTTTAGGCCCAATAACCCACCATAAAAATTTCAGCGAAATCGGTCCAGCCGTTCAGAAGTTATGATTTTCCGTGGTTTCCGACCACTGTGGATGGGTTGGACTGGAGGAGTGTAAGCCTTGGCTTGGGACGATCATCTTCACCGAGCTGTGCAGCCATGACGTACTCTTGTATCTTATGCATATGACTATATGATTCCCGCGCGCCATGGATGAAATCATCACTGATCAGATCTCTGGTTGGGGGAGAAAGAAAATCCTGTTGCCCGCTCGCTTTTGTCAGTCGGCTGTGGAGATTCATGCCATTCACGTGACGAAAAAAAACTTCGGCTCAACATAACCCGAAGCTTTTCGAATATGACACCCCTCCGTTCTCGTCGAGTCATTGACGTTTTCTGCGAAGGCTCGATGGCAGTTCCGTGGAATTGAGTCGCCGACGTAGAATGGGACCTAGAATTTTGAGTTGTACCTACATGGAACCACCGTACAAAGAAAGCTCGCAAGACCACTCAGGAGCCCTTCCGAAGAAGTTCATGGCCTCCGCGGAGTGCCCGATATCGAGGTGCCATCCGAGAATGCCAAGGTCTGAAGTTCCTAAGTTATCCCTGCCTCCCCGATTGTGAGTCTTTTCCGCCGGCTAATGTGTTCCAGGTTCGTGACACGGACCGATCGTAGCATCCGAGATGGGTAATCTTTACGGTAATCTTTGCGGCTCGCTACGCGGTTGCTTTCTTGAGCGGGAGAGCGTGTCAATCGTTGTGAAGTTTAGAATCCCGATCGACACGCCTCAACCTAATCGTTCCCCTCCGCGGAGCTCTCAGCTATCATTGTTCGCCCGCAGCTTACCCTTTGTATCTGAGGATTTATCGTCAGACCCGTCGCGGAGCGGACGGAGTCCCTTGACGTAGGTCTCAAGTCTGTGGTCGCACGAAACGAAGAATGGCCGGGGAGGGCGCATTCACGCGACGCGGTTGTTTGATCAGTCGCATAAACGGGAAATGATTGCTAAGCTGTCTAAACTTCACCCAGGAGCGTAATATTGCATCCTCCGATAGGTTCTCTCGAGGGTTGAGCGGAGGCTTCACGTAGCCCAGCAGATCCGTCCTCCCGTTTGGAAAACTGAGAGTAGAATCGCCCGAATCTATGCCTGCTCACAATCCTCACATGTCTGTTGGAAGGGGACGATGAATTCGTCCATTCTCATCGTACGGCCTGCGAATCATATCCTCCAATCGGTTGCCACTTTGAACCCGGAAGTCTTCAGCGGTTTGGAAACCGCGACATCCAAAGGCTGAATGGTATGCGTGGCGTTTGGCAGGAGGGGTAGCGGTACGAAACCGTTGGCTTCACAGAAAGCAGTAACTTCACCAGCAGTCCAGATAAAGTCATTCGGGGACTTCTCTGCGAGGATCCTTGCGGACGAATTGCTCTCGGATTTATATCGAGGGAATGGCCGAGAAGTCGAGCTGCCCGCGGAGATTCTCTTCCCGGTCAGTCTCTCATCAGTGCTTCCACGAGCCACAAGCGTAGAGCAGAAGTTCTTTGGATCCTGATCGAGAGATTTCGGAGGGCCCGTACAAAGCAATGAGATAGTGATACTGCGGTATGAACGGATCGAGCCTCCTTTGAAGTCTCCATGTGCTCTTTAGGTTTCCTTATGAGTCATAAGGGCATATGACTTTCCGTATTTCCTGTATTATAAGAGCGCCCTCCATTAGAAGAGCACCCACGGGGAGATCGAGAAATAAAAGAGCACCCTCCAATGGAAGAGCACCCACGGGGAGGTCGAGAAATAAAAGAGCACCCTCTATAAGAAGAGCACCCTCTATTCGAAGAGCAGCCCCAGGTGGGTATTCATAATCCTGCGACCTGATGCAGGCAAGACAAGTGGAAAATTCCGCGTCTTCTATCCCACGGATGCCCTCTCGAGAAGCATTCTCTTCGAAGTCCGAATGGAGAATAACCATATTATAGACAGGTACCCTCTACTAGAAGAGCACCTTCTAATAGACGAACGAGCTGTTGAGGGATTGAAAAATAGAAGAGCATTCCCGAAAGAGGTTCAAGATGAGCTCAGATCGCTGTGTGTGTGTGTGTGTCGTACAATGCCGACTTTGTCGCTAACATGATCTTGGAACAAATGCCGACGTGTAGCTACTTCTTACCGGGAGAGCCGATGCGAAAGGCTTCACAGCGTGCTCGAATGCCGGCAAATGTAATCGGAGACAGTGAACGAGATTGCCGGGGCGGACTCCATGTCATTCACCGAGACTATTCGAGCATACTGACCTCTGCCTGACGTCAAAGCAATCTTGGGTGATGCCGATTATTGATATCGACTTACCCAGGTTCTCCCTCAGAAGTCTGTAGGCCAGAATCCGTTCCCGAACCTTAGTATCCGTGGTGATACTCCGAGCGTTCAGTGAGAAATCGACCAGGGCAGATCCAGGACCCGCATTGATCCGAAGAATGATGGGAGGAGGGGTTCCGGGGGAACGGTAAGGGTTCGCCCCTTGCTTCTGAGTCCTTCACTCCAATGGATCATCCCTGAAACCGACCCTCGATAAGTCATTGACTCAGTCTCTCATCAAATTGAGAGTATCAGGATATTCGTTCGTCATTCTTTATCCATCGATGAATCATTTGTTTCTCGTCATCTCAAAGGATCCCCCCTGCCCGAGATCAGGACGGAGCTGTCGCTCTGTGGCGCACCATCAAGATAACATGAACCGCAGAAGTCTGCAAATAGCTGGGATTCGATATACCGTGTGGAGAACTCCGATGGAGACTCAGTCCGGAACCCCGCCGAAAATACTCAAAGAGATCCACGCCGCGCCGTAAGATGCACCTCTGAATCCAATCGCCGCCGCGCGTCATGATCGGATACGGCGACTGCATTTCCGTGCATTAGCGACTCCCGGGCTGTGCGCTCAATTCCCCCAGGATTGAGAGCCTGATTCACGTCAAGAACGTGCATGATACTGTAGCATCGAACGAAGGAATACTCGTGGTCGAGACGCTTTCTCTGCGCTGTTGAGGCTGCTTGACTGGAAATATCCCTCTCGGATGAGGCTCGTGCACGGGGGAAGAGGGTATTCATCGCTGCATAAGTAAGATAACTGAAGAGCGGCAAGAACGCTGCGCTCTTCCCTCCTTGTCTGACTCAGTCAGATTATTCCACGGGCAGCCGTCCCGTTCCCCGCGCATCATTCTCTCGGCGAGCGTTCGAATTTAGCGCGCCGTGAACTCAGCTGTTCCTCTGCGAGGTCCGCTGCTGTTTTGATGCTTATGAGGAGCTGAGGGAAGAAGACTCTGACTAATTAAGCTCACGAAACAGTTTACGAGTTTTCTGTATGCCGAGAAATGTTGTACTTCTGGTTCGTGACGCTTTGTGGCCTCTTCTACGCGTTCGTGCCATCCATAGCTCGTTGGATTGTGCACAAACTCTTCAATGAGAGCGACCAAGAAGTAAGTTCGAAGCTGACAATTAATCGCCATGGATCCGTATGATTATATGTTCGATGTGTTCAAGGAAAAATGGTCTCGTCCCCGATAAGCACATTGACTCTGATCATGATCAGAAAGCAGCTTTGTTAGATTCGCCTCAAGGCGCATCACACGGAGACTATTCTGTATCAATTCATGGTTCGGATCTAGGATAGCTTCAGATGGGAAATTTGTGGAAATCGCAGAGTGATGGCTTCCCTCGGTAGCCCTGAGGGGTCTCCCTCTGCCAGAGCGTGCCCAATATGTAGGCGATCCCCTGCGACGCCATCGCGCATCCAGGCGCTTTTTCAGCCTGCGCCGGCCGCCGTGTTTGAGATCGCGGAGAAATTTGTAAACATGAGGTTTTCCCTCTCTCCCCATGTTCAGCTTGCGAGCCGTAAGTCGAACTGGCAGATTCCGAATGAGCCATATGACTAATCGACACGCGACTGACGATTGGTATCGTCAGTCGTCAGAGTCCCTGGGCTCTGAGTCGACTTCTTCCTCCCTGCGGTTCGCCGCCTCGTCAGTCGCATCTCTGTCTCTTCGAGCATCGTTTGCCAAAAATAAGTTGGACGGAAGCAGCTGCTCTTGATTTGTTCATGGTGCTCAATCCCGCCGTCCCGGAACGAGATGCTTTAGACCTGGCATCATCCTGCCGACAAGGGTGTGTCGATCATGGAGGTCGAGTGGCACGGTTTGAGACTGAAGCCATCGCCGGCCGTGCTTGAATTAGACTCCGCAGACGGGAGGAGCACACCGGCTTGGAAAGGCCCTCTGGAACTCTCAGCATGGGACTGCTTCTTCGTAGTTTTGGCAATAGTCTCCATCGGTCTCGACATACTCTCCGACTGCTATGTTGCCTACGCTCATGCGCTCAACGAGCGGATTACGATGATGTGGTTGAGCATAGTCTTCATCGTTGTACCTGCGTGGGTCTCCACTTTGGTGTCTCTCCTCATGATCCTTCAGGATCGGCAAAATAACGTCAAAATGCAGTGGACCTGGCGATGGATAACTTTGTTCCACATATTCCCTCTGGTCCTCGTTCCTCGTTACGTGAACTCATTGAGCTTCGGTCTCAAATCTCAACAAAAAAGCCGGCCGAAACTCGCTCGTCAGGTGCTCTACTACAGGATGCTGTGGGAGGACTACGATGCGGCATACCTGCGCCTGATCGAGGCCTTCCTCGAAGCCTGTCCGCAACTCCTGGTGCAGAGTGTTTTCATCTTCCGATCCTACAGCGAGTTGCGAGACGAATCTTCGTATTTTTTTCTGCACATCGCCATACCCCTAGCGCTGAGTCTCTTCTCGTTGGCGCACGCTGTCGTTTGCTACAAGCGCAGCCTTAGGATATCTCAGAATGAGAAGCGTATGACCTGTAGTGGCTCAATCACGCTTCTCCTTTCTCAGATCTGCCTGATTTCGAGTCGTGTGATAGTTCTGACTTTGTTTATAATTGAAGTCCCTGTGCCAATAATTCTCGGCGCGCTCATCGCGCGGATTTTCTTCAACATGACATGGTTGTATATGTTTTTGGAGTTTTTCCACGTCGACTCGAAAGTCGAATCATTCGTTTTGCGAGGAGTGCTGTCCGTGATGTATCTTTTCACTTACGTCGATTTCAGCCACGGAAATAGCGGTAAACGACATCTAGTGCACCATATCGCCACTGTCATCGATTGTGGGGCTCTTTTGACCCTGTACTATATTTACGCATACCATGTGAATGTATATTGCATCGTAGCGGCAATATGTCTATATCCTCTAGGACTCATGCTCCTCGTGTTTTATTATTGTAAATGCCATCCAACCAGCATGAGCGACGGCGTACACGTAGTCCACGTCGAGCAATCTCTCTGAAATTCCCTAAGCGACACGCTATGCCACATATCATCGATAGCAACGCTTTCCTCGCTCCCGGTAAAATCAAAAGGTTCGGAGCTCCCGGATACTAAGGTATGACCGAACCATCTTGAAGGGCTAGCGGGGGAAATATCGAATCCTGCGGGGTATTTTCCTCGAATGATCGTGTCCCAAAGAAGACTCAATAAACTTCGGAAAGCAATGTGTACTCTCAATCAGGCTTTGAATGGTTGCTTACGAAGGAACCCGATCGCCGGACGCGATCCAACCACGACATTAGCCGGCATCAGATACTGACACATCAGACAAACTGGCGGACAAGGGATAGTCTGAGAAAACTTAGGTTCGCTGCGCAGGAGACTTGATTTATTTACATCATGTGGTCCATTGCCAGCAGGAGATGATTATGTACATCGTCACCAGAACACCACGAACCGCGGTTCGGAATTCAGTTCTGTGTGTTCATCAACAGAGTGATATTCTCCCCTTTGAGTAGAATACGTCCAATCGTTTTGCGGTGACCGGTTTTAACGTAAACTTCTTCAGCCTCATCAAGAACCAAGTTCATGTACTCATCAAAACCTGGAAAAAAGGATATTAGTGACTTGAGATTAGATCAATGGCCCACGCCCATTCTTGAATATCGATTCTCCCCAGGGTGCGTCCAGCTCTTGATTCCGCAAACGAGCCTCACAGCCTGGAGAATCAGTAGCGGCACGGGCCAGGCGATCGCAGCCCCCCTCCCGTAATCGTATCATATTCCCAAACTACCCCTGTCAGAAAACCAAGCGGGAAACGAGCTTTCTCCTCCTCATAAAGAGTCTATTGATCGGTCCCCCGCGAAAGTCACAGGATCCGGCACTGTGAAGAATCTTACCGATAATGTATCCTTCGATGCGGAGGCTTGTGTTTTCATAGAGCCAGACTTGTATCTTCGCTCGGTTCTGAAGATAACGGAAGATGAGGTTGATGGGTTGGACCATCACCTTCTGAACTTTGGTGTTGCCCTTGTACATGATGAAGTTCACAGTTTCACACAAAATTCACTCCAATACGAAATTCGGACCGGCGTGATATGGATGCCTCGATTCTGAGCTGCGCACAAGCAAACAAACAGTTCGGAGGCGCGCGTCGTCTGCGCGGGCTCGGCCGCGCCAAAATTCGATTCCTTCACGATCAGAGAGGCGAGCTGATGAAATCCACGATGGATATTTCGACCGACGGGGGCTCGACCGTACAGCGCGTTCCTCGCTCATGTCTATTGTGTACATGATAGTTGAATGAGACTACAACTCCCCCGTGTAGTAGGTAGCGAAAGAGTGAGTGGGGATGGAAAATTATCGGGGACGCGGCCTCGATCCTCCTGGCTCCAGGCTACATTGTGTGCTCACTGGATCCGACCTCGGAACTTATTGGATTCACTTTTTTCATATTTCCAAATGCACATATTATCCTTTCTCTTCAGGGTAGGGGAACAATGCCTGAGACCTCAAACCTCGGCTGTGAGCACCAGCCCAGAAAAGTTTATGGATATTGGACTCTTCAGTACACTTCGTCTAGCCGACGATCAGGCGAATCGCATCGAGGAGATTTGAACTTTTTCTCAATTCTTCCGACACAGGTGAATCTGAAGAAGGAGCTCAGGAATCTGATAAAAGAGCGATCCAGCGTCAACCCAGTGGAAACTTTTGCGGTATACGCTCGGATAAACCGCAAGATAGACCGCGTCCGCGAGAGATTGGGTGAAATCAACCAGGACAACTTCAAGTACATATACAAGATACGTCTGATAGCCACCGTCATTCTGTACGGTTTGATCTCCCTGGTGAATTTCTACCTAATCTGGAACTACAGGTGAGCGCTCTCGCAGCCGGCGATCGAGGATGCGTCGAGTCGGGCAGTATCAATCTTCGTGAGCCGTTCTGTAAAATTATTCTTCCGACAGGACCGTCCCGTTGCTCAAGGTGCCATCGAACTGGTTAGATCCTTTCGGCAAGCTCGCACTCCAGAACGATACCGGTCTCGGTCTGATTCCGTGGCTGGTGATATCAGCCTCCATGGGACGCGTAGTGATGCACATCTTCAAGAAAGACACTGCCATTCCACAGAAAGAAGCCACAGCGCCGAAAGCGGAAGCCTCTTAGGGAGCCGATCTCTCATGACGACAATTGAATCGCTCATCTAAACTCATAAATATGAATGACTGCCTGCCTGTACTCATCGCCTAATCTCTAAATTGTCGTATCGGATAATGATGGAAGGGTCTCGCAGGATTTGTGCCCCCTTTTGAAAATCACTTCGGCGACCTTTTTCAGAAAGCTGGTCGCAGAGCGACAACCGAGAACACGTCCGAACGCTGAGTCCCAGAGCTTTCATTTTCGAATCAGATCAAAAAAATGATCACCCGGGACGGATTTATACGACGATTTTTTTACTCGAAAACTATATCGACGATTTCGCTTATTTTTATTTTTGCGGACTGTTCTCCGCGAAATCAGACTCTGTACGAAGTTTTACAGTTGTTTAGAGCATGTTTGAATACCCGGAAACCCTTTTTCCATTGGATAAGCCCGATTGGATTCTACGACCATTCGAGTCGGCTTGCGGAGGCTCTATCTAAGAAACGCTCGATCGTACAGAGCCGAAGAAAGTCGCTGGGTAGCCGATGAATCACTGCCTCGATGTAATCACATGAGCATGGGTCGACCGCGGACTCGGGCTCTACGATTCGCCCCAGACTCGGACCCCAGCTTCAAGGAATGAAGCTCAGGGAATTCGCCGATATTGGTGCTATTGTCCTAATGTAAACCGCACTGTCGGCTGCTGCTATGTGGCCTGCGTTATTCACTACTTATCGCATGCGCGGTGCCTTCCGTCGATCCCACGTCCCGCGGAGGAGCTGTCGAATCTCTTCTAGCGGAGGGATTCGATGGAGAAAAGGGTTTTCGGGCATTTAAACATAATTACAGTTGAGCAGCCATTCTTAAACTTGGTACTTGGTACAGAGTCTTATATCGCGGAAAACAGTCCGCAAAAAAAAGGATCAGCGGAATCGTCGACATAGTTCTCGAGTAAATCGTCGTATATCTCCGTCCCAGGTGATAACTTTTCCGATCGGATCAGCGCAAATGGGAGCTCTGAGTTTCAGCTCTCAAACGCTTCTCCGATCGTCGCTCTGCGACCAACCGTTCCGGATTCCGGAGATACAGCTTTCTGAGATAGGTCGTCGGAGCAATTTTCAAAAAAGGCCACAAATCCTGCGAGACCTTTGGAAGGCGTGCCCCTGTCCTTCAGGATGTTGAAGTCTGCTGTTGCAAGATAAGGAGACACGACCTTTTTTTCCGTCTTGTCCGCTTCTTTTACTTTTACAGAAAGAGTCCGCTTCCCGGAATTCGGGGAAACGGCGTCGAACTTTGATAGGAAAATGACTTCCCGCGCCATTTCCTCGCCCTTAGTATCGGCACCGAATCGGCTTCGAACGATGGTTCACTGACATGAGAACTGAAACACTTTAAACCCAGCCGTGTGCAGCTCATCGGGGAAATCGTGGGACGAATTGATCAACTCGGTAGATCGGGCAGCATACAATCCGTTTTCGATGTCCACTTTTTGTCCCTATGTCCACGCAGACATCTTCCTTTCTCCGGGATAGAAATGTCTCCTCATATCGCATCTCTATATGACCAATCTAGCCCTTTACTCAAGAGGGGAAGCCCAATTTAACAGTGCTCTCTCGATCCCCTGATTCTAAATGAACCTTTTCTCGATCAATAGGAGGCTAGCTGTGTCAATTGACGGGTTGTTGAGAGCCTTGCGCGTTTGTGACTACTCGTGCAAACGTGTGTTTCATTCCACGACATGCCGCAGCGACGCCGCTCAGGCGGGGGTGGCGTAGGTTCGATCCCTGCTGCCGGCGGAATATTCCTAATGGGAGCGCAGGTTCTCGGTCTCGATCCTTCCGCGTACATTTGCTCTCAGGATCCGTCTTCGGAAGCAATGTGAAAAACAATACCTGGGATGTCGAGATAATTCTGGATACATCATAGCCGGGAACGCTAGTGTAAAATAATATTGTATAATGCTAGTCTTGGGCGCTCGCACATTGTAATTGAGCGAAACGGTCATCTGAGGCTCTATGATCTTCGGAAATTGCATTTCGTTAGCTTGCAAGCTCAGGAATACAGTCTCGAGAATGAATTCGATCCATCAGGAGTTGTGTATTTGGATATGAAAGATAAAGATGTTATTTTATTTACATGGAATATCGAGCCTCAAGGCCCTGAAGTGCCCCGCATACGTGGAAGCTGTTGTTTCCTATGAACCCATCGTTGACGAAGCCTTCGGTCTCATGGGCACCAATGTGAGAGACCCTCTTATGCGGGATCTTAGTTAGAGCGAATATGATTACGACTCATAGAGTTCCTGAGGACACATTCTGGCTCGATGAATTGCAGGAAGGAGACGACGATGACCTTCCTTGAGGAGTCCGAGGCTGGATTGGGATCTTACGCGATAATCGGCTCGAATAATCAGAGAGCTCTCACTGGATCCAGCTCCGTGTGACTAGGCTTCGACCATCTGCTTTTCGGTCTTATCCGATTTTTGTTTCTTGGCTCGGGGCACCGCTTCAGATGGATCTCCAGCCGCTCTTTCGGGAGAAGTCCTGACATCATCATTCAGAACCTCCGGCAAACGTATGTCCTCGGTCTCGGCAGTATCGGCGGGCGGGGTTTCTTTCTCACCTACGAGTTCTTCGAGCTCGGAAATGAGCTCATCCTCGTCGACCTAAAATCAGAGGGATTTGAGCAGCCTGATCCTGGGCAATTTGAGCGAAATCTTTGCGTCCTGCATCTATTCGAGCTGAGAACAAAGATTGTCGATCGCGACGCTTCGTCTGTCGGCTCGACTCACCTCTATTTCTCCCGCGAAACCAACTATCAAATCATTGACTTCCTTCTGTTTTTCTGCGGCCTCTTTGGTTTCATCCAGCATCTTTTCGATGTCTTCGATGTTCAGCAGCGCGTTTAACGACTTCAGGGCTTCATTACCCTTCTCGAGGTTCTGGACCACGTTAACCTCCACCTGAGCCCACTCGACGTCCTGAGTCAAGCTCTCAATTTTCTCGATATGACCCTCTGTGGAAGAAAGGAAGATAGATAATGACGGCTAATGACCGATCGGTGGGGCAATCTGAATTTGGCTTGCAGGTAGAGGAGGGAGAAACTTCGAGCGTCATCGAATCAGATCGCCCGAGCCGATACTTGCCCACATTTTGAATGAGCTTTTCCATGTGTTTTTTCTTCCTGAGGATTATCAGAGCTCGTTCCCTCTTGTTTTCCCGAACGAGTCGAGCTGCCACCCCGCGCTCCTTCTCAAGACGGTTCTCCAACTGCCTCCTGTACTGCTTCAATTTATCTCTCTGTTGTTTCATTTGGAGTACAACTTTGTCTTGCTCAGTCACGCGACTCGTGCTCGCTTTCTTCGCGTTTGGTTTGCCGAAAAGATTCCCCATCCTGTAACTTGCAATGAAAACTATGAAATGAGCTATTCGACGCTTCCATCATTCTAAATACGATGATGACGATTTGTCGATCAATGGCAATCACGCTGGCTACAATACTCATGCAAGCAACCCGGAAGTTCTATCGATCGAAGCTCCGAGAACGAATTCGTAAAGTTGTAGGAGGAATTCGAATCCCTTGAAAATTGAAGACACCTGGCCAGAATTTCACATCCCCACGCTTTATCTTACATTTCGAACTATGGCACACATCACGACTCAATACCTACAACGTTCGACTGTCCTGTTCATGGGCAGTGGCCAACGGACATTGCGGAAATAGGGGATTCTCGGAAAGAAGCTCGAATAACCTAAGAAGCTCTGTCGGAGCCAGGGAGTAGAGTTTGGTGTTCACGTTTAGATGAGTCAGCTCCTTCCGACTCCATCTAGTCTTTAAGAGTACGTCCCGAGCCGCATTCGGAATCAGCTCATTTAGGTACAAGAGAGTCGCACCCCTCGTGAAGGCTTGTCGTACAAAAAAGGAAAATTCTTCCACTCTCTCCGGTGCATCGAACCTACTGAGGAACTCGTTGCTCGGGCTCAGTCTCACGAGCTTCATAACAGATCGTTTCTTCGTCTTCGAGCTCATGAGATCCCGATCTGAGTTGAATCGAAACGCCTCACCACCGACAGAGGCCAAGCATTGATGATTGAAGAACATGTGGAAAAGCAGCGGTGCCGGCCTCGCCTTCATTCGCCGGCATGCAAACATTTGGGAGTATTCGTCCTCACTCAAAAACATAAGGAACTCGACGTCGGACACCGAGAATATCAGCGATCTTGCTGCGTATGAATGTAGCAGGCTCAAGAGGAATCTCCGCTGTCGAGCCCGCGGCACAGATAGAACCATAGTGATTTTCGGGTTATCGGAGCCGCTCACGTGATTGATCGTTTGGAAGCAATGACCGAGCCGATTCGAGCCGTGGATGAGGTCGAAGCGCGCCAAGGACGCCATTCGTACTAAATTTTCGCTTAGCAGTTCCACGCGGTCTGGGTTCTCGGCCCGAATCTGTTCCACATCATTGTAGAAGGCCGACCATGTTGGCTCACAGAGGAATAATCGCTGCACGCCGGAGTTTAGTAACTGCTTCGAAAGAATCCCAGGTCCCGGGTTCGCTTCAAGGATGAGCCTGAAAGCAGCATAATGCGTAAGCTTCTTCAGGAAGGATAGATACACCGTTATAAATATGGTGCAATATCGGTTCGCCGATCCAGTCTCAATCTTGGACAGGTTTCACTTACCTCCCGGCGGCGATATCCCCTCTGAGTTCTTCGGCTACAATGCTCGCCACGTCGGGATCAGAAATGTAGATAGCGTCGTGATTCGACCTGCGTTTTCGCTCGCTGACTTGAGAGGCGGTTACATCTTCCTTCGAAGTCTTCGAAGATGATTCCCGTCCTCGAGTGGATATCAGAGCGGGAGCCAGGTTCGATACGATTTGAGTCAATCTCGGGAGGGTTCTCAACATTTTGAGCCAATGGGTCGAGCGCAAGATCTTTTCAGACTAATCTAATTCAATCGGATCCTGCTGATGCCGCGGTTTGCTTTCACGGGAATCCCGGCGAACCCCGAAGACACTGCTGTACGATTTCTGATGTCACATACCGTGAGACTCGAATCGGGGAGACAATGGTATGATTGAAAACCGATCGGAGCTCCCGCGTGAAATTTCCCTTCAAGAGTATATAGGCTCCCCGTGGGTGAGACAAGTCCACCGAAACGCACCTTCAATTAGGAAGATTCCGGCCGAGTATCTTTAGGAGTTGTTGGCCAGTGAATGATTGCTGTTTCGAACATCCACTAAACCGAACAATGGGCACTGTATTTTCGTTGTGTCTCTAAAGCAGACGATGCTCTCTCTTCCCTCTCTCCCCAAGTGAGTATATATAGACAGCGAACGGGCGAGGAGGCCCGAGGCGCGCTCGTTTCAACTGAGGGCACCCCTTTCCCCGTCGCAGTATGTTTCTAAGAGGAAGAATTATCAGAGGGGACTGAACTGTTCCCGAAGGGAACGAGTTCTTCGCCTCGCAGCCCCTCCGCAGGTGGGGAGCCCTTCAGATATCCGGCACGCTCTCCATCAAACTTTGCCCTCTTCGCATGTTGATTGCCCGAGTCAGTCGTTGCAGAAAATTGCCTAATGGTTCTCTTGTGAGCCAGTGCTCTGCGCTCGCTTCGTAGTCAGGGGCGTAGAATACTTCGACGTCGTCTTGGAAAAAATTGAACAGAAGATGCGCTCCGTAACCCGGCCGTCCGCTCACTTTTTTCTCCGGGTTGATAAGACTCAAAAAGCCTGATATTCCCACGTTAGACACCGAGAAAGCCAGCATCGATGGCGGTCCCGCGTATCTTCGAAGAGATCGGACCTCATCTAGGAATTTTTTGATTCCGGGTTTCGCGAATGTATTTACCGCCGAATCCGTCATTGTTCTGTATACTTCTGAGGTCAGGAGCAAATTTTCCCGGATACCCTTCGGTTGCTCGAAAGTCGTGGGAAGTTCACTGGCTACATCCTGAATAACGTCCAGACAGTCCGCGATGACGATTTTGCACAGGCTCCGGAAATAGGTCACGATTTTTTCGTCGACTTCATCGCGAGGAACTCCAATCTTTTCCATGCACTCGATAACGCCGATGTCGAAAATTTGCCTCCGATCTCTGGTAACTCGCGACGAAACGTCGACCGGTATCCGGATCGAGTCATACTTCTCAAGCCCTACGGCTTGCATGAATAAGTCAGAGTTCCTTTCGCTCGAAGTGCCATTGAAGCTCATAAGCTTTCCATGTCTAACTCGAGAGAAATAGCCTCGGTATTGTTGCCTGAGTCTCTTCCCAAGCTTGCTTATCTGCTCCCGACCTTGACTAGTCAAATCTCCCGGCTCAATAGATCCCCTGAGCTTTCGAGGAACCGCGCGGAAACGCTCGCCGTGCCGAAATACGACGGCGAGATCCTGGAGATCGATGAGAGCCGACTCGCATCCTGGTGTCCACAGCACGTACATCGCGCTACACAGAAGCACTAGCAGGAGCGCGATGGTGAATATGCTGCCGAAGATATAAAAGAGCCTCTCGGTCGAGGGACTCAATTGTTCAATGGGGAGCAGCTCACGATGCTTTCTGGGAGCCCCGCTCCGCGTCAGTAACGTGTCCGGTTCTGTATTCATGCTTCAAAATTATGAGTCATTGACTTGATTGAGCCGCGGGTCGCGATCATTTCCTTTACATACGACAGCTTTCGCTGCAAGTTGGCTAACTTGCTCTCCCGGATAACTCCTGCTGACACTTCGTTCTCTCCTTTGAATGAATCACACGATTGACGAAACGTTTACCAGGTGAGGATCATGCTCAAACCTCCCCCGGGAGATAGAAATTCCTCCGCGTAGCGATGCCTATGGGTTTCGGGGCGGCGATCGCTAAACTCGTTCGAGATTCATGAGGGAGTTCCCGCTCATGAAGATTCTCCGCCGAAAGATATCCGAGGGACAGCTCCCATTTTCCTAGAAACGGGTTCCTTGTCCGCTTTATACAGGTAGCGTTTCTGGAATACTCCCCCTGGAGATCCGGAGTGGTTTATCTCGTCCTTAAATGTCCCGATACAGGCTGAACTTGGAGGACACATCTAGAGTCGAGAGCGTTTCTCGGAAAAACCCGAGTTCACGGTCGCCTTTCCCGTATCAGGGATTATGGTGGCCAATGACATCTCGATACTACGCTGAAGCTCATCCCTGGGCGTTTTGCCTGAGCCCTTCACTAGGGTGATATCCTACTACTCAACTTTTGGAGCGACCCTCACTTCCGATCCGAGTTGGGCCCCGGAGAAGGCATCGATTCCTCGAGAGCTCCTCTGAAACAGATCCTGATAAGCTATGATGGAAACATACACGGAGAAAACTTCTCCCGCTAGCTCGGTATTAGTCCATGTATGTCTCCCAGAAGAACTGCCGATAGTCATGAATCAGGAAGTCATGAAAATTCTTCGACGATCATTTGGTCCATCGTTGTATATCGGCTGCTGCCAATGATGCGTTCCTCGGACATCTCGGGAGACTCACTCAGACTCCCTTCCTCGAATACCCGACGCGGCCCTCCGAGATTTTTGGGCTGATTCTCTAGTCGTCCATAATCACAAACGGAGCTCTGTCACTTTTGCGCCTCCCGCGTTTGTCTTGCGATCGGATAGATCCCGCAGCGGACCCTCGCTTCCCGCGACAGCCAGAGTCGTCGACAGCAGCAACACAGCGTGAGTATTCGAAGCGAAGGCCCGCCCCTTGAGCCGAAGCTACGGCAAGGGAATGTTTATCGGCTGCAGAAGACAGAGCAGAAGGAGGGCCCCTTCGTGCCTTGACAACGGCCGAGCGTCAACTCCTAGTTGACTCTTACGAGCGCTCGTTTCGCCGCATGATCCGACTCGCGAGAGCTCAACTCGAACCCCGGTCTCCGAGCTGCTCCTGACCGGTCCTCAATCTCGGAATCAGCTGACTTCACCGAACACTCCGCTAGAGTGAGAATAGGGCTCCTCGGAGCCAGTGAGTCAAAGTTTTCAACGCGTAACCAAGCAACGCTGCCAAATATTGTTCCTCGGAATCCCGAACCTGATCGTGTGTGATTCCGTCTGGATGTGTTGAGTTCACCGATGTATCAATTTTTCCGCGATCGCTTCGTCTGGTGAGTTGCTTTCGGTTCGCGAGTCAATCCTTATCACCTTCCCCTAGGAATTTCGTCCCGGGAAGCATTTCGAATCAGCAGGTGTTCGAATATCCTGTTGATTTTCGACGTTGGATGGATGACCGAAAATTGAAATATTCTGCGTGACGACTCGAGTACGTTCGCTCTCGTATATTCCCGGCTTCGCAACTCGGCAGGCAGCTGTAGCTCGGCCCGTCGCGCTCGGATTCGCTATTTCACTCTCAGACGAGGATGCCGTATCCGGCTTGTCGCTCCTGTATTAAAAGACGAGGTCGGGGCGCCCTAAGGCGAGGTCGGGGCTCACTAAGACGAGTACCCCGACGATGAGCTGCTGCTACTACATCACCGATAGTGCGTGACCCTGAAACTGAGTCCAGTCCTCAATTTCAGAGATGTTCCTCATCTTGACCTTCCTCCCGCTGTTGGTCCTAGGACAGGACTGTCCGCGGGGCTGGCTGGAGTACAGCGAGTCGTGCTACAAGTTCGTGAGATCTCCTCAGAAAACTCGTGAGGATGCTCGAGATCTCTGCGCCGCATACAGCGCTCGTCTGGTGAGCGTGAATACCTTCGACGAGCTCCAGTTCATCATTCGATGGCTTCGAGCTAACGACCCCCAACACCGGCGATGGTGGACGTCTGGATACGAACTGAATGGAGCCTGGTCTTGGGACGGGGACGGCTCGTACTTCAGTAACATCGATCAGTTATGGCTCCCGGATACTGGAAACACTATTTGGAATTACGCCGCCTACAGGTATATCCCGGATATATTGAATTCTCTATCGTTCATGACTGACTCAGGTCTCTCCGTCTGCAGAGATCTAAAAGTGCCCCTTCCATACAGCTACTCCTCGCGCTATCATCGATGGGGCTTGGAGAGAGCCTCTCCGACGGATCAATTGGCACTGATTTGCGAAATCTTCAAAGAGAATCTGCACCAAATCATCCTACAGGAGAGGACCATAGATTATGGGGTGATTGAGTTGGATCCTTTGCGGATCCCTCATGGTCCCTATTTCTCCCGAGAGCCGAAAGACGTAATATTCGATCAGAGCGGCCGCTCTCAGGTGGATCATGTGTCTCTGCGCTGCGTCGCCTCCGGCTATCCCACTCCCACTTACAAGTGGTACCGGGTGAGTTCGAATTCGGCAGGATCCTTCGCCCGAAGATTGGAACCAATATCCGGACTGCTGATGCTCCATCGAATTCAACATTTTCACTCTACTGTCGATGTCTTCCGCAGGAAGTATTCCGGGGGGACGACGTCATTGCTCGAGAAATAGACCCACTCGAGGCGGACCGTTTCACGCAAACGGATGGAACCCTCATAATCTCGCATCCGGAGCCGAACATTGATCGCGGGAAATATCACTGTATCGCTGAAAACGTTTTTGGGAGGGTCAAATCACGCACAGCGACCTTGGGATTCGGATGTGAGTTTTCCGAGCGATGTCTGGTTTCAGAAAGGGGTTTCACTGTCTCGATTTCAAAACTATATTATATCATGTTTTATTACAAATCAACACCGGACGGATGAAGCTCCACGAGAGCGTCTCCGGCAGCGATGCGAAGCTTTCTTTGTACAAGTGCTCAACAAAACTAGGACAAACAATAGCACCACTAGGTATATCATCGAATAGCTTCTTCGATCCGTTCGAAGAAGTTCTCCACAAGTTCTCTCGAGCTCCACACCTCCGCCACCGAGTCGAAAGACGGCGCGTATAGAACTTCAATATCATGCTGAAAGAAATGAAATATGATGTGGGCGCCGTAGCCCGGCCGACCGGGATCGGCTCTGTCCGGGTTTATGTATGAGAGCAATCCGGAAACGTGCACATCAGAAAGCGAGAAACTCAGAAGAGAAGCCGTCTTAGAGTTCTGGCGCAGCAAACGCAGTTCGTGGACGAATTTCTGGATCGCTGGCTTGGCAAAGGTCGCCATGGCCAGCCGTGTCAGGGCTCTGAAGAGTTGCGGAGTGAAGAAGATCCTCTCGTCCCGGACGCAGTTGAGCTCGTTCAGCTCGTAAGGCAATTCGATGCCCTTCTCCCGGAGCATATCGAGACCGTCGGCGATCAAGACTCCGTAGAGGAGCTGCCAACTCTCAGGCAAAATGAAGTTCTTGTCTTTCTCCTGCATCTTCGCAATCACTCGCGCAGCAACCTGTTTCATACAGTCGGAAACTTGCGTACGGAATACTTTCTCTTCCTCTTCGAAATGAGGATCATTCGGCTTCACAGCCACGTAGGGAATGTATTCGGCTTCGTACGGATTGCCGATCGATTCCATGAAGAGTTCGGCGCTTCTCCTGCAACGGGATTCGTCAGAGGCAACAACTCGCGCGTTTCCAACATCGGTGACAAACGCCCGATATCGGCGTTTCATTCTCGTGCCGAGTTTCGTCATCTGCTCGGCTCCGAGTGCTGTCAGATCCCCCGGCTGATTGTATCCGAGCGACGGTATCGGTATCATGGGCTGCCGCTCACCGTGACGGAACAGAACGGTGAGATCCTGCAGATCTTCTAGGGCGCTCTTGCCCTCTGTCGTCATGACGACGTACAGTCCCACCGCAAGCAGAGACAGGAGGAAAGCAATTGTCAGGACACTTCGGCAGATGTGGAAGACCCGTTGAGTCTGGGGCGCCAAACAGTGATAACTGCCCGATGATTGTTGAAGCGAACTGTCAATGACCACACTGCCGTAGGTTGTAGTACTCATGCTTGATGTATCAGCTCGAGGCGGTCGTTGAGCCGCTTGGAGTTAACATTGAGCGGAGGGAGAATTGATAACGGCTACGTAATCCTCCGATAGCAGTCTGCGGTGTAGCTTTCGCGAGTTTCTTCTTTGCACGGCGAAAGACATACGCTCAGACTCGGACCACTCACAACAGCCCTCGGAAGCGCGGGTATTCGGCTCCAAAGAAGTAGTGTGAACGAGCTTCGGTAAGGTGTAACAAGGATTGTTTACAACTACAGCGGCGCCGTCAATTCGAACTTCGGGTAGCTGAGTGACGTCACGATGACCCTATTGTCGAACATTTGACTCTATGGAGAGCCCATCAAATGAGTATCCGAATCGTTGGCAGTTGCGGCTGTTAAAGCGAACTGAATGAGCGTCAGATTAGAGAGAGATGCGATTTCCAACGATTGGTAGATGAATGCAATTCTCCTTTCAGATATTGGAGAGTTCAACAAAAAACGTGCTCCGGATACAGGAAGAGAATATTGGGGGAAATCGATAGCATGCGATGAACCGCAACACTATCCCAAAGTGAACTACTATTGGACCAGGAACTCTTTCCCGAACTTCGTGGAGGAGGATCGACGAGTCTTCGTATCACACGATGCGCATCTCTACTTCAGTTCACTGGAGAAAATCGATAACGGGAATTACTCCTGCAACGTTCAAAGTGACATCAGCGACACCGGGAGGACGGGACCATTTTTCCCCGTGATCGTGGAACCAGGCTGTGAGTATCTCGCGTGGCTCCTGGGATCTCCTCACCTTGACATCTTGTCGCGCACCCTCACTTGGCGGACTGTATTTGTGGTGATAGCACTCTATGGAATTCCCAAGGTGCTCTCCCGCAGCTGGACCGAAAGTCGCGATGACTAATGAGCCGGCTCTCATGTTGCTTGTTGCGGTCCCTGAGCTATCAATCCCTTGATGACTTGAAATTAGCTGTTTTCATTTTCAGCCAGCGGACAAAAGCTTCTGTTCCCGAACAATTTTCCGAAGAGTTTCCCACAGACTATCCTTGCGGGGGATCGTGTTCGATTGGAGTGTATCGCTTACGGATATCCTGTGCCGCGCTATAATTGGACTCGGGTCAACGGCGATTTACCGTATGGAAGTTACGTCGAGAGCCACGAAAGAGTTCTAATAATTCCGAAGGTCCGGGTCGAAGACGAAGGCGAATATGTCTGCAGCGCCATCACCAACCAGCAGTCCATCCAGAAGTCCCATCACCTCTCCGTGCAAGCTCTGCCCGAGTTCACGATACCCTTGGAGAACCAGATCTTCGACGAGGGCGCGACCCTCACGTGGGAATGCGAGGCTTTCGGCATACCGGACATCAGCTACGAGTGGTATTACAACGGCAGACCCCTCAACGACACCTCGAATCTCCATCGCCTCAACAGATACATCATCAATGAGAATATCCTCATTATCAATCAGGTCGCGAGAGGCGGCGAAGGCGAAGGAGGCGACGAGGGAATGTATCAGTGCATGGCTCGGAACCAAATCGGCTCTGCTTTCTCGTCAGCTCAGCTGAAAGTCATCTGTGAGTAGCGATCCCATAGATGATTACTCGACATTTCATTCCATCAGACGATGAGAGAGAGAGAGAGAGACGATGATCGAGCTAACCATGGCGTACTTCTTCTGTTAGCATTGATGCCGAACTTCTGGAAATACCCTCTAGAAACGGAGCTGTATGCGGCCGAAGAAGGGAACTTGACGATCTCTTGCCGGCCCGAGGCGGCACCCTTCCCTGAATTCTTATGGAAGAAAGACGGTTACAATGTGGGTACATCCGGGGGAGGTCGTGTCTACATTATGCCGAACGGTTTCTTGCGCATCAATCCAGTGAGGATCGAGGACGAGGGCAATTACACCTGCATTGCCAAGAACATCTACGGGCAGGACATGTCTTCTGGGAGGCTGATCGTATTGCGTAAGTTCTGGAGCGCTTGCAGATAGGATAGCGGGGAGGCTCTTCCTCTTCCTCTGGACATTTCTGACTCTTGTGAAAAAAAATTCCAGCTCCTCCGATCGCGTATCAGTCGCCGCCACCTCGTCTAAGTGCCGTTGTCAATGACACGGTAACATTGCTGTGCGAGGCCAAGGCTTCGCCTCTTCTCGATCTGTCGTACACCTGGACCCACAACGACTTGAAGATCGATTGGCGTCGAAGCCCACTGTACGAGACGAAATATTCCATGGTAATTCTCGAGCTTCCTCGAAAGTCTGCGTGTGCGACAATCCGAACGGGAGTTCAATCTACCCGCGTCGAGGGGCCAGAGGAATAATTCGATCGTTGTATCCCAACTGGACGGCAGACATGGATCGTGGATCGATCGTCATAGAAAACCCACTCGATAACATTCCCTCTCACAATTCCTTTCACAATTTCAATTTCAGCCTGAGGCAGGAAATCTTGTCATTTACAATGTCACCTTTGCCGAGGCCGGTTTCTATAAATGTATAGCGAAGACTTCTATCGGACGCGTGGAGATGCGCACGGAGCTAATCGTCATCGGTCCGCCCGGCCCCGTTGGAGCTATCAAGGCAGAGAACGCAAATGAAACATCGGCGCTTCTGTCATGGACCGATTCCGCGACAAACGGGCGTCATTTCTTGGGATATCTGATCGAAGGGAGAACGAACCACAATCACACCTGGAGACTCATTGCCAGTAAGTCAATAAGACTCAGGACGTCGATCAAGCTCGCGCATAGATCACCCGAGTCATATCGTATAAAACATTAGGGAGATACGTCGGAAGAATTGACCTGAGAAGGAAATTGTGCAGACAGAGATCTCCCCGCTTACAGACTACACCACCGGCGACCGTTTCCGCCTAGAGGCTCCATTCCGCGCCGCGAGACGTGCGTATCAACTACCTCGTTGGTCTCTTTCACCGTATAGTGGGTACGAGTTCCGAATCGCAGCCTACAACGACCTCGGCATCGGCGAATTCTCCGAACCTTCGCCTGTGGTCACAACTCAAGAGGATCGACCTTATAATGCACCGAACAACGTTGGTGGAGGTGGTGGCAAAGCTGGTTCTCTCACAGTGACTTGGGAGGTAAAAATGCTCCATGATGCCTCCTCTGTCGTATCCGATTATTTGTAGATTCGATCACTCAGTTCCGCGTTTATTCCGGAACGTGGCTTTAAAGCGATCGTTCTCTCCTCTCAGCAACTTCATACTGAAGATTGGAACGCTCCCCAAGTGTGGTACATCGTATACTGGCGACCAGCTTCTGAAAAGGGCGAGTTCAACAAACAGAACCTCAAGGAGTATGGAAATGTTGGACTTCACGTGGTCAACGTTGGCGAAGAGAACTATTTCCGGCCCTATACTGTCATGGTGCAAGCTATGAATTACAAAGGAGCCGGTCCCACTTCGAGGGAGGTTGAGGTTTACTCAGCGGAGGCCCGACCTGAGGTTCAACCGACGGGAGTGTATGCGCACGCTTACAACTCCACCGCTCTTAATGTCACATGGACTCCGCTAGATGTAACCAGAGAGAAGATTCGAGGCCGTCTAATCGGTCACAGGGTGAGTGCAGAAACTTCGAGTAAAATCTGGATACGGAGCTCGTATTTCTTGCATGGCTCTGAATAATATATCCCCCGCCCATTTTCCCAGATCAAATACTGGCGCAGCAATGCCGACGCCGAGGTGGACTTCCTCGTGCTCCTCAACCGGGGCTTGCGAAACTGGGCTCTGGTCGTAGGTTTACAGCCCAACACGGAGTATCGAGTGGCCGTCATGGCCTACAACGATGCTGGAAGCGGACCCGAGTCCGAATATTTCATTCAGAAAACTTGGAAGGCTGCACCGCTCCGTCCACCGACGTCTGTCAAGGTTCGACCCATCAGTGATACAAGCGTTAAGGTCACTTGGCGAGGAGTGGTGCCTTCGATCGAAGAGGAGTCCATTCAAGGCTATATGATCCGATATTGGGAAGCCGATCAAGATTACACGCAGGCCAGAGAGGTTCGACGCATTCTGGACATTCACAGCTCCGAGCTCGATGGCATCGTGTCGGATCTCGTCCCAGGGAAAGTTTACAAACTTCGAGTGCTTGCGTACTCGCTGGGAGGAGACGGCAAGATGTCCTCGCCGCCATGGGAATTCAGACTTGGCGACGGCGTTCAATCCTCCCTCACGTCGTCTTCGCTGAAGTTTGTTTCGAGTATCCTGACCCTGCTTTTCGGCTTGTTGATCTGTCGGATTTAATAGTCCTAGTGGGCTCCGTTCCACAGAGCAGCTAGATCATGTCACAGGTGTATAAATCGAGCGTCGCAGAGACCCGCCGATCGAATTCCACCGGAACAACGAGGGGCAAAGGCTCCAAATCCACAGCAGCTAGGAAAATAACGGCCCAAGACAGCGAACCGTCTCTGTCGGGGAAGAGCGAACGTTGACGAAATCGCGAAGCCTCGCTACAAGTCTTCACCGCATAAGCATAATCATTTGCAGCAGAGAACGGCTTACTATTTTTCTTGGATATGTTTCAACTACTGACTCAGATGCTGAACGAGAATTGTAGCCCGAGATTCACGATACGGTGTCACCGATTTTCTGATTTGCCAAAATGACGATATATTATACACTTATCGCTCGAAACATTCCATCTTTCGGAGAAGCATTGTATACACTGCCGACATTAGCCAAGAGCTCTCCGGCACAGCTCGGCTTATTTCATCAAAGCCTTCTCTACGGTGAGCAATATTTTTCTACTACCTAACTTATTGAGCGTATAGGAGAGGTTTTCTACAGATCGAGCATCAGTAAAACCCGGAGCTTCGTGTGAGGCAGTTTTTATAGTAAGGATCGGAGCTCCGTGCTGTACATACTGGAATGGAACTATAATTGATGTTACTGGAGCCAGCGATGAAGTTTTCTACGGATATTTCTATGGAAATAAAACCATTTGGAAGAACCCAGTTCCCTCACCGTCTCTACTCCCCCGTATGGATTCGGATCGGATATCGTAAAATGAACGCGCTCTGCGAGCTCGAGGATCGCTTCTCCGACCAAGAGCCGTATCGAGCTTCAGGTGAGCGTCGAGGAGCCGGGCGGGTCCCTCGAGGCACTATACGTCAGAGACCTGCGGGAGAAGCTCACCTGAGCACAATACGGCGAGTGAAGGTGTTGAGGAGGATGCCGCGATTCGCGAATCCGCGGAAAGTCTTTTTGAAAGGGCGGCATGTCGTTTGGCTCCCAGCTCTCACCACTAACAAGACAGAGAAATAGCTTGTGCGGTTCCATCATCAGCGATATACCTAGCTTCGAGGGTCGATTGGTCATCGTCGACAGGTAAGAGTAGGTACATCTTTTATTATACAACCAGGGTAGAGAGTTTAACGCTTCCATAGATTCACAATCTGAGATCTGCTAGACTTCGAGGAGATCCTTGACAACATGGCTTATCTAGCCTAGCCCGACGACGTCTTCAGAGCAAAACGGAATCATCGTCGTCCTCCTATGACTAGTCATTAATTATATGAAATTACTCTCAGTTGGAGGCCGATCCGCCCGGTCGCGGTCTGACTCCAAGTGCGTTCACAAGAACAATGGACAGCGCGCTTCAGCTAGAGTGCTGAGAGGCGTTCCGTCCGAAGTTGGGGTTCCGTGTATATGTCCGAAGGGTGAAAACTGCTCGAAAGGGTTCGGGCCACTCGATCGCCACATCAATCGATCGGGGCAGCTTCAAAATCGGAGTCTAATGTGAGCACGGGACGGATATGATGTTCTCGCCCCGATTCGTGTGCAGGACGTCCGTAATTCCGTTTCGTGGAACGAGACGGGAGGCTACGATCGCAAAAAGCACCGCTATTGACCGCCCCTGGGAGATGATCGTCTCTGGCGTGACAGGGATGATGATTCGTTGGTCACGATTCGTTTCGTCTTCCCGAAACCCTAATTTTTCTGCCTGATTTCATCACCAAAACCGGAAGTCAACTACAAGAGCTCAACATGGTCGGAAAACTGCAGAAAATCTTTCAGCATCACCGGCAGTGAAATCTGCCGCAAGCTCTTCTCCAATGGTCTTTTAAGGAGACGTCGAACGCTAAGCCTCGCAATTTTCCTCAACGCCAGAGGAGTCCTACAGGCGTCGGCTAGAAATTTCTCTACGGGAGAATCTCTCGGTGTCACCGTTAGAGGCAACGGCTCGATCCCTTTCCTTAGATCGTAACCGGCATCGATGAGCAGTCGAACGAGCTCGAGGCTTCCTTTGTTCCGAGCAATTCTCAGGACATCTATATTCTTGTAGGTGAAGGCGTGGCCAGCATTCGGATCGCAGCTGAAAACAGAGCGCGGTATAGGTTAGATGAGAAAGGCTGGGTTGGGGTCGTCATAGCCGTATCACTACCGAATATTCACCCATTGGCGACGAGAAGCATGGAGAATTTCAGTTTACTGGATTTCACCGCCATGAAGAGAGCAGTCTCTCCTTGGACGCAAGTCTCCGAGTCCATAAGATCGAAATTGAGTTGGACTAGAATCTTTAGGAAATTCCTGAAGAGGGGTAGATCGAATGTCTCTGCGAACGTTTCCACGAGGATGTGTAGAAGTGTCTCGCCTGGAGAGGACACGCCGTCAGAGGAGACATGATTCCCGATTATGAATTATCATGCTGTAGACTCAGCGATATCCGGCCACGATAACATACCCGATATAGAACTTCTTATGGACAAATCTGCACCATGGTTCACCAGGATCAGGAATATATCGAACTGTTTCTCTTTGATTGCAACCAGCTGGGGTGTCTCACCGACTGTGTTTCTGGGTAAAGGCACCGGAGTATAAGGCAACAATATTTTGACCTGGAAAGGGGAAACTTATGGATATTCTGTTTTCAGAACTCGTATGTAACCGAAAGATAGAACTGCCCTCAGCGGCCTCTCCCATCATGTGTAGCTCTACCATCGTGGTCGCCACCTGGGATGCTCGTCGCTTACCATATGCGGACTGTGATGGTAAATGGCCGTCTGTAGCAGGCCGTCGGAGGGATGGTTCCTCGCGCCAGATCTAAGCAGGAGATCCACGACTTCAGCATCGTTTGCCCACACTGATGCGACGATCGGACTCTCTCCGTGGATTTCTCTCGCATTCACATTCGCGCCGTGATCAATCAGAAGCTTCATGATTTTCAGATGCTTGTGCTGTAGCGCAAGCATCAAGGGGGTCCTTTCCGACGAGTCGAGGGCGTCGATCTGGGCTCCAGCTCGGAGAAGAGCTGCGCAGATCTCCAAGTGTCCGTAAGAAGCTGCCATGTGAAGAGGGGTCTGCTTCTCGCTGAAAACCGGTAGATTCGTTCGCATTCCATGCCGCTCCGAAATCGCTGCCTTCCGAATGAGGTCACGATAGATTCTACCGAGTCGCTCGACAGAGCTACGAGCTCCCTTTCCGACATACATCGATTTTCCGCTGAGTCGAGCCCCGTTACTGATCAATATTTCCACATTCGTCAAACGACCTCGGTAGACGCTCACGTGGAGGGGCGTCATGCAGTTTGCGTCTGACGAGTTCACTGAGGCTCCTGAAAGTATCGGATTAGGTACTTCAATTGATTCGAGAGACTCAGAGCTCGATGTATCCTAATGATTAGCCTCCACATTTGCCGGCTGGGCTCACCGCGCTCTATCAATAAGTTCAGTATATCGCTCGACTCCAGTTCAGCTGCGTAGTGAAGTGGCGAGCGATCGAAGAAGTCCGTGCGGTTGATATCTACTCGGGTCCGCCTCTCGAAGGAAGATGAGCGCGTCTGGGGACACAGCACAGAGTCACGGCAGGCCTTGGGTGAAATCGCTGCGTTCTGCTTCTGAAATTCAAACAATAGTAATAATCATAGATGCATAAAAACTACTGCTTGAATTCTGATATTCTGCAGTACTACGACTTCGGTGTACATATGTCCGTGATGACAGATAATAAGACGAAGTCCACAAAATCGCTGGCACCCAGATAGAGGATCTCACCAGTCTGGGTGAGCCCGAGGAGCTTCGGGCAGTACGCTCGTCTTTCCCGCGAGACGGTTCTCGCAAACATATCCTTACGGCCTCTGCATTGCCGGTGCTCACAGCTTGACCGAGGACAGTCATCCCGGATGAGATCAAGGAATTCACTACCAGACCTGGGTTCGCGGCTCGGTGGAGCACTTCGGACAACTTCTGCATGTTGTTGCTGAAGAGTGCCGACGAAGCGAGTTCAACTTCGCCGCTCGATATAGTTTTTGGCATCTCTCTGCCGTGGGAAGACCGCGAAGAACGCGAGGTCACGCTTTCAACGGAATTCTTCTCCATGTTGTTGCTGAAGAGTGCCGACGAAGCGAGTTCAACTTCGCCGCTCGATATAGTTTTTGGCATCTCTCTGCCGTGGGAAGACCGCGAAGAACGCGAGGTCACGCTTTCAACGGAATTCTTTCATTGCGAACTAGGGCGCGAAAAGCTCGCCCTAGTGATTCGCACTCGAACCATCCAGATGCAGGACTTTCACAGAGAGAGCTTCCTTCCGAGAGGTCACATGTCGTGTCACAGACGTTAGTCTCCTCCTAGAACACTAGACAATTCACGTATTTGACGGCATCTTGAAGCTTTTGGCCGTTATACTCTAGTGCGCAGTTCACTCCGAATTCGGTCAACCACCATTAGGCAGGAAAACTCTCAATGGGGTTGAATGGGGAACGGCATTTTTGTCCCGCAGAGAGCGGAGTATGCTGGAGCTGACATCAAGGAATGTCCCTTAGACTTCATGAGTGGTGCGCGCGTGAAAACAGGCGGAGAACCCCATTCATGATGAGATGGTCACCGGGGGAGCGCGACGAGGATGATGACGATGATTCACAGGCACGGTCTCGTCCGAACCGGGCGGGTCGTTCCGCGCTCTCTGTAGCCAGACTTCCACTTTGCGAGTGGCCAGGACGCCGAGCTTCCCAATCTCCTCTCCCGCATTCAATTTCATGTCGCAAATCGAGCGAGTCCCCTTATCCATGAATTGCGAAAGCATGAACCAGAATATCGCACCGGGGAGATGACCACCTCTAGAAGTTCTATGAGGCAGAGCTTCGGATTCGCTCTTCGTTCTCCCTCCAGCGACGGCAGACCAGAAACGCTGCCTCTCTCGTTGATCCGCCCGTCGCGTCGATTCCATCCACGATCGTCACCGGCCGATGTCGGCACGCTACGAGCCGGTATATGTATATTCCCGAAGAGGAGGGGCTCGAAGGGGAAACGTCGTCTCTCTCGTTTCTCATGGAATCGTCGTAGGCGCGGGAAATGTGACCTAAGCTTCCAGAAAGCAATGGATGAGCGACGAGGATCGTTTTGATTGGTCTCCCGTCCGCAAATTCCCATGAAAAAAATGTTAGCTAGAGAACATCATTAGAGTTTAGTTCCGGAAGCAACATGACGGGAGGAACCTAGGTATCCGTGGAAGGTAGAAGCAGCCCTGCTACCAGAGTAATGCAACGAAATTTATTTGACTTGCCGCAGATTCCGAGTGACAGGAAACAACAGGTAGGAAAAATCACGGACCGCGGATCAGAGTCCCACGTCAATGTGGGTATAGTCGGGTCTGTCGTGCAATTCCCCAATGATCCGGATGATTGATCTTCTTTTCTCACGAATACGCGCGGGTGTGACTTGCGCAAAGACATCAACGGACAGCCTTTTATCCCTCGCGTACGCTTTGCACGCTATTTCGGTAAATTCCAGTACGTAGACGCCGCAATCACTAGAATTCGTTTGTGATGGGCAGTTCACTTCGTCGATGGGAATTGGATCTTTGGAAAAGCAAGGAGATAGTTTTTTGCAGAAGCTTCGGGCATTCGCTTTGTTCATCGGGGGTGACGAGTCTAGGTGAAGAAACCTCTTATCGAAATAAATGATGAGTGACCAATGCGATCCGCCTCCGTGGGATATTTCACAATTATTCAGTGGTATGAAGACGAGTCGTTGCTCTGAAATGTTTCCGAAGCTTTGATGGAGCTCATCCGGCGCGAGGCTCTTCATCC
The DNA here is from genome assembly GCF_000255335.2 of Galendromus occidentalis. NCBI lineage: Eukaryota > Metazoa > Arthropoda > Arachnida > Mesostigmata > Phytoseiidae > Galendromus > Galendromus occidentalis. The sequence continues at coordinate 1,093,135 of NW_003805514.1, read as the reverse complement.
ACTGGACCACTCCTGCCGGTAGAAATTGTATCTCGTCCCGAAATCGGTGGTAGACATTGTTTTCGAGATACTCGAGGTAGAACGAGATTATTTGATCGTTGAGCCAGTTCCCGTTGTCGAGAGTCGCCAAATCCGAAGTCCGTAAAAGACTGTCGTGGAACGAGAGAACTGTCCGTTGATCACCGGCCTCAAGCTGACTCGGAGACATACTGCCGCAATACCGAAAAGACCTCGTGAAGATGTCCGCGAGTCACTTCCTCACTAATTCCACCGGTGAATCGAGAGTCGAGAGGCTATGGGTGTGCACCTCGAAGAACGGAATACATGAGAGCGGCGTTACGAATTGCATAGATAGGTACCTTGTACAACCCATCTGCGCTGGTCTAAGACTTGCTGTTTACAAACACGATCGAGTGCAATGTTCCGTCGTTTAGGTAAGCGGCAGAGCCCGCTCAAAACGGCTAGTGACAGGACCGTCGACTAGCTCCGAGCCAGTGTGCTGACTTCAAGAATTGAGTAGAACTCATAGAGGAACCAAAGCATCGTCTCCAACGATTTAGGGACGCCATGGGAGATGGCGAGAAGGAGAAGGGTCTCAGCATACTTCTGAGAAGATTGTTCCATTGGGGCCCCTTCGTGGCCCTTTTTATCATCAAATTCGTCTTCTTCACATGTGTCTATCTGACTTCTCTGTGGTTGCCCCCGTACGAGTCGGTCGAAGGAACGATCAACTATTTCTTATATATGGCAGCCATCGGATTGATCATGTACAATTTTTTGTGTTCGGTGGCGTTGGGGGGAGGTTTTGTTCCGAAAGGATGGAAGCCGGTGAGTGCAGCAATTGGTCTCGATATCGAATTCGTCTGAGGGATTCTCGACTCTCCCTGTTCGACTGAGTCGCCCTCTGAAGGGAAGCCAGTACCCTCGATTCGCTGGTGTCACCGTGCGAATTCTATCAGACACTTTCTTCTATCAGACACATTGTTCGCTTTCAGGAGAGCCCGGCGCAAGAAAGCCTGCTGCAGTATTGCAACATATGCAAAGGGTACAAAGCCCCACGCTCACATCATTGCCGGAGATGTGAGCGATGCGTGCTCAAGATGGATCATCACTGCCCGTGGATCAATACCTGCGTCGGTCACAGAAACCACATGAATTTCTGTTATTTCCTACTATTTTGTGTCACGGGCGCTCTCCATTCATTAGTTCTTCTAACGATCGGACTCCAGAGAGCATACAACGCACGCTGGTATGAGGAAATGGATGAGAGACTCCGCTTCGAGTTGTTGATGCGAGAGGAGCACTATCCACCTCCAGGATATCACCCGCCAGCCATAGTTCACCTCACATTTCCGCTGGCCGTGTGCACAGTTCTCAGCATAGGCCTCGCGCTCGGTAAGGCTTCCGAGAAACTATCGATATCTAGATGAAGCTTTCGTCAATCGAATCGCTGGCGAACCGGAATAACCGCCGATACGGGATCTCGGAAACTCCAGGTGTTGTCATCGCGCTGGGATGTCTTCTATACGTGCAGATGAGCATCGTGCTCAAAAATCAGACCGGAATCGAGACTTGGATCCATCAGAAAGCAGAAATGCGGCAGGAGGAGCTCGGCACGAACGATTGGGTTTATCCTTATGATCTAGGATCGTATCGAAACTTTCGCATGGTATTCTGTGATCGGCCAAGCGACGGAATCGTTTGGCCTGTGTTGAGTGGCTGTGATCAATACACCTTAACGGTGAGTCGGACCGTCGAGTGCAGCCTCGTCAGCTCACTCAGCAAGCTCTATGGTCTAGACCCTACTGCGATCCGATCCGCTTATTTTCCCTGCCAGATATATCATGATTATCCGCTTGAGGATTCTGATACAGCACGAATGACGCGACTGTAGATGTTCTCTCCGTTCTCCGCAGAGGGAGCAAATACTCCAGAAAGAAGATAAACGAATGCGACAGAGATTGTATATCGTCACAAAAGGATTCCGAGGCGGCTTCTTTCCTTGGTGCGGACACGGGGTCTGCACTTGTGTGAGAACACCGTTGAATGGCGAACCTCGCTTGAAACTGGCGGTCGGTGACCGAGTATTCGTGACCCGATGGAAAGAGTGAGTGCATACACGTCCCCGACCGGGAGTCATATGACGGCGAAACCTTAAGGAAATACGTGGAGGAAATTCTTCCTTCTGAAACCTTTTCTTGCAGACATTGGCTCTACGGTCAGAGAAACTCTCCCTCGAGAGCCGAAGTCGAGGACGATCCTCCCAAAGGCTGGTTCCCAAGGGATTGTGTAATAGCTTGTGTGGCTTCGAGGAAAGACCTATAGGCAAGGCAGGCCAAGATTGGCTCAGGGTGGATTCGTCTGGTCGATAAGCGAGCGGGCGGAACACTGTGATTCTTCATGAGCAATGACGATCCCGCCCGGCGGCCATCTAGTCTCTGAGAGTCGCGGGACGCAAGAGTGGAGTTTCCTACGGGCGATCTATGTAAAAAGTATAATCATTCTGCCCCGGAGAACTTGAGTACCGAATACTACTCGGAGGATGCAATGGCTCGAGCAATAAATTAATCTCCCTAGATGAGCTGTGTGGTGAGAGAGCAACGAATTCTTCTAGGGAGTGTAGGTATCTGCAGAGGCAGCGTAAACGTCTCATTCTACTTCCGTACGAAGGAATGCTCCGATTGAGAACATACAGATGAGCTTTCCCTCCTCGTTCACGATTGCTCAACGTTGGGTCGTGATTCTTCCTTAGGGAGCTCCGCGGTCCTATCATCGGACTTCGGGGAAATCGATCCACGACGCAACTCATGAAGGGTATTCTGAAGGTGTCTAATCTCATATTCCAAGGTGTGGGGAGGGGAACGAAGCAATCGCGGCTCGTCAGTCTCCTCAGAAGATTGAGCTCTGCACCTCAGCGGATTCCGGAGGGCGCGTCACGCTATACTTCGAGCTTCGTCAAGACAATCTCATCGCCATCGCGATCTGGCGGCACGATCCGTTTCGCCGCGTTCCTCTCGCCTGGCCGAGTGGACTCGGAACGCGATCGTTCTTGGAGCATCCCATCGGCGAATTCGATATCTCGCACAAGAAGTAAAGACTCACAACAAAGCGGAGCTATGATGAAGCTTGGCATTGGCTTTCTCGAAATAGGTGTCGTGTGTTCTTCACGCTCGACTGCATGATTTTCGATGCGTCCTTGCCGCGAGATGATCGGACTGTTCTGGTCGCTTTGCCTCCCTGAGATCGGAGAGAATGGACTATCTCAGTTTGATTGGCATTCATTCAGTATTTCAGATTCTGGTCGGTCTCTTTTCTGGTACCTGCTTTGATTTAGTCCAGCCGACCGTAGACGTCGTTCACTTAGAGGAGGAAGTCGAGCTGGAACTGATGGGGATCAGTTTGGTATTCCAATCAAGAGCCGAAAAATTGATACCACCCATATTTTGCAGCGAACATTAACTCTATATCACTTGTAAGGGCTCGTGAAACGTATGGTTGCCTCGCGGCGAATTGGTCTTCGTCGAGTCCACCAGCGGTGAAATGGTCTCGCGTCGAAACACTCCTGCAATCAGGGCAATCAGGACAAATTTTTACGCAATCAGGGGTTCATTATTCGCGGAACTTTAGGGTTATTTTCTTACCCGGGCTGCCTGAAAAGTTGTACGATGCTCCCAAATGCTCATGTCTTAAACGGGATACGGCCCCGGATTGATATCGAATCGTCTACGGTCGCAGCTAGCGGGGGCTGGTATTCGTATGTCTACCGCGTCGTTTTCAGATTCATTATTTCGGCTAAATAATGTCGTCAGAGAGTTCGGTTGGGCTATATACGCTCGAAAGCGGAGCTCCGTCGGTAAGAATTACTGTGTTTCACCATCCTGACCCGGTCTTCGATCAAAAGCGGCCGCAGGAGTCATTAAGAACGGACATCGAGCATCTGGGAGATTTTTTCCACAAGTCCGCTCACCACCCGGATCGGCGCCAGGGGCTGGTGACTTCGCTCTTGTTATGCGAACTATCTTTCAGGGAGAAAAACCATCAGACTATCAATTGCGTCAGGATTATTCCTAGATTTTCTCGCTTCTATTTTCGAACGAAGAAAAACTCTTCGAGCTGAGTCGAGCAATTGAAAGCGAGCATCCTCGATCCTTATCTATCATTGAAGTTCTTCGACAGCGACCGCTATTTTCTTTTGATGTAGTTTTTAATAAAGTGCAAATTAGCCGAAGCTCCCGAGCTGAATAAGAGCCGAGCGTCAAATGTTCCGCGCCAAATGATTAGCATTAGCACACGGGCAGTGTCTGAAAGTCTCGTCTTGGCCGCCTGATTGCTCTGTTTCTTCCGATCACCGCGTCTTGATGAAGAGCGCCTCAGTCAGATTTATACCAAGCTATGGATACTGCCAGAGTCTAAGGAGCGAATTATCGCGTTCATGGTTCCGTGGGGTTTCCCTCGATGCGGATGGGACGATCAGTGGCCACCCATGGATTGGCGGCGAGCATCGGCGCCCGCAACAAGTTATATAATGCTACTATTTCGGCATATTAGGTAAGTTGGTTCATTTCAAGCAGTTTTGCCGAATGAGCGGGCTAAATGGAATTACTTGACGCGATTCACTTGTCATCCGATCCGCGCGCGAGATCGCTTTCGCGAACCCCTCAGTTTACCAAACAAGCATCTAATTTTATTCGATGCAAGTTCGCTTCTGAAATTCATGTGTCTTCAGCGTCAGGTTCCTCCCGATCAATTAAGCGAGGCGGACAATATGGGCCTCACGACAAGCTAACTATCACCGTAAATATTCTGTTTGGAAGGCATGCCCATCTATTATTCGAGCATTCGGGACCTCCCCGTATATTTCTTCCGTCCACCGACACAGAAGTGCGTCCGGTCACTCATGCTTGCATTCCGTATTGAATCAATCAAATATTCACCGTGAGCATACTTGAAACGGACGAGCTGTGAGAGCAGTTCTGCCAGATAAGACAGGCGCCGAACCACAAAAATATTGTCGCGTCCCGCGATCGCTCGACTGAGATCGTACTCATCGATCGTACTCATCGATCGTACTCATCGATGGTCGAGAAATTATAGAAGAGCGTATTTAGTTTCTGAACCCATAGAGCAACGAGATGCAGGTTATCGAAGACATCAGAGAAGGCATCAATGGATTTTATCGCGCGAAGTATACTCCATTCGCGCAGACCGAGTCGTTTAGCAGTCAAAACGGAACCAACAATGACCCTTCCGCTGGGCGCGATATGAGGCCGGGAAAACTAGCTCAGTTTTATCCTTCGTATACCGCATTTATGCTTCCCAGGGAAAGGTCTCGAGCGAGCAGCGAGGTTGCGGTTCGTTTTCGCGAGCAATGCCGCAGCGCCGAAGCTCAAGAATGAAGCAGGCGGGAGCATCCGGAATGGTTCGCTGATACATGAAACCGAGGAATCGCGACGGCTCAAATAGGAGAGGAGGACGGTTCAGAGCATGGGAGGTTCCGTCCCAGCGTTCAGCGAGGCGTATTGCACACAGCAGGGTATTTTCCTAAGTGCAAGTGAGGGGGACGTGCCGATCTCTCGTGCAGTCATCCTGGGCGCCAGCAGCGATGCTTCGCCTAATGACCGCTCACCGTGAATGCGGAATTGAGGAATCCTGGAATCGTTCTGGGGAGATCACGAGTCTCTCTCAATGACGGATGGTCCAAGCATTGTGAGAAACCCAGTCACGACTGCCATACCGGAAGTACATACGCCTCTCAGGTTGGAGTGCTCAAGGCTGACCCATTGACAGGGGTTGCCGATCGACTCGATTCATCATATGACTGCCTTGGTATGTGATTATTAATTATTATGAGCAGATGCGTAAAGTTCGCTCAAAACTCATATTCATGTAGGACGAGTCGGAGCACAGTCTCCTTCAACAGTCTAGAGGGAAATCGAAGCGTTCAGAGTTGGCTTCCCTTCGTGACGCAGTCACACATCTCTTTCTCCGTTTTTCTACTTTTTCTCACTTCCTTCGCGATAAGCCTCTAGTGTCGGACGCCGCTCGGGCTCTCCGTCAATGCATCGACTCACGAAGAAAGTGCTGTTCGTAGCGCGAGAAAATGCTTCTCCTACCGTTTTTGACTGTGGAGTTACTGCTACGAGTCCATGCCGATCGGCGTGGCGTTTCGACAACTGGAGGTACACGTCAAAGTGTTCATTTGTGCATCGTTCCTTGTTCGGCACGATACATTTTAATTAAGGTCCCACACCGTCGGATTCGCGCCGAGCCGTGACGCTGCAGAGTGACCCCAGCTTTTGCTCAATATCAATCATTTTGAACTTGGAAAAGCACCGTCAATCTTCCGAATGGATTCGTTGGACACGAATATCGCATCCGCAAGGGCTTCTACTGTTGCGTCGGGCATGCGTGACATGGCAGCTATGATCAATCAATTCTAGCAACAATGGAATCCAATCGAAAGAGTGAGCAACAGGTCGAGCTCGACGCAATCCGCACGTCGGACTCCGTGTTCAGCTCCGGCGTTGCCGTAACCAAATGAAGAGAAGAAAGAGAGCAAAGGTGTTGGAATACAGAGGCCAATAACTGACTCAGCGAGTTTTGGGGCATCGAAATGACCTTTTCGAGCAATCAGTTAGTCCGCTCCGAATGTTCCCCATCCTAACCGTATTTCACGAGCTGTCTCAAAATCTGGGAACATTCTCTGTCCACTATTTCCAAGCACGCGGCGTCATGTGGATTTTTCGGTCTCCAGGTCGAGGGCAATGCTCAGACGCTCCTCAGACGAGTTTTCACGGGAAATACTTTCAAGAAGAAGAAGAAGAATTCCGGAGTAGACATATATGATTCTTTCCCGACAGTTTGGAGGAATAGCGTCCTGGTACTAAAGGCTACGTGCTCATTCTCTCTCGCAATGGTGCTCCCGCGATGAATAATAATCATTCAACCGAGAGCTTCCCTCAGAGGGTCGCTCAAACCTGATTGATGATGCCCGAGACGTTTGTTTGTGAGGGAGACTGGGAAATTGTATCAGGTCCCTCAAAGGAGCATCTTTTGATTCCAGGAAATGGATGTCGAGAGCTCGACATGCCGAACCTCCTCTTCGACAGACTGGCGAACGGATCGTATTCTAACGTCAGATGCTTTCCTGGCTACTTGATGCGAGGTCGAACGAAGAATCCTCAGAACAGGCTCACCATAAAATGTCGAGGCGACCATTGGGACAGGCCGGTTCCTTACTGCGCAAAACAAGGTCGCATCCTTGCCTATTCATATGTACTTGAGGCTCCCTGCGGGTGCATTCTTCATGATCAGGAACCGGTCTCTTCTCTTTCCAGTCCTGGCCATTCTGCCCCACAGTTGCCGTTTCGAGGATAAGAGATGCCTATGGAAAACGGATGGACTCGCCCCCTTGCAGTGGCAACGGAATCGAGGAAAAACGAAGACCGCCGGTACCGGACCGCAGAGAGATCACTCGAAAGCGTCTTCGAAACGCTCAGGTCAGTTCTCTCCGGTCAGTTCACTCTACTCAACCAGTGCCTCCTCCCTGAAATCGGAGTAAGCTTCAGGAGTTTTCGCACGGGAACCTCGCTCCGCCTCGCTATCCGAAGCATCAGGCGGCTTGCGTTGTTGGATAGACAGCCGTATCTCCCCGCTTCCGACTTTGTCGCAACGGTCACTCCCAGCAAACGCAGAAGTCGTCGCTCTTATTGGGTCTGTCCGAGTGACTTATACACATCAGCCGACAGGGGAACGTTTACAGCTTGAGACCTCCTTCTGTGGCGGCTCGGAATGCCACTCGCGAACGCCCCCCCCCCTTCTCCCCCTCTTGGGGCGAAGGAAACGAAGGAAGCATATGGCACAGCCGGGAACGGATCGATCCAATTTGTTCACACCGAGCTCTCCAGTCGATTGCGAGATGCCAACCTGAATTAACTTCGGAGGCTAGCTCCGCCGGCGCGCAGAAAATATGAGTCACAGCGGCTCAGGCCCAGTTCGCCGCTCCTTCTGCGATCGTTGTCGGACACCATTAGGATATAATTTCTCTTCATTGACGCTTTCCGACTTTGACTTCGTTATCGATACCCGCTCATATGGGACAGAGCCCTCGTCTGACAAGTCGACTGACGGAGCGTACTCGCGAACAGAGCACGCGTGGACTCGCCCACTCACAATCAGTCACACTCGCGAGTTGTCAACGCAACTTTTTGACGGGGCTGTTTGTAAGTCTGTGGATGACACAGCTTCACTTCTTCGCTCATCCACTCTCCTCGTGGCAGCCCACTCATTGTCTTGCGGGACGCTCAGCCGAAGACACCTTCTCGATTCGACCTCTCGACTGATTGTCGACTCGCCTCGCTAAACTCAGTTCGCCCAGGAGATCATTAACATTCCCAGTATTATTGGTGAATTATCCCTCAAAGCGGAGCTGGTTGGTGGCTCACTCGCCTCTCCTAGCTCGCTCCAACGGTTTGTCGGCGAAGTTTTCGACGCTCCTTCTCTGCGGTTAATCCGCAACGTAAAGCGCTAGGGTCTGACGAGTCTGAGTTTTGCGATCTCCGATCGACACGACCTCCTGGTCGAATATTTATTTCGAGAAGCGACTCGGATGGGCTGAAAACGACTTCTAGATCGCGGAGTTGCCTTCGCCTTCTGAAGTCTCCCTGAAGTGTGTCACTGTTATCACGGAGACGGTTCGAATAATGAACCCTTTCTATTGAGACAATGGAACGCACGAGGTCGACAAGCTTGGCTTTCGTTCGGTGCCAGCAGAAGTAACCGGGAAGTTGTTCATAAATTTCAATAAGCCGGGGGAGCGTTACGGCTTCCGGAGGCTCCATATTTCATGCTGGCACAAACAAACGAATTCGTTTATCGCAGTTGTCGTTCATCATGGCGTAAACCTTGCATGCGATTCAGCACGAGCCCAGACCCCTATCCGCGGCCAGCCCCGCGGCCCCGGGGAGAGAATGGAACAAGCTGAGCGTTAGCAGACTCCGTCCCTCTATCGGACCGCCCAATCATTAGAATAGATCGTCGGAGGTTTCTGGGCGAGTCGCGATCGGAACCTCGCGGTAGGAGGCTCGATTGTGTTTCCAAAATACGGAGGTTCCCTGTAGTCATCTAATCAGATTCCGATTCCTCGATTGTAGGCTACTATTTGTACATGGAGACAACCAACATCGGAGAGACGGCAGTCGCCGACCTCTACTCCCCAGTGCTCGAGGGCAACATGAGCTCGTTCCTTGGCGAGAGAGCATGTCTAGCTTTCTGGTATCACATGCACGGAGACCGCATAGGTAAGCGAACTGTTTGTTGTGATCATATTCATTCCTCGAGGCGTTAGGTGCGGCGAAGCATGAGCCATATTTCGGGTATGGGCCTCCGGTTCCCGAGGAAAATGGGACGTCTGGATTGAAAATCCGAAGGGGAACCACGGTGGTGATGGACCCCCCACCGCGGATGGCTCTGAATCCGGTATCACGCCATCGGTGGCGCGTAGTCATTCCTCTGCGAGAGTCCTGAGTTATCGAAGTCGCACGCACGTGTCCGCACCGCTCGGCTATCTATTCGCAGTTGTACATATGTTTTCCGGCGGCGATCCGTCTCGAACCGATACATCGTGTCGAGCTCGAGGAAAGCCTCGCAGTCGGCGAGGACGTCCGCGCGGTGCTATGAGCTGCGGCTTAATTCAATTCATACATCTGTTCTCTGTGCTCGTCGGAGAATCGCTCCGGAATTTCCGGCGCTAAATACATATCAAAATATCTGGTACCTACCCCGATCGGAATGCTATTTGGAGCCTTTCTCTCAAAAGAAACTCAGGAGCCCACTCGTGATCCTCTGTGAGTATCACTCCGAGAGGAGGACCGAGATATCTTCACTATTCGCGAAGGAGCGGAATCTCATTTACAAACACAAAGTCTCTCGATTCGACCCACTGCATAATTGACGAACATGGCAGACTTTCAAGATAGAAGCATCGAATTTCGAGAGGAAACGACGGTTTTCGGATCGAGTTATGGAAATGCTTGTAATCCGCATCAAACGAGAATGTATCGCTCTTATCGAGAGGGAGTCTCGAGCGGAAGAGCTCCATCAGGGTACATTTCGGAAATCGAGACAAATATGACCTTTAATGGAACTCACCGCTCTCGCTTCCCATTTCGTCTAGTGCGTCACAATCGAATTCGAGTCCGGATAGATCTTTCTCGCTGCTCTGAATCCGTTACAACTCACAGTCTTTGGAAGAGAATTTCCTCTCATTACGAAAATCGATTCTGAATTCGGCTTCCCTGGATCCGCGAATGATCGCTCTCGATTTGGGATGATCTCATGCTCAACTGCTGTTTTTTCGCGACTGCGGTCGATGTTTGCGGAGAACATTGAAGAGCCACGGAGCTCTGTCGGTTCGAAAAATCTTTTCACAATTCTTTCGACGGTATTTCCCTCTCGAAAGCGTATGAATCGTCTCGGTTCCCTGATCATCTTCGGGGATTCGTCCGGATCCATAGCTTGCCCTCCAGAGTCGGCTTCGGATAGTGGAGGAAGACTCCCTGTGCGGACGTTTTTCTGTGGAGCGCGGCCGGAGGGAAGCATATGGGAGAGCTCTCTCGTTCAGTGAATCTCCGCAAGATTCACCATCTGAGGAAACACGCAAGCGGGGATTCGACTCAGGATAGGCAAAGTAATAGATCTGCTCGGCCTGGGTCAGGAGAAAACGGGCTCTAAGCATGATTCATCTTTATAATGGACAGACACGAAGGAAGCCAGCGACGAGAAAGTAATATTATCAGGGGGAAGAGAGGAAGCCGCAAACGTACGCTCAGAGTCTGCGGATATACTGCGAGACCCAGTAAGCTCCCTCAGACCCAGCGGCGGCGGGCCTCTCGGCATGTCGAATCAATTTATCAAGCAGAATCGACCCCTGAAGCGTTTCGGCTGTTTGACCATGAAGCTCTACGAGCGCCGTGATCGCAGAGACTATCTCTTCGGATTCCCCTCGGCTGACACTTCGAGCAGATCATTATTATCGACGGGTCACGATACCCGGAGGGGTCAGTTCCTGTCCTATCGCCGATGCAGCAGCATCGGACGCCTCGACGGCTGTTGAAGGTCGGGACGAAGGTCGGGAGCACGTTGATTACGAGTGAGATTTCCGAAGTTTTCCATTCGTTCGGTCCAGCCCAGAGATGCCCCAACGTGTGCTGTGCCAGCAGTTTTCGTGCATTCGTTATGGTCCCGTTACGCCGAGGCAGCAATTACTCACTTCGGTACGATCCGTTCGTGTCGCCGCCCGTCGATCTTCCGGTGAAAGTCGCACGACTCGACTCCACCATATCCCTGTCTGCAAGCGAATCGGTCGAAACTCTCGAAAACGTCAAGAGCGACTTCGCCGAAGAAACTTATATCCGGTAGGTACCTGTCGACTCCGAGCTAAGACCACAATCGAACCGAGACGGATCGAGCCGTACCGAGAGATCCCGCGGCAGCCGGGAGCGATGGATAATCCCATCGACTCGTGGATTCGGTTTCCCGCGCTGCCACGATGGGTCATGTCGTCCTCAATTTCTCCATACGCGTGAGCCGGATGGGATCAGTAACTCTCGTTCCGCGCGAAATTTCCGCCGGGACCGGTGATGATGGGTCTTCGTCCTCCGCGCCTCTCTGAACGGAACTGACTTCGATTCGTTCGAGGACCTTCGGAATCGCGCCATGACTCGTGCTCGTCCGAGAGAGATCTTTCAGCAGCAAATTGAAGATGGCAAGCCAGCCCTCAAGAATGCGCTTGAGCAGAACATTCAATCAAGCGACCGCAAGCATATGATTGGAAGTTTGCAGAACCTGCATTTCGCCTTGACCTCGATTCCCGTCTCGGGTTTTTCCTCCTCCCCTCACTTAGGCATCCTTTCTACCGCTGCCGTGCGCTCCGAGAACGCCTCGACAATGGTAGGGTGCTGCTCAGTGCGGCCCGGGGCGTTTCATAATTGCTGCTCGGTTTTTGAAACGACAAACAGCGAAAATAAAGCCAAATTCGAAAGTTGATCGGAGCGAGAACCTCGGCCCGAGATTCGTCATGGATCGGTCGTCCTGCCGCCAATGAGGTCCGGGATGAAGCCGAGACGGTGTGATCCGACGCGACAGGCGTTCGGAAGCTGCTCGTTATCCGCTGGAGGATAGCGGAACATTTTCTCGAGAACGATCGGAGGCTGAGAAGTCCCCTCCTGTCACCTCGAAGAACGAACTTTCAGAGATGACGCCATCCGCCGCTGGAGGAGTGAAAAAGTCTATCGACGTCTCTGGACGTCAGCGAGGGAGAACTCCGTATGATGCGTGTCGATCCAGGCCTTATTCGACGCTACTGACTTGTCAGTTCTTCTCGAGCGAGCCTGCTGCATCCGATCAGACCCTGCATTGCTTCGAAGTTGGGAAACGCGCAACAGATGAGAGCGAAACGGAGATTTACGTACAAAAGAGTCGGGGAGGCGTCTTGGGAATTCAAGCAGCGAGATGACTGTGCAGACTTACTTGTTAGGCGTTCCACAGGTAGGACTCGCGGCGTTTTCTCGGATGGCCATGAATTTGTCGGGGAAAGTATACACGACGTGGAATCTTTCCTGCCGCTTGTCACTCTTTCTCTGGCTCAGGGCTAATGTGTGTACATATTCTGCTTGCTGTAGGTATCGTCATGGAGCGAGACGAGTGCCTGCCTCGTCGAAGCGTCTGCGAGCTCCAGCGGAGCTCGGACCTCCGCTATGTTTGTCTCGCAAGCTAGCATATCAATATACCCTTGCTCGACCCGCTTGGGCTGCTCATCATCATTCATGACCGAGTGAGGGGTCTTATACCGAATCCGATGATTAGTATCTATCAGTATGCGGTTGGGGCTATCAGAAAACAGAAAGTGTGAATCGCATCGGAGGAAATATCGTGCGATTGCTCCAGAGAGTCCTGCAAATACTCTCGAGCATCCAGACAAGTCCCTTCCTGGACATGACCCTCAGAAGAGGTTTTCGGTTTGTCTCAAGAGCCTTTTGTCCTGAAATTCGCTCCTGACGTGCTAAGTATTCCCCAGACGTTCTCTCTTGCTTCAAGTCCGAGGAGAATCCAGGCCTGGCAGAGTTCAGCCGATCATAGACGGGTAGGGGCGCCCGAGAATGCGATGGCGTGAATAAAACACAGTCATCGACAATACGTCAGAGAACAGCCGGAACGCCGGAAAAGCCTAAGCGAGAGCGCCGTCGGCAGGCGCTCCGAATTGACTTCCTGGACTCTCTCGGCGTTATAGAACTCCGATGGTCGAGTCAGTAGCACGATTGATGGCCGAATCGGGCCGGACAAGGAGCATAAGGCTGAGAGAATACCGACGGCAAGAAGCTAAGTGAGACGAAAGGGAAAGAATTACCGCTCCAGCAATCATTCCCCGACTTTCGCCCTTGAAAATTGCAAGAACCGAACGGCGAGAAACCAGGTGGCGAAGCGAGCCAACAGCTCCAGGGATCTCTACCTAAATCCGGGCTGTCCTCCGCCGAGGATCCGGGTGAAAAGAGGGATCCATGCCGGTCGCACGATCGAAAGTCGTGTGCAATGAACCATGGAAACAACTAGAGCACGACACACTGTCAGTATTCAAGCTAAAGATCCGACTGGCGGAGCTCCGGAAAGACTCGGTTGCAGTCGAGTGAGGGGATCCCATCGCACCGCAAACAGTCCGCTACAGGAACTCGCCTCGCTCTCGCCCGGAGAAACGCCGAGCCATGAATAGTAGCTGAAAAACTTTATGATCCTAGCGCACCAAATATGTACCGATGTATCTCAAAACTCAGAAGCGACGTGGAAGCCGAATCGACACGGCATCTTCTGAAAGAGGAACTTGACGTAGTTGAGTCCGACCATAAATATGAGCCTTGATCAAGAGTATGTCATCCACCTATACCATTACTGACTTCAACGTCTCAGGATGCGAGACTGCCTCCGACCGAGGTTTGAAAAAAGCTTCGTGGAATCAGATAGAACAGCAGAGAATCGGAGACGATCTTGAAACAGCTGATCTTTGATGAGGAGGCAATCTCAAAGCGGGAGTACGATTTGCATTCGAGCAGAAATTCCGTGCTACGATCTTCGCGGAAACCCATGGACGCCGTACCTCATCATTGGGTCTACCCGTGGTCTCTCGTATGCGAAGTACGAATGCGTGCGAATGGGCTAGACGAAGCGCTCTCTTACGCGAACTTTGGTCGCGCACTCTTTTTTGGGAACTCTCGCCATGCGCATCACCTGGGGCATCAAAAAACAGTAATCTCGGTTGCCTCCTCTGCATATATTAAACCTTTTATTTACCCGGAGTAGAGCCGTGGTTCTAGCGTCCGTGAGAGCTTAGCGAAAACGCGAGAAAATGATTTGATTACAGGGATCCATTTTTCTCAGCAGCACTGATGCTCGACGGATATTCAATCGCAAGAGCGGTTATGTTGGAAAGTCGTTTATTTTTACACACCCTGCGTTGTGAAAAAATTCGCGACGGTAATTCCGCATCTGATGCGCGAAGATCATTTTCACAACGGGTTCGTTAGACACGTGAGTCTGGTGGTAGCGATCGTATGGGTTCTGCGGATTGTTGGGGATATTTGCTCATAGAAACAACAGCGGAGCCGACGAGCCGGCACGGCGCGGGAATGGAAAGAGCTCCGAATTCCAGTTTCTAGTACATAGCTGGAGACTACTGGGGAGAACGGCCCAGGGCATCGAATGCCATCCGGAGCTTTGGTCTGATAGCCGTGCAGCCATCGATCACCCTCAAGGAGATCCATGTCCGGATTCGAGGCACGACATTCAAGCATCATTTTAGAACCTACGGTGTTTGCAGGGCATGGATTTCTCCTTTTTCCGTCGTAGCCGAGCGGTAGGATCCTGACGCCTCACCAGTAGGCTCATGGACTTCCTCCGTGATACTCCAAGCGCAGCTGAAGTTTTCGAAAGGCTGCGCATCGAGCCATTTTCCATCAGAGCCTTCAAGAATAACTTCCAACCGTTCCGTTGGAGAAGGGTTGGTCGGAAACCCCTATAGGATAAGTTTTCGTCGAGTAGAATCTGAAATGATTTGATTACCTCCGGATGACGGACAAGAACTCGACCAAACATTTGCTCATAGGGTGGTTTGTCTTCAAGTGAGCGAGTGTGATGATGCTCAGTCATTTCCACACCGCTAAGCTCCTATGTAATTCTTTTGGCGCACAATGACGTCTTGCATCAAAGAAACCGATTTGATAGAAATATTTCTGCAATCTAACGGTAAGCATTCGAGCTGGGTATCATGAATAATTCTGATGCCATCTCGGTCGTCTGCTTGTCCGGATGGCTTTCTGTCTGTCCGTCCGTCCGTCCGACGGTGCCCGGCAGGACGCTCCGCTTTGGTGGCGACCAAGTCGGTCAATGATTACACCAAGGCGGGTTGCCAAGGTGGAGGAGCAGCATCCAAGCTCAAAGCGGAGCCAGCTCCCCGCTCTTGTAAGCAGAGCGGCTCACCCGATCGCCACATGTGGATGAAACTTGGAGCAAAAAGAAAAGGGAAACTTGCCCCGCTCGAATTTCGGTGTTCGCCTTGTTGCCGGCGGGGCAGCTGATTGCGTCATTTGGGCAAGACTCCTGCTGGGGAGTGAATTTAGCCCTCGCATGCCTCTCTTTCTGTCAGTTTTAAATGTGCGCGAGGTGGACTATTGGATCAGTTGAACTCTATTCCCACGAACAGTAACTCGTTGATCTTCGCAATGAAACTCAGATGGATACGGTGCTCGGTGGTCGTGATAGCCGTCATCGGCGGTCTCTTCTCGCCCGCTAATGGACTCAAATTCAAAAAGGCTATGAAATACGGTCCATTGCTGGCGGGTTTAGCGCCTCTCGCGCTACTGCCTCTGCTCGGCCATCACCATGACGATGGATATAAGGGACCGCCGCCGATACAGACGAAGACCATAACCAAAATTCTTCACGTGCCTCATCCTGTGCCAGTGCCCGTCCCTATTCACCACCATCATCAAGTGACGGAAAAACACCATCATCACAAAGGCAAAACGAAGGTTGTGTTCCTTGAGAAGCACAGCGATCATGATATTGTCGACCATGATCACAAATACGGCAACCACTACGATATGGAGGACCATCACGAGCTTTGGTGATCGACTACCCCATATCCATGCCGCCCCGAGCCCAATAACCCAGCGCCTTCCAGACCGGAACATTCAGATTGTGAATCGGCCGTAATCCATTCAGCGCCAGCTCTCCGTGTCTTCGGAACTGTCGATTACACGACACCGATACAGCCGCTCAGAATCGACTCACCAATTCACAGGGAGGCGATCGATCCCGAGCACATCGCAGATCGAATCGGGACCCGCCAGAAGGTCTTCGAGATCGTAGTCATTATATCAATAACATCCGCTGCCATCTATTGTGAATCATTTTAGTGTCGTGCGTCGCTGTATTGTTCGTGCTGGTTTCGCATTCCCGGGAGGTTGTCCGCGGCCTGTCTTCGCTTCGAAGATACGCCGACCGGCTTGAGACTATTCGTATCACAATTTCCGCAGTCTACTTCATTGGGAGAGTCTGATTGCTCTGGGGTTGAGCCGAGCTTCCCCGTGCGCTCCGGCCCCAGAGTTCAATCGTTTCATGGAAAGAGCGCTTGAGTGACGGGCGCGGTCGGAGCTCGCTGTTCATGTTCGAATTCCACGCGCACGAAAGCGTCTCCAGCATTCTAGTCTGCCTCTCACGGTACAGAACATGAAAGCGTGCCTTTTCCCGCAGCGGCCGTGCTCTAGCCAAACGCTCCGACCGAAGTCCATCGCATCAGTTTGGGTCGCTGCGAGAAGCTTGAGCCTCGAGCTCACTTTGATCAAATGCCTCGAAGATGTCGTGAAAAAGAGATCCTCGAATATTTGCAAAGCTGCATGCATGATTTTTGGACTAAAATATTCCGAAATGCGTTTTTGTTGTGCACCGTTGATCTCTATGTTCGTCATCTCTTGTAAGTCAGCGTGAGCAATGTGAGTCATGCCAGGGGCGGGAATTCCAAATGCCCCTAGGCGAGACCTCTACGTGATGCCCCTCGGAATTTTTCCGCGCTTCCGACACGAATCCCCTCATCTGCAACTCTCGAACTGAGGAACTGGAAGGTGGATTATTATTGTCGTCGGAGAAGTTTCCGATACTTCGCTGTATTCGGACCTCCCAGAGCCCCCAAAGTGAGTCATGACGTTCAAAAGCCTCGGGACCTGGGGCGAGGCCGGCCCTCTCCCCCGATCATTTGGGATAGATAGAGATAGAAAGATTCGATTCGAACCCCGGAGAGACTGTTTCCGTCCTCATCAATGGGATGAGCGAGATTTTCGATGTGTATATGGAGTTCGTCACTCATATCGATTCCGAGCTCTTCTGTCCGAAATTTCGAGAATAATAAACGATGATTGTTTTGGACCGTTCCATGCTTGCAATTTGTTTTACCAGAATCCTCCGTCCATTTTCTGAGAGGATGCTGATGACGATTCGAGTCAAATCGAGAGTATGCTGGGCTTGAACGCTAGCCCGACCCTGTGCCGAGCATTCGGTGTCTGAATTGCCCTGTTCTCGGATCAAGGTGAAAGTCTTCTTAGGCGGGGGAAAGGGATACGAATGGACAGCGCGACGCTGCCCAGGATGTCCCAATCTGAGCTCGGAACGAAATTGCAGTCAATTAGCACTCGCACTATATCAAAACGCCGCCGTTCAGACGGCGCGGCGTCCGTATGGCATATATTTCTGCGCAATCTCCAGTGACTTTTCCGATGGAGGAAGCCATCAAGCGCAAATCGTCACATCTGAAGCGAATGAGTCCCCATTCGCCTCCAGTCGAACGATCCCGAGCATCTATTTATGGAGTGTAGCTCGCCGTTATGAAGATGATTTTTCTTGGGTTCCTTTTTATTCTGGGAGATTGTTTCCCAGCCTCGCCGCAACTCAAAGGATGAGACGGCGACATTAGAAATCGATATGGTCGTATTCATTTCTCTATGAGTCATTATCCTGCTAAAGGTCTCCCTTTGCAGGGAATTTATCGGTGCTACTCCGCTTCGATAGGGATACCCTCGACGAAGCTCACGTCTTGCATACGATAAGCGGGCAACAAGGGGATCAATGGTTGAATTTCCAGGCGAGACTTCCCGACACCCAACGAGATTACCAGGTTGGAATATATTGCGCTTCTTCCTATTTCGGTGGCTGAGCGGCTGGCTGGCTTAGCCGGTGCTTTTCTTCTGCGACCGCTTTTTAACCTTCGCCTGATTTACATGCCGAAGCGCACAGAACCGAGTGAACCTGCACGTCCGGGGATTACTCCTAATCCTGGCTTTCCACTCCAAGTCCGTATAGACTTGAGTCGGCTATCGTGAGAGTATGAAATCGATCGCCTTGCTGTCCGCTTGTTTCGCGGCTTTTGCGCACCCCTCCTCATCCTTGATTTTGAGCTTCGAACGAGAACTAATCGTGAACGGGAATAGAACGTGAAAATATTTCAAGCTCGGGTTCGGGGCTCCGAAGAGTATCTCGCGTGCGAGTGCTCGAGCCCTCGCGAGAAATACCGCACGAGGGTCAAAGAAATTACGGTCTAGTCAAGATGTCGTGTCGCACGATGACCTCACCCCAACAATAATTGTCAAAAGTCATCAGATACCTTGATCCCTTCCCCGACCTTGATTCCTGGGTTTCACGAGACTTCTCTACCGACAGTTCATCATTCGCGGTGATCCTGCGGGTCAAGACGAGGGCGATATCGCGCTTGATGATATTTTCATCGGAGCACCGTGTCCGTACAGCTCGAGAAAAAGTGAGCGCCTCTCTGCATGTTATTCATCATTCTCATTCATTCAATCCTGGTAACCGGTCCCGTCCCAAGCCCTGTCGAGCCTGTTGCTGTCCCCGGTGAGCTCGCCCACTCGAGCACGAGGCAACTTCCACGGGAGCATCCGAAGAGACGTTTCGGAACGCGTCCATTCAACCCTCTGCGTCCTCTGAAAACGAAATATGCATGCTTGCGTGCATGCTGTCTTTCCTGTGGGAGCTCCTTGTCGTTTGACTCTCTTCTCGTTCCGTCGTCAGCCCCGAAGTTTGTTGCAGGCTTTCCGTATAAGGTGCATGGGTGAACGGGAGAGTTTTAGGAATAATGATTCCGAAAGTCGCGAGAATGGAATCCCGGCGGAGGACCGTTCTGTTCAGCCTCCTCAGAAGTTTAGTGCTCGCCGGTTTTCCACATCGAGTATGAGCGGTTCTTGTCGATATAGAACGTTCCCATCGAGAAGAGTCTCGAGACATTATCCTCCGCCGAGCGTCTTCGATCTCTTGCCGAAAAAGTACAAGATACATTAGGGCCTCGCGAAGATGTTGTTCTGCTTTTTCCCCGAGAGCCATGACAGGTAGTTGTTGTGCCGCGCTGATGCGAACAAGAATATCCTCAGTGAGCTTCGCAGACGTCTTCACGTTCTGTGAACAATCGTATTAAACACAGGAGCTCTCGACATGGAGGAAAGAGACGACGACGTCGTCGACAACAACAGCTGCAGCAGCATAGTCGACGGAGGGGGCGCAGTCGACGTTGACAGCGACGACCTGTGTAAATATTTATACAGCTTCAATATTGAAGCTGGATAGCAGAGTGCCTACAGTCCATGATGGTGAAAGTGATAACTAGCGTAAGCTGCCCATGTCAGTTGTGTCCAGCTCTCTCTAGTAGAGCGGGGTCGCTGATGTCAATATCTTATCAACCGGGCTTACATCGGATTCCGCCCTCGTCCGACTACAATTTTCCATCACGAATACCGAGTCCATACTTCATTCCCGAGCAGAAGCGTTCAAGCGGATACACAGGACACGGCCGGGCAGATGATCTTTTTCTCCTTTACAGTTTTTGAATTCGAGATACCTCCAGAAGCTCACGGTGACAAGCCGCCCAGAGTACATCACGTTGACGGAAAAACAGAGCGAACTACACCAGTTTTTGTCGGAGATAATGAGCCCGCGACGTACGCGCCACGTGACATCGGCACAACACCGCCGACGCCATCGCTTCCGATGTCGCCGACAACGCAGGCGACTTCAAAGGCTGACTCCAGTGCCGAGATCAGTGAATTTCGCAATGCGACTCCGGCCTCCGGGACGTCGAGCCAATCTAGGCCTACGAGTGGGAATACTCCAATTCGAAAAACTCCGAGAACTCAATCGATATCCTCGACAAGTCAATACCTGACAGAAGCCACGACCCAAAGTTCCGCCACTCAAACAGACATCCGACATCATTCGACGACGGCGATTCCGCTGAGAGATCCAACCGAGAGATTGACCGACTGGACTGTACCGATGACCACAGAGGCTTTCTCGGGGGGGTACCCATTCATTGTGACGATTGGAGCCACGCTTCCGTCACAAGCGTCGACTCCTCTAATGGAGAAAACGTCGGGACGCTCAGCTACGGCGGACGATTCTTCGATAGCTTCGTCGAACGGGTAAGACCACACGTTGTCCCCACGCAATGAGCTTGGGATACCTCGAAGACAACCCTCTCTGAAAATTCTGAGTTCCAAGTCCTCGGAGTAGCAGACCTCCACACGAGACTGCAATTGAAGGAGCTGAGAACGTAGAGGCTTGATTTCCTGTTTTTTCCGCGCCTCAGGAAGTTTCCTGTTTCTTCTTTTGCAGGTCGCGAGCTTCAAACTCCTCGCCACAGTCGAAAGAAGGTTCGTAGCCCCCGCGGTGCCGGCAGCCGTGGCGACGGCAGCCAACCGCAAGAAAAGTTTAGAAGTTTTCTCTTTCAGATTAAACTCGGTCTTAGCAACTCCATCATGAGAATTTGTTGTTCGCTCGACTCACCCTCTTTCTCTGCGTACTTTTCCGCGAACTCCGTCGACTATGTACCCCTAAGTTTGGCAGAGCCGGTTTTGATCCTCCGTCCAATTAAAGTCACGACTTCAGGGACGAGTATATCGTTGAGCAAAGCGGCGGAGGTCGGTCCCCTAATTTAAGCTCATCGTCGACGGCGAGGCTAGGTAGAGAGTGCGCAATGCTCTCGAATATCGGACGGGGATTCTCAGCACGAGGCGCCTCTAGATCTGAGCTGGAACGAAAAATTATAGGACAGTTGGTCGAGTCCGAGCGGCACTGCCTTTTTCGGGAATGCGTCCTAAGCTATTGAGTCATACGCTTCGTTGAATTGATTAACCCAAACTTCTCTCGCCCGTATCGTTCAAGATCACCACGCATTGATGCCGGCTTCGACGGCGCCGAATGAAAGTGAAGCTTCAATATTGCTGAGAAAGTAAGTGAGAATCCAGGGTCCTTTCAGCATCGAGGACGCATGCCCTGTCGAAGGAGCTCGCTTCATACTATGGATTAGTTGGATAAGGGTCTAATTTTGTTTCTTTCTCTTCGCCTCTGTAGGAGCTCAGGTCCGTCAAGACGCATGCCCGTCAGCGTGGGAGGGATTCCGGTGCTGGACCCGGATACTGCTCGCAAGCGCCGTGTCGAAGAACCCCAAGGAGGAACAGAGCACGGAAAGGGATCAGCGAGCGTCTTTCCCAATTTACCGCACGTGGTTTCAGCGGGATTGCTCTTCCTCCTAATAGGCATGTCAAACTTCCCTCTTCAATTTTCCCCTCCGCCATGAACCTCGTGGCCTCGTGTACAAGCGGCCTCGGGGTGCGTCCATGGCCATGGCTGGATGTTTCTTCGAGCCTCCATACGCGTTGGCGTCAGGCGAGGACATTCTTCAAACGTATTCATATCTTCATTTAATCCCTGTATAACGAGCTTTGCTCTCTGGAAACAAAAATTTCGTCCCCGCGTCGGCGTGCGTGCCGCTCAAACGCGGTGCTGCCCTTCGCTTCATCCTGCTCATTCTAATGCTGACCATGACTTGCGAAAGACACTGAACTCAGAACGAACTGCTAGACAAGGGGCTCTCGTCGGCGGCGAGCAGCCAGCCCGCGGGCCGGCCGCTCAATCGCTCCGACAGACGAACACGGCAGCGTTGAATTCGTCCCCGAAAGACGATCCTTCGATCCTGAGCGCATCGATTCGGGCCTTAATGATGGTACGCAGCTGGAATGCGTCAGACATTTCGAGCCAGTCAGCGAGGCCGCTCTCCGAGTCGAAAACTCAGATGTTCTTTCCGTTCGGACACACACCGTGCCGTTCTGCTGCATCGATGCTTGTATGAGTCTCCGTATCGCCGACTAACAGAGCGAAGACCGAATCTGAAACTTATGTATGTGCTCCATAGCAAGACACTCGTAGCGTGAGACCTTACGCCGCGCTCCGCTGTTTTTACAGTCTGATAAGCGATGTGTTGGGGAACAAAACCCCATGATACCTAATCAGCCATTCAAACAAAGCTGCTCTTTTTAGACGTCGTCGTCGCGGAGACTCCTGCGGGCTCCGATGGCCCGTCGATTGCCGATCAATCGATCGGTATTGAGCTTGTTATCGACTCACACGCACTCACCCTATCCAATCGCAAACAGAGATTCCCTTCGTCGGTGGTTCACATCGGGGATAATGGAATACGGATATCTTATGAATATCCCGCAGCGCAGAAGATCCGTTTTCGAGTGTGCCTCCGGATCTGTTTGTTCTCCGGCCGTAGCCACGGTCGACCGAGCGGAAACTCGAACGTCGAGTATTTACCGAATTTGATTTTATCGATCGGCTCGTGTCCATGAAGGCTAAAATGTCTCGCTCCCCATGTAATTTCAGCATTTGCGGCAGTCCTGTATCTGGTTCGCCGCAGTCGGGGAAACAGTTTTCGAGTTCTGCAAGCCGAGCCGCAAATGAGCCTCCCAATGGATTGGATCGAGCCGCAGCAGAGTTCACGAGGAATGGTGGAACCTGCCCTTGATTATCACTACCATGGAGAGCAGGTCGAAGCCAGGTACGGGTGCACAAGCAAACTGTTGCCACAAACTGCGATTTGAGCATTCGGAGGGAACGTATCGCTAATTGCCGAGGTAGCGACTCGGACACCGATTTTGCGACACACGCTGCCAACGGAAGAGGACTCAGAAACGAGGGAGACAGGAAACACCGGGAAAAATTTCTACTCCCCGCTAGTCAACGGGACACGCCATCAATTGCCAGTCCGCGACCGAGGCAATCGACTCGGTCGAGAATAGCTCCTCGAATCGAACAGAGTTCTAGATCCGACCTGAAAGGCAATGCTAGACCTCACATCGCCTTGCCGATGAGCATCATCGAGCCGGGAGCCCCGATCTGAAACGAATAGGAGCGAAATGCCCTTACCGTAGTAAGATGGGTATTCAAGGATCGAGCGATCACGTGATGAAATAATAAAGATGTATTGTACATAAAAAATCCGGAACGTCGCCGTCTGCTCTGGGACTCGTCTTTCTTTGCTTGGTGTGGAGGCGGGTTGAAGATCAGTCGCTGCAATCGGCGGCGTCGTTCGTGTCCTTGGTAAATCTTTATCGGGCCAATCGTGTCCCGGTGACTCCTATCGTGGATTCTTCCAGTCACTCGAAAAGGCCGGCAGAAGTTTTTTCCCTTGTCAGCCGACGGGGAACCAACCGGGAAAAACCGGACCGTTTCGGTAGGATGCTGGAAGCGACACAAGAACACAATGTGAAAAAATAGAGAGAACGACAGTCAGGGACGACTACCAGGCATGGTAGCCCACTCGCCAATGGAGGCCCCTCGGGTCCCAGAGCTGGCCGCGTTGGATCGGGCAGGGGTAAGTTTGAAGGGCTGCGAAGTGGGGCGGGATGGCAGGCAGACCGGCTTGGCGGGGGGGGGGGAATGGGTGAGTTTGGGCGATCGTCCGGCCAGTCAGTCAGTCAGCCAGCCTGCCAGCGAACCATGGGGGTCCTCGGAGGGGGAAAGATGGCGTTCTCTTGGATGAGAGGATCGGTTTGCGGTGGCTCTACCAGAGGGCGTTGCGAAGGCAGGCTCGCAGGGCCCCGTGGCGAGCCATGTAGTCCGCGCGGAACACGGAGCGGTGCGCTGCTCGTACTCCGGCCGCCGTAGAAAACGTAAGCCGGGAGTTTGCTTTAGTCAGCAAGTTGTGGTCCGTAGGGGCTTAAGAGTGGACCGTGGAAATTTCCCACCCGGACGGCATCAGGCGGGGAAGGTCCAGGCCCCCGCTCATATAATCGTTTCTCCACTTCATCCATCGGACGGTCAATCATCCGATCAATCATCGAGTCGTTCTAAACGTGCTGCAGAGTGAAAGTGAACCGTGCGCGAGTCGCTGCTGGATGCGTTTCGAGACGCGTGCCGCCGCGATACAAGGTCCACATGCTTGTCTTCATGAGCGGACTCCAACCGAGCCCGTCTTCGGGCTTGCCAAAGTACGGCTTTGTTCCGGAGGCACTTTTTTACCAGCGCTACGATTGCCGCTGTCGCTGCTGAATGCTATGTTGTGCCAGCGACTGGTGGTCAAAAAGGCGGCGGCAGACGACGACGAAGAACTTCATTAGCAGCCGCAAAAGCGTAGCTTACCACCGGGCTGACAGACGCAACATTCGATTCGGTCGGCTCGATTCGTCGGAGTCATGTGATTAGCCGGTCGTAAAACACTGTGTAAGGGGCTCCGACCCCCTCCGCATGGCCCTACCGTGGGACATGGGGAGGCCCCCCTCTCGGCACAAGAATAACAACAACAAAAACAACAACAAATACACCACCAGCGAATACAGCGAACACATCGACCATCCCGACAGTTTCGGCACCGAAAACTGTCCCGCTCGACGGCGAGGACCCGCGTCGCGTCATGAGCAGCGACTTACGGGAGTTTGTAGTCGCGGTCGTCGACGTTGCCGATTGAGCAACGTTCTTCTAGCAACATTGTGTTTATCGGTTTGTGTGCTGGCCGGAAGAGCCGAAGGTGTGGATCTTCATATCGCGGGATTTTTTCCAACTACGTACAATCTCAGTGAAGGTGCCATCGGTCGCGGAGTGGTTCCTGCCGTGAACCTTGCTCTCGAACACATTAACAACGCCACCCAATTTTTGCCAGGATACACCCTCGCCATCCAGTGGAACGACACTCAGGTAGGCAATGATCATCCATTAGCGGATGTGAACACGCGAGCAAACCCCTGCATGCTCCAAGTAGCCACGATCAAGAGTGGGTACAGCTCGGCGAAGATGCTCCAAGTCTACGTCCCATTTCTCATGGTGTAAAAACTCGACAGTATCTTGTCCACCTCAAGCGTGGGATCCCTTGGAGAGGAACACGTCCATTCAGAGGCACAGCCATTCATGTCCCTCGATCTGATTCAGATTCGGCAAGAATCCTGCATCAAAATCGCCGCCACTTAAAATTAGTGTTTCAACTTGATAATTTTCGGAAAGGGGGCACGTCCCGCTCTAGGGAGAGACCGCCTCGGAACAGCGTCTATGCAAACCACGCGGTCGATGCCAAGTCGCAAGTTATTTCTCAAGTTTTTCTGTCGTAGTACGCAGGATGCGGGGTCCTAGGACATGTTTCGAAAACCTCGATCTCGTGGCGTGATATAACGCAGGATCGAGATGGCAAGCTTGTTCGCTGCGATAGCGGTCTCGAACCGACTGCAGCGTACGCCAGTTCAAGCCTGCTCAATATTTTGTCCCCGCAACGGGAATGCACTATGGCTGCGGTCCGGTGGTATGTCGCCCTGTCATCTGACCCTCGTCGCGACGTTCGTCGTCGGATATTTCGAGCCGTAGAACGTAATATCGCCCGCCGAATAAACTATTCGCCGAGAGGGCCAACCCGGGGACTTGGGATCCTTCCACAAGCGAGCCCACGGAAAAGGCGGCAAACCAGGAGAGAGGCTCGATCTGAATCAGAAGGAACAGAAAGACGGGCTCCGCTGAGATCGACCACGGGAAGCACACAGGACGAAGTCGGCCACGAGAAACGAGGAACAAACCACGAGAGGTGTGTGAATATTGGGTCAGAGCACGCCCGACGTAAGGAACATTAGTAGTCCTACGAGACGTTGGTCTCGGATGATGGGCAGCCAGCGCAGGGAATACGTTCGCATGAATATGAATACAACCCAAGCGACGAGAGTATGAGCCGCACGCTGAAAATACGTACGGGGCGAGATTCCGACAAACAGACGCGAGAGAAAGCGCCCAGTCTGTCGTTTGGAGGGATTGTCCCGCTAAAGGGAAAATGTCGAGCGAGGCATTCGAGCGCAACATTGTTCAAAGCTCGGAGCCAACGCCTACTCGCTCGCTGTCGAGTCTGTCATTCACTAGCGCAAAGCTCATTGGCTGCCTCCGCCGGAAGTAGGAAAATATACTAATAGGTGATCGGAAAAGCCTCATCTGAACTTGTCGGGGAGAGGAATTGGTCGAAGCTTCCCTTGCGCTCTCTGGTTTCCCGACGTGCCGCGGGGAAAATGTGACTTCGAGAAATCATTCCGAGGGTGCTCGCCCGGGAAGTTGCGTTCCGAGTCGAGCGTAGATGAATGCTGCTCCTATGTGGGTTTGGTCCAGTTGCGAGGCCGCTCCGTCCGACCCTTTCCCCCTTCAATCAGACATCCCTTCCTGTCGTCCTTCTGCCGCTTGGTGTGACCGCTGCCTGACGGTCCGGTCGCTCGAGCGGCGTTTTTTCGTCACCCGCCCCGTGGGCGGACAAGGGATTCGCTTGCGACGCTTGAGACTGACGGGAGTCTGACGAGCTTGCGGGTGGCCAGTCCAGCTCAGAACGGTTCTCCTCCTGAGCCAACTGAAAAGCAGATTGTTTAGTCTCATATGGTGGTGAGACCTCGCGCTAGAAAACTCTGCCGAGATTCAAATGACTCGGAAAGAGGCCGCGAGAGAATGCGAGCCGGGGTCCCCGTGCATCCACGAGCTCGCCTGCCTCACGGTGCCGAGCTGTCCATTTGCCTGGAGCTCAGCGTTCGTTCGCTGCTCGCTTGCCCTTCTCTCTACGGGGTCACATGGGAGGCGAAGTCGTCATGGCAGCTCGTCGTGCCTTGCCTCCAACCCGGTTTTCACAATCTAGCGCTCCATTCAACTCTCTCGCGGTCCGTCCTTCTCTGAGGCCGTCGTCGTCCCTGCCGGGGCTGCCGCGCCGTTCCGTCGGGATCTCGAGACGCGATCGATGAACGAATCCATAATAGCTAATTTTGGAGGGGCAAGCTACCGAGAGCCCAGGAGACACCCCGCTGCCAGTCGGCCACTCTGTTCGGTGTCCGGTTTGTCGGTCCGTCGCTCACCCACCCACCCTGTCCGTCAGGCGATCGTTGCCGTCGCCGCCGCCGCTGCTGCTGCTGCCGCGAGAGCGGGCGGCCTGTCGACCGGACAAACAAAGGACAGGCGCTCACCGATATCAAGCTTCTTCACGCGGTTCGAAACATGTACCGCACTCTGGAGCCTCTTGTCGGCCGCTGCGCTTCTTTGCTTACTCCTTGTCCGGCAAGAGGCGGCGCCATCAAGGCCATCGCTGCCTCCGTCGCAGCTTCCGCGAGCGGTTCCCATACGTGGAGGTTTGCCTCCGCGTATCACAGACGAACGACTTGCTGGTGACGTGGAGCCCGCGATTCGAGCGTTTCGGATGCCATTCCTCCGGAACTCGCTCCGGCTGCTACAACGACATCGAGATAAGAGGGCGAAGCGGTGGAAAGGCACGCGGAACGCACATCCCACAAGTTCGTAAATTGCGCGAGCACTTGTAGACCAGGGCCATGAGAGCGAGGCGGCAGAGCTGGCGTCGTCCATGTCGCTGTTTACTCAGAGCGCATCCCGCGCACAATTCCTATCCTCCGGCCGAGTGCGGTGTCATGCGAAATCCGATGCGATCGGTGGTTTGCGGAGCGTCGTGAAATTCTGAGTACGAGAGTCGGGCCCACAGTCGCGATCCGTCGTCCATCGAAGCTTCCAGGGCTCAAAGCATCCAAGCCGCCCTCTGGTCGCGGGTGGACAAAGGGACGACTTCGAAGCGACGGACGCACGCGCGGGCGGGCGAGCGGGCAGCGAGGTGTTCAGCAAGCGGTCCCTAATGCAAGATAGGGACATGAGAGAAGACAAACGAAGCGAGCCAGCGAGGGCGGGCGGACGAGCGGACGGACGGCCTTTGAAAGTCCGGAGCGCCGACTTCATGACAACAAACAAAGACGCGTTTGAAACAACAGAGTGTCTCAATTATTAAACGCGCTCCTATCTGGTTCTGTGCAAACTCTTCCCTCGGTCGTCGTTGTCGTCTACTGTGTTATTGTTTACGTTGTTCTGGGACGTTCCTCGTGGACGTTGGCGGCCGGAATGAGCTACTCCTTCACGTGGTTCAGCGTGGTGGTGGTCGTAGCGGCGACAGTGGTCCTGTTCGTATGCTGTGGGATGGTCGACGGGAGAAAGAGGGGGCGGGACCCGGTCGAGGGTTGGGGACTCATCAAACGCACGAACTGTCTCCCATTAAAGAGGTCGCTGCTGCTGCTTCTACTGCCGTCACCGCTGCTTTGACAACGGCGGCGGCGGCGTTGCCCCGCTTCGAATCAATAGTATGCTCGAGAGGATTCGGGAACGGATGGGACGTCTGCAGGAGGGTCTGCGCGTGTAGCGGATGGAACGAACGGAGAAGCGACTTGTCCCATGGTCGGCTTGAGAAGAAGCCGCCTGCCTGCCGTTTGGTGATCCGTTACTCTTCGAGAGCCCGCGGCTCGAAAGCTGAAATTACCCCTAAAAAGCAAGCCTCCCAGTTTCTGCACCGCTTTTTCTATCTTCCTGCTCGATGGGGCGGTCGGAACGACAACGGCGACCGTGACGACAATGGCTTAGCGCCTTAACAGACAAGAGTATTGAGCCCGGCGACTCATCAGATCAGTCCCCGGACGAGCGTCGAACGGATGGAACATCCGATGGAAGCGGGAAGAGTCTTTCGAGATGTCTGTTCTGACACTCTTCGCCGATCGTTGGGTTGCCAGAGGACGAGCAAACGAAGATGCGGAGAAGACACCACAGTCAGGATAGAAAAATGCCGATCTCGACACAGACGCCGTCGTCAACATAACCACAAATCCTTGGAGACCACGGCCTGTTTACAAATCCGAGGATCGATTCCCCGAGCTTTCGTTTGGCTGTTCGTCAGGGAGTGTCGAGGCATATGCCCGACACTGGGCTAGGGGTCGGTCGGCCGTTCCTTTGGACCAGGGTGATCGAACCGGTGACGGTCAAAGCACACGTCATAGGAGTGTATCCAACACACAAGAATCAAGAGATGACGCCGACGTTCTCGTCATCCTACTCGTCAGTCGCCGAGCTGAGACATCGAGCTCGGCTGGCGGTACGCGGTACGTCACCGAGTGGATTTGCATCCACCTACTTAGAACATAGCTCAAGGATAACAATAAGAGCACAAGCCACAGCGATAATATCGATCGAGGGTTGCGACGGGAACACCCATCAAGGCTGAACCTGTGTGTGGGACACGTGGGTGATCAATTCCAACAGAGGACCCGGGCCAACTAAATATGACCACGGTTGAGTGGAGAAAATGTGAGGACAGCACGCCGTGAGGAGCGACCGTAGACCAGGACAAAAACTATCGCAAATCGGTGCGCGTTTAACTCGTGTCTTCCGAGAATAACTGATCTAACTGATTGGATAAAGACGATGGGAGGGGGTACGTGTCGGAAGTCGTAATGCGTATCCAGCTCTGTATCAACGAATATCCTTGGGAGTTGCAGCTCTGAGTGAGAATTAGAAATCCCAATGAGCGCGCCGTTCCGTGGGAATCTCTCACAAAGGCCCTCTGACGATTTCCGTCGCCCTTTGTTTTCACTTCCAATGTTTTGATATTATCCTCGTCTCGCTTTGAGAAGGCCTTATCAAGCTCCGTGTGGAGGCACTCTCCCGGGCTGGCTGCGCTTTTTTCCCTAGAGCTAGTGACTGTTGAAGTTCGCGGTGCGATTGTTCTCTCTAAGAGACACTCGCCGAGAGAACTCTCGGCCAGCTGCCATGCGTAAACCATCAGACGGGGGCGGGCGTAGGCGACCGAGTAGGCGGATGGGAGCGGTTGCTCGCGTTCCTGCGTTTCTCCTTCGGTAGTGAGGCTCGTTCAGGGTAGCTTGCAGGCTTGCGAGCAGACGCACCTCTCATTAGAAGGAATTTCCGTCCTCCCGTACGTACGCACGCCCGCCCTCCCGACAGTCCGTCAGCCAGACCGCCCGCCCGCCTGCCACCCGGTCGGCTTCTCGCCCGAGGCGGCAAGTGAAGAGCCATGCGGTAAAAGAGGGCTCACTTCACAAGCCCATCCGACAGCAGAATTAAGCGAGAGTCACAAACGCAAACTCGTGGGGATATATTCGAGCACGTGTCTGTACGCAAGAGTATCATCGTGAGAATCACCCCAGACGGGTCCGAGAACGGGGCGAAAAAAAACCCGTTCGCGGTTCCTGGGTCGGATTTCGGATTGCACGGAATTAAGACCCTTTTTACTCCCTACTGCCTATATGGTACAGCGTCATGCTCCCGGATGCGGAGCTCGGGGCAGTAACGAGTACACTCGTTGATTTCATACGATGAACGATGGAATTATATTTTGCCGGAACCTGTTTCTCTAATTAGGTGCCCATCGAGAGCAGAGGTTCCGACCGGGGCTCGGCAAGCTTACAAGCTAGTTGCAATCGGAACCCTGCGTGACTCGGTGCCAGCTCCGCTTTAACGTGAGTCCAGCGGACCCGGATCAGAGCTTCGCCATCATAATTCCAGTTGCTTTACCCTTGTTCGGGAACCGTCCTAATAGCCCCCTCGCGATACAAAAGAGAGATCGTCAAATTGAGCGCAGGGAGTGCTTTTGAAAAGCTCTGACGCAAACGACAGAGCGAAGCGACGTTCATTGTTGTTTAGAATGAGCAGACGAGGTAGCAGTCCCCCAGGCACAATGCTCTCAGGATATTCTCATGGTAGGGATCGCGGAATCGGACCTGGGGCAGCCAAAAGGACCTACAGCTCGAATCGCGCCCCGTCGTTCAGTCGGTCGATATTCCAGCTCTGTGATTTATTATTATCGACAGTCAGCTGTTGGCGCAATGGCTTCATAATCCAGGGCAGGGAGCATCTTTTTGTCGAGCGATTCCCTTATCTTCAACGTCCAGCTATGGCGCTAATAGCGACCTCATCCCAGCAGAAGGCTGACAAGGAAAATCGTAAACTGATGGATCTTCATCCACCAGTGTTGCGTGTACACGGTCTGGGAACTGATACCGGAACAAGTCGCTCAGATAGCTCTTGTTGTGTTGTATCGAACCTACAGGAGAGAGGACACCGAGAGATCAGGAAAGGAAGTGAGCCCTGGATGGGTTGGAAGAGGCAGCGCTCTCTGTGGAGATTGAGCTGCACCGCCGCGCCGCCGTCGGCGTCACGGCTGAACAGTATTTTCCTCTCACCAGCCGACCTCGGTCGACTGCTTGTTTGAAGTAGAGTTCCGGACTTTTGAGATTGCGTTCGGAAGTTTCTACTTGTTCTTCTGCTTCAGTGACGGAAGCGATGGGGATCCCGAGTCGGAAGACTGACCGATTTCGAAAAGAGGAGAGAAGTATTTAGAAGCGTCTTCTAAGTAGCTTTCCTTGGCCGATGAGAGCAGCATCTAGCAGAGGTAGCGATCCTGAGGAAGAGAGTGCGGATCAGAAACCACAAGTCGGTCGAGAGCCACTGCACTCCCATCGAATCCTCCCAGTCGGGTACACAGGAGTAGAGGTACGAGTCCGTGACGTCGGCTGGCCGATTGCAAGACCGAAAAGGGAAGTGAAAAATAGAAGCCCGAGAGAATCGGACCGTGGCGAAAAACTTGCTCTGCCTTCTTACAACATGAAATTTGCATTTCAAAATCCAGACAGATCATCCTCTCACGCTTCTATCTTGTTCACTTTCTCACCGGGTCGGGATATCTGTCGTGTATGAAGATCCTAAGACCTGGCAGGGCTTGCTTGTAAAGGTGCCGAAGACCGATCGACCGCAGAGCCCGACGGAGAAAGCGAAAGCGTTATCATGTAGACTGTCATTGCCAAACACGTGTCCGTTGGCAGCAGGATATGACACCTATCGGGAGAGCCGCCGCGCCGTCGCTTCAGTGCACTCTGGGACAAATCCATGTCCGGGCCCATTGGAGCTCAAACTCGCCCCGGGTCACGTCATGAAGATCCTCGGAATCTCGCTTGGAACAGGTCGGATCTGGAGGAAGGAGCTCCGGAACTGCTTGTTTTCCTCATTTGGGAGATTTCCGTCGTCTGAAAACGCGGACGCGGAAGTCTCCGGGTATATGAGAGCAATAAAAATGCAAAGAGAGCGAGCGAGGCTCGAGCCCCGCCCGCTCCGCGACGGGGACAAATGTGCTCCGAAAGACAAACGGCAGGAACGCTCTGAAGCCGGGAATGAGCTCTCTGAACAGCGGTATGCCTTGAACGCTCGTGGCCCTGCTCAGTGTCCAAAAGTTTTCCTTGTCAGCTTGGTAAGTCCGAGTACTTATAGTGGTTCAGGACCTCGGATCATGATGGTCGAGGCCCGCTCGGAATATCGTGCGGGGCTCTCGTTCCTCCGAGGAACACCGGCCGATGGCACCGTGCAGAATCGGAAAATAATTACATGGGGTGCGATTCTTTCCGCCGATGGCGAGCAAGCATGATACGTAGATGAGAGCCGCGATATACAGATGTCGAGACCCTTACGAGAAGGTGGCTAGGAGATTCGCAAAGAAGGAAGCGAGCAAAAAATGCAGGCACGTCGAGGCGGAGTGGCTCGTCGTCACCGAAGAACGAATGGGTGACATTCTGCATTGATAATCGATGAAACGTGACCAAGGGAAGCCCGGACAGGGAACCGCAAAAAAAAAGAGTCGCATGGCGAGAAAAATGCGCGAGACACTCAACCCTAAAAACAACTTTATGTTTACGTTGAGCGACACTGTACATACTCTGCAGATTCTGACGCTTAATCATTAGAATTATGAGAGTTGCGGTCACGGTCGTGCATGCGCGTCCTGACGTGCCTACACGCGACAGAGGGGGAAACTTTACTCCGCTCTTCTCGTTCTGGGAGACGGTCCCAACTATGACAGGTCAGTGAAAAAGGACGGTCCGCAACTTCGAAACAGGGGCCTGGAAGAGCGCGCACTGTGATTGATTCCGACAAGGCGACGGATGCCGACGCAATCGAGTCTCCCTTCCGCTTTCCGATAGCATCGACGCTCTTGGTCACCAGGGTTTGAGCCATGGCCAAAACTGCAACGCCCGGTACCACTCCATCATATTGTCGGCCCTCACAATCGCTAGATTAAAGTCCCACACCCTTCGCTGGTCGTCGGATTCGATCGCGAATGCATCATCAACACCATCACCGATATTACGCTCAAGTATGTCCCATTCCTTTGAAAGCTCGGAACAATTGGATGGCCCCGTTATCCGCACACAAGACATGCCAACGAATAGACTCGATGACCCCGCTGGAGGTCCGGACAAGCGGATTCGGTATCCGGAGGCAAGCTGGAATGGCGTCCAATTCCAAAAAGCTCATATGAATAAATGAACGAGAGTGACCGGGGATGAATCTTCCGCGGGAGGTTCGGGACATTACGCTGCGTAGGCTCTCTGTGTCAGTTTCTCGAAACCTCCAGGGAGCCCGGCAGAACGAAGATGAGGAAGGATACCGCCATGGCCGATCGACTCTTTCTGGGACGCTGTCAGGAGATGTGACAAGGATCATCCGAATTGCATCAAGTTTTCGGCAGCGAAGCAGAGAATCGGATCGATGACCACGGCTCACTGGTCCTCCTTTGTTGTCGGCCATGTTGCCCGACATTTTCTCTACATTCCTCCGCTCGTCCGCAGCATTCCATTACACGTCCGCTGGGGACACGAGCGCGGGCGGCTTGAAACGCTCACTCACGCCCAAGGCACATCGAGGCTGTTACGCACACATAGCCCTGTTGTCAGGTCCAATCTGGACTCTCGTCTTCAGCTGGTTGGGTCGTCGCCGGCGGAGACTATTTATACCTTCGTCTCTTGTGGCATTCGCCTTCACTTACAAAACGGAAGCTATATCGTTCAAGGGCCTCGAACGACTTCTTCCCTCATTCTCCCTTCGCTCACTGTCTCTCCCTATCCTCGGCACGATGGGTCGTTCACTCGTTCGCTCGCGCGGATCCACCGCTGAGCTGTTCCCCGCTTTGACTATCTCGTCGATCTCCGATGTCCGTGACCTCATAAAAAGTGTTCCTGTCACAAGCACTAAGTAAACTGTCTCCCAAGCAAAAACGGTATCTTGATTAGAACTGTTCCTTTCTCGATAGCGCGGAACTTATCTCTGCCACAGGCATTAGATTTCCTTCACTCAGTTAACGTCTCGACGTCCCATTTTCTTCGATGCCTGAGCGGCTGAGTCGCTTATCTCTCCGGAGAACGCTTCTATGTAGGAGCGCCGGATCATGAAGACAACTAGATCGGGTGTCGTTTGTGAGCTGCATACGTATATTAGTCGCTCCGTCCGGCGCCCAGTTCTCGTGCCGATCCCCCGGCGCACTTCTCGGAAGGAATCCCCCTTCAATATTACAGAGACGAGCAGGACCCTTCGATCGTTCGAATCCTGCGCAGATATTCATCGAACTTTCGGCGGCCCCCGAGAGCTTCACAGGAGTGGACGAGCCCGGAAAGGTTGTCGGGTGGGAGCATCCGTAATAATTATCGAGATGCTGTATATATTCGCCCTTTCCAATTCTCGAAGGACTCATTCGTGATCCCTTGTCCGAATCCTTATCATGCAGCTGGTCCCTTGCGTTGTTGCCGTCCTGATCAGGCTATAACAATTTCTCGGTCGCAGGAGAGCAATCGCAGTCTTGCACCGCTAAGTGACTGATGTAGCCTTCATTTGTGTGTAATTGATTCCGAGCAGGGATTCTTGTTTCAAATTTAGGGAGAGAGTAATCGTTAAATCGTCGTTTCCGAGAGAATCGTCGGGGACGGACTCCGAACTGAGGACCTGGATCTAACCGAGCAAACGAGAGACCTTCTTGACTTCGATGTTGGCAGTGACTTGCTCGACTGTTCTTGTCGGAGCCAATGTGTACATTAGACCTTCTCTCCGGCCCCGGATCGAATCAACTCAGTTTTTGGCGCTAAATCAGTCGCTCGACCTCCCCGGACGAATCTGCCGAGCCAACATGGGCGCTCCTCTCGTTTCCTCTCGGAACGATGTTCTGGGGAGCCGAAATTTCGGTCCTACCTAACCAAACAGAAAAGCCGAAGCGACCGATCCGCCGTACAAATAAGTTTTCCGTGGCTCTCCCCGCTCATTCGCCGCAGAGGTCAAGTCTCGGGGCCGTCGCGACTCGCCACGGATTCCTCTTTTGTCGATGCTCCTTGGAGCAGACGGACAAGAGAAATTTTCAAAGACGAAATCGGAGTAGTGTTTGTCTGGCTGAATCGCCGCACAACAGGTTGCTCGGAGCGTACTCGATCATATTTCGAAGATATTTCGGGCATGTGTTCCCGAACTCCCCCTACAGATCCGCGCTCTCTCTCTCTGACCCAGTATGAGGTCTGAATGCTCATGCTGGGGGTGAACGCCCCCCCCCGTGGCGCCTAACACAGGTTCAATTGCGGAATTACCAATCGCAAGAAATCGAAATATCATCGAGGAGCAATTAGACCTTCTCGCGATCGTCCACGATCAGGCACATCTCTCTCTCACAGCCGCATCATTGATTGAAATGACGATTGCAGCGATCTGCGAGAGAATCGCGCCGCGGTCCGCGACCCGAATCACTCAATAAGATGTCATTGAGACCTTATGAAGGGAGCTCCCCTTTGAGGGACAGACGATGCGATCTGTGATCGGGACCCAGGAACCCCGTGGCGGAAAGTGGAACGACCCCGCTGCGATGATATATCATCGACGTCGCAATATTGATGAATACATTGCCCTTGCTTCGAATCTGGATGTCTGCATGTTGGTGACCCACGTTCGTGCGTTTCGAAATCGTGGATCCAGGGTCCGCTGCACCCGAAAGACTGGCTCTCACCGCTCAGAGGACACCTCGAATGGAGTACATTTTATTGCAGCAGAGCACGCTCGTATTGGATGGACCTCTGAGCTTTGGGTGTCTCCAAAGCCATTGGGAGGTCAACCGAACGGGCCTTCGAGCTTCGTCGGATGGTTTCGTCGGTCAACGCGGTGGTATTCCGCTGATATTCTCGTCTGCTTGTCCCGGAGCTTTCTTGTGAAGCTTTTTGGCCATTAGCTAATTATGAAGGATTACGGCAGACTGTACGGCGGCACGGTCCAAGGACGACGTTCGGTCGGTAGAGAAGGCATCCTCCTCGCCGTCGTCATCGTTCCTCTGCGTACAGATGAGAGATGGCTGAGATGACCTGGAGTGGCCTGTTGCCCA
Source organism: Galendromus occidentalis (assembly GCF_000255335.2). Lineage (NCBI taxonomy): Eukaryota > Metazoa > Arthropoda > Arachnida > Mesostigmata > Phytoseiidae > Galendromus > Galendromus occidentalis. Next base: position 1,056,735 of record NW_003805514.1, on the reverse strand, counting down.
AGCTCGCTTTACGAGGGAAAGCAGACGACGAGTGGCGCGTACCGAAGGAGCTCGCCGCCTTTCCCCATCCATCGATGCATATTCCACTCGGCAGTCACCGGTAGCGATCAGAATGAGCGGTTTATCGGTTAATGTCGATGACGGCCTCCTATGTAGACAGGGGAGATGTAAGCTGCGTCTCGGTAACAGGTCGCTTCGATCATTCCGCGAGCAAGCCGTGTTGTTGAATCGCTGTCCAACGAGGATATTCGCCTCGTGGCTTTCCGGAGCGGTAACTTGCGTCCAACGTCTTCTTCCTCCTGATAGGCGTCGTCGTCGAGGCCGCCTCGACAGCGAGGGCAGCCACCCTTCTCCTAAGCTGCTGCCATCTTGGCATGGAGGTGTACTGCTTGCTCCCGTGGATGGTATTAGCTAGGTGGTGGACCCAGGCTATCAGTCAGCTCTGCCGACAGATTAAGATGCTGTGGTGGCTTACACGCTTTCGGGTTATTCGTAGGATCTTATGGGTCCGGGATGCGTGAAGATGGAGTGAGGCACGGGCAGGTCGAGCCGAGCGTATACGGGCAAACGAAGACGGACGCACGCTCGCATGGGTGAGTGGTGGACGACGACCAGAGGATTCAAGGGAAAGATCGTCCAGGTGAGCAATGAACTCGTGATTTATGTCTAACGAGAGCCGGTCCTAAACGGCAACCCGGAGATCAATTCGCCGCGGGCGGAATCGAGGCCGCCAGGAAGTGTGCCATTCTCAACCAGCTGCCCTCAGCTGGGAGGTGATCACTTCCCCCATACTTGAGAGATGAGAGCTCCCATCGACGATTGTGACCCATTGCGCAGCTGCGATTGAATTCAGCTCGCAGAAACCAGCCAACATTCCTTCGAAGGCAAGGTCCGTTGAGCCGTCGTCCGGTCGGCCGGGTCGGAGCGATTCCGGTGCTCGGGCTGCGTCTCACCGAACGAGGCGGCGGCCGCGCAATGGCTCGCCACCCGACTGGCGATCCTCTCGTTCCGTGGGTTCAAGTGGACTTGCCCCTCTGATCGCTTCGACTCATAATAAATACTTGGCTGTCCGGGTGAGAACCATGGCTCGTTGACGCTTCCAACGCTACGGCTGGGAGGGAGGCGCTCCCGTTTTTTGCCGCCGAGATAAAGTTGAGCTCGACGGAGGAGTCGAGCCCCGTCAACGACAACCAGCATCAAGGCAGAAAGGCAAAACGGATCAGAAGAAGCGATGGACGTCCCCGAGAAAAGCCACCTGCGAATGTCATTTGGGATCTTGCCGAACAGGGACTAGGAACCGGGTGCAGGCAACGAGCTAGTCAGTCAGGCGGACCTGCTACATAGTGCTTATCCTGGTGTCTAAAGACATCGGGGAGGGTATCCCTCTTCCAGTGAAGAGGGTATCGTTCTTCTCCCCGGCTCCTTCCTCGGCTCTTTGCCGCCGCCGTCCGGAGATGGCTGGGATAAGTAGCTAACCTTAATTGCGACAAAAGGCTTTCCTCTCCGGCATGGCTCCGCCAGGATCAGCTCGCTCGGTTGCTTACTCGCAGCATTCGGCCGCACGGTGGCGGCGAGGGGAGGAGGGAAGGGGTTGGCTGGGTAGTATTGCAAAACGGTCGCGTGCGATATCGACGTGTTGCTCAAGCAGATGGAATCTGGCTCACCGAGAGAAGAACGGGCAAGTCGATTCTTTTGTTATCATCGCTTTATTTCTCCAAGAGACTGCTCGACTGTCTCGGACTCGAGCTTCGCTCTATCGTTGCTCGACTTCGGATGGGTGGGTCCGGTCGTTTGCTCGGTAGCAGACGGACGGACGGTCAGAACGTCGGGCAGACCGCTCGAAGGAGGCTGTTGCTCCCGAGCAACGAAATCATTTGCGGCTAATCTCCCAAATGGAGACTACATATGATTTGGCAGAGAGACAATATGAGGAAGAAGAAGGCAGCGTTAGCAACAGAATTCGCTTGATTGCAGTGCCGTGGAATGGGCGGCGAACGACCGACCGTCGCACTGACATGCGTCGTGCTTCAATCGAGAGGAGACACGAACGGAGGGAATGCTCTGTTCTACGAATACGCTTCTCCGAGCACTATCGAACGACGTATCGTCTATCCATGGGACGATTCTCGTGTGATTCCGCCTCCACAAGATGAATGGATAGAAGTCTGGATATATGGACTCTCGTTCGGATAGATTGACGGATCGAGCCATCGACTGTTCTGCGGAAAAGTGATTTATGTATATCCTGCTGACGAGCACGGACCAATCTGATGGCGGACGCGATTCTGAAAATTCGATATCGAGACTTTTTTGTCTCCGGATCGGAGACGCTCTTCCTCGATGGCGGGGTGTTTCCTGGCCCATCTAGCGAATGCGGGTAAGCTTGAGGGGCTTCTCAAAATGAAATTCACGCCGTCTCCCCGCCTTGAAATGAAAAACTATTCGAGCAACAGCGAGCCTGGAGGCAGGGACTCTGAAAAAGAACACGAACGGAAGAAGAGAACATGTTGTGCGGTGACAAACGGTCTGACATCACGCCAGTACCTTGTAGACATCCATTGGAAGGCACGGGTCGCCTTTAGCAGCTACGTAAACCAGACGCACGGCGAGCCGCTTCGACTGCCTGGAGCCAAATCGGCTCCGACGAGCGACTGTGCAATCTGCGAGAAGGTTCGTTTGCTCACGCGCGAGAGGCTATGCGGCCACAGTTCTTGGTCGAGATCGGAGAGTAGGCTCGAATGCGATCGATACGAATTCGACGAAACAGATTCTAGTTTGAGTTGAGTTTCCCGCTTTGTGTCTTCTCCTTAGCAAATAAAAGAGTGAACCCCAAGCGAGCAGCCTCATTCCGGCTGCCTCCGCGACGAGTACGAACTGCGAGTTTGTTTCCTACTCGCGTTTCCTATGCTCTCCATGTCGAGCTGAAAATTGGATTCCAGGCTAATCTCTCGTCGAGTCTCTTCTGCGATTCTACATACCTCATCATTGCGAGTATGACGAATAGTAAGATGTCTTTTATCTCTATCTAGGCCGAGATTAGCGTTGCACAAGCTCGAAGTCAGCAGATTCTCTGCGCTGAACGCAGTCTGGGGTCCAGAAGGCTAAAATGCCGCTAGCAGAGACTCTTTCCCCAGCCGACCCAACGCCATCCACACAGCCCGATGGCTCCCGGGGAAATTGAACACCTCCAACAAACGATTCGGATTTGTCGGGGGTGCGCGAGAGTCGCTTCCAAAAAGTTGATCATTGATCTCGATCGAGAGAATTTCCAGGAGCAAGCGAAAAAATCGCCCATAGACACTCCAGGCGAAGCGTGGCTCTGATCACTTCAGACCGAATCGATTGAATAGAGCTTCTTCTGCAGCATTCCGCATCAACTACCAAATCGAGGGCATTATTGGCCGCGAACCAGACATTCGACCCGGGGTGCCGCTCCGGTTTTCGAGCGCTAGTTCCTTGCCAGGATGAAGCTCACCTGCAGAGCATTCCCGTCGAAAAATTCCCTTCTCTTCTCGGTGGGAATTATCCGAGGGAATTATCCGTTGTCAGACGCAGTGAGCGTCTGGGACTCGAGAGGAGCGAGAAGCCCGGATTCTTCGTCCTTGATATCTCGCCCGAGTCGAAGGATTGAGCTTGCTAGGGAGTCCAATCATAGCGAAAGCTTATTTCGCTTAGGTAATTGCCGCTTATGAAAGGTGTGGGCTGTCCTGTTTTTTTCCGAATTAAATCCAGGCCTCAGGAGAAAGGCGGAGGATGAGGTCGTGGCTGGATATCGTGCGGAAATAGAAGGGATCCGCAAAGGGGAAGTGAAGAAGGAATTAGGGGAACAACCGACCGAGAACGACGTGGCTGAAATCCGAAGTAGACTGTTTGATGGTTCGTCGTCTGATGTAGCTAGCTTGTCGGAGGAAAGGATAGCCAGACGATCAGGACCGACGGCTTCGTTTCGTTTGCCTAAATTGGTGAGTGACTGGACTGGTTTTCCGTTTCACCCGTTGATTCGACGGCTTCCTCCTTTTCTTCCAATTCCCTCCCACAGTTTCCTATTGAGTCTCATTGCTTATTCATTCGAGCTGCCCAGCTCGGAGTTCTCCTTCGTTTCCGTATTGCCTTCGGTCAACGCAGAGTCTCGATCCATGTCCATGACCCAGACCTGAAATTTCTTCGAGAATTCCGGATCGATGGACAGTCAGCGCTCGATTTTGCGAACAGCGACCCCCGGAGAATCAGTGAAACTTTCAATTTAGTAGACAACTGTCTAGGTCACGACCCTCGGTGGCGCGATGTTGAGTACCCTCAATTTAGTTAATCGCTCGCAACGGTAGAGAAGCTTCCAGGTTCCCTAAAGAGTTCACTAAATTGAGCGCTTTCTGTAATCCATCCTCCAACCCTCGTGAAGGATAGTAGAGACCCGATTCCATACCTTCATCCCTCTCGTAGCTGTCCGCGGCGGCTTGCGACTCTATAGCTTCGCGTACCGAATATTTGAAATTAATCTCTGTGGCAAGGGCGAGAGACGAAGCCATCTCTCATGCTGATCGGGGGCCGGGAGCTGATGCCGGTGTGGAACACAGCAGTCCTCAGCCCGTCGGCCCGCGGAAATCGTAACCGTGTGTATAGAGGGATGAACGGCTCAACTGACCTCATCTGAACAGGCGACGCAAGAAGTCTGAAGGTCAAGATAAGCAGATCTCAGCTTCGCATCGACCAGGCGGATTTGCGATCTCGCGACTCCGATCGTTCTTCTTCTCTTCGTTAGCCGTCCATGTCCATGCCCCCACTCTGATCTATCGAATTTTCCGCTCTTTGATCGTTCCTGCATGGCGAACAGCGCAGGGATCGGGTCACGAACCCACAGGAACGAAGCTGAGAAGATTCTTCCGAGAACGCTCTTTCGGGCAATCACGCGAGGAGAGACAAAGGCAGAAGGCTAAGATAGGAGACGGAACGTCTTCCCGTATCTGGACTTCGGCCGAGGCCCCGTTTCCATAGAGGCGAATAGGTGGAACGAAGTCGACAGACAACGCAAGGGATTGCTGCAACCTCGCAAGAAGAACAGTGCCAGCGGACCGGGGTAGAAGCCTCAAGCAGTCACGTTTGTCGTCCACTTGTTTCCATTTGCGTCCGGTGGTCCCTTGCATAAATGGGCAGAGGGGAAAGAAGGGACGTGTTGTCGTCGTTGCTGCAGCCGACGACGACGACGATGTTTTTTCCCTGATAGTAAAAGCAAGAGTAGCAAACAGTGCTGCGGTGGTAGTTTTCGAGAGCTCTCCTGGAACTGACCATCTGAATGTCGTTGGCATCGTTCCCCGAGCCATGCCTGCTGCCGCGTCGTGGTCGCCATTGCCTTGGGGAACTAGAACGCTCTCTGCAGCGGCGGGGAGACGTGATCGCCCTCCGGATCGCGACAACTCTCTCAACGACGACGACTTCGTCCACGACCAGTTGGCGGCACCCTGACTAACATTTGCTCCAGATGACCACTCGCTCCACCTCGTTCCCTGCATGGTCAATCGGCGGCTGAACCCTCCATCAACCACTGAATTCATCGCCCGCCCTCTCATCAGGCAATCAATGTCGCCCTCGGTCGAATGCCTGTTCCTCCTCACGTCTGGGGACGATTTTCCTGTCCGCGGCGTTGACGACGAGCAACGACACGAATTATGGGTCTGTTTCCTTTCCGCGACTCTGCTCGCTCATTCCACTCAATCTCCCAGGTGCACTCTCTTCCGCCTTATCTCGTTCCTCTCCCTCCAAGCTATTTTTGTCTCATTATTACCACGCTCTGACATTGCCCCAGCCTCGGCCGCTGAGAGCTACTAATGCCACTCTATGAGCCCAGGACTCATATTCCTTCGCTTTCCTCTCCCGTCTTCATCATCGTTTCTGGTCTTTTCCCATGTTTATGTGCATCGCTGCATCGTCAACGGTCGGCCTCTGATGACTGAAAATTCTTCCGGCTCGGATCTTCCTCACTAATGGGAGCACGCATCTCGGGCGATGTTTCGATTCCCGCTCAGGTTGCTCGCTGTAACTTTCGATGGAAGATGCCGTTCCTGGACGAGTTCATGTCGATTGATCAGGCTCTACCACATCGGACCACGATTCGAAGACCGTTCCGAATGGATCGCTTTCTCGCTGGAGGAACGTCAGACTTCCAGTGAGACCAGCTTGAATTCAGATCGTTAGCTCACTCTGAAGAGATGGGCATCCCCTGCCGCCCACAGAGTGAATATGCAAGAGACGTCGCCTGGATGCCCAAATGGGGAATTTCCCATATCTCCACCGATTGCTCCACATATGTATAGGGCGCTTGGCCCCGCTCCCCTTGAGCCATCCTCCGTATGAACTGCCGGATATGTCGAATAGAGACGTCTTTTGGCCCCTCGCACAAAGTTCCTTTGGAACGCGCCGCAGAACGTTGACGGGGTCTTCTCCCTGGTCGCTTCTCTCTCGGAGTATGTCCCCCATCTATGTACAATGTGACTGGGTCGCATTCATATCGTGCCCGGTCTCTTGCTCGGGGAGACACCAGATGGTCGTCCGCGGGGTGTGTTCCGCTGAATCATTCAGGGTTGCCCTCTCGTTGGGCGCTATTCGGTCTCGATTTTTTTCTCGTTTTCCAACTTTCTCGGAGAGCGCTTTCAGCCCCTTTCAGCCTCCTTACCCATCAGCAGCTGGCCACCGAGATGTCACTCACGAGTCTCAGTCAGAAGTCTGCTCGTCGCGTGGGTTCGTCTTCGTCGAATCCAGCACTTGGAATGCGATTAGTGTGCGACAAGCACCCAGAAAACTACTCAGATTCAGACTATCGCGATCGTTTGCCTTCGGCTAGCGCTCACTTTGCCGGCTTGCCGACGACTCGAGAAGTTTCGGCGCCACGCCGTTCCTGCCGCTCGACGCCCAGAGCTTGGCAGATGCTCCAAGGAGGTATCTGAAAGCCACGACGCGGGAAGGAACCTCACGCTGATCGATCGGAAAGTATTTCGATTGTATCGAGGACCTCAGATCATCGAAAAGCGCGATCGGTCTCCGGCAGATCCTCCCGAGCTCGATCAGAGAACCCATCTTCTGATTTGAGAACGCGTGCTCTGGATCGCCGCAGAAGCTCTGCGGCCGCGGCGGGTCCCTCAAAATAAGAAGCTCCAGGTGTCGAGTCGGTATAGTTTGAATGGAATAATGTGAAGAGATTTCCTTCTCGTCGCGGCCTTCACGCGGTGAAGTTGTTTTTCGTCCGAGGTTTCTTCCAGGAAAAATTCTCTGCCCCGGGCGTCGGGAAGTCATTTCAATTTTTCATTGAGATATCCGGTCGTGGGAGCATGGAGGGACCGGCACGGCGGCAGCACGCCGGAAAGGCGAGGGACTCGCTCGACGAACCTCAAGCCATGTCGATTTTCCAATCTAGGCTCGGTGAGCAGGAGCCGCGAAAATCGACAAATCTTGACGGTCTTCGAGAAATCCTCAAGCTCGATTCTCTCGTCGAGTCCGTCACTCGCTTCGTTTACCAACAAGGGAGAAGTCGAAACGCTTGACCGGCGGCGCGGCGTCGGGTCCGCTCACGTCCGTTCGCTAGCCTTGTAGCATCCCCTCTCGGCTGGGCAGGCTAGTGGTCCTCCCATTTCGGTCGCTGGTAATCTAATAGAACAATGATCTAATAATACAGAAATGATCAATGATCGATTTTGTTCCCGAGCCGAGCACGCGAGATCTGCCGCCTGCCGAACGCTCGACTTACTCTGGGGGGATATCTCGATGGAGCGGAATCTCGAGGAGGCGAGTCCCTCGTCAGGAAACTCTTTGACAGATTCGATTCAGACGGATATATTCGAACATATGAGTCGAATGAGAAATTAATTCGCCCATCGAACTCTTCCGTTCGACCAGGGCTCCGCTTCTAGGTCGTTCGCATGACAAAATCGGTCGAGGAGGATCTTCAAAAGGGGACGAGTTATTCTGTCTGATGTGAGTTCGAATCGGATCTAGTACAGATGGACACGTCGAGGTACGAGGGAATTCTCGTCACTCATACGATGAGAGAGCGTCGAGATGATTTGGTCTTCAAGACCTGGAGACATATCTCGCTCCACCGCACGACGGGAGTCGGGTTTCACGGGAGAGGAGGGTCCGGCCACGATCGTGCTATCCACAAGCGATCCAAAGCCACAAACACTGCCTTGACCGCTATGACTCCCTCTGGGGATCAGAAGTCACATTCAGCACACATCTGTGAGAAGTGATGACATATGTACATGTGTTTGATATATACCATGTTATCCTAGGTCGAGTTGCAAATGATCCCTGGCGCTCCAAGTCGGGTTCGACATTGAGCGCGTTGTCTCAGTCTGGATAAATACAGCCGCTACTTGTTCTCATTCACCTCGATGATTAGAGATGTTTCGATGATGACAGAGGAGGCCGAGACGACATCCAGGCTGAAGGAGCGGCGGACAGCTGAGCGATCGAGGTCGTCTCTCACCGTCTATTTATTCGCTGCTCAATAGAACAATAGCCAGGCAGCATTTTTTCCTGACAAGCTGTCAAGTTTGCTGTCGGTCTCTGAACATTCCCCAGGCTCAATCAATCAGACAGCTGGTACAGCCGATCAATTTGCGCATCCATCCATCAATCAATCAATCAATCCACCCATGGAGCGTACAGTCTCCGTAGAGCACCGAACGGGCGTTTCCCCTTTTCATTTCCCGGCGGGTTTATCCACGCATCCCCACTTCTTCAGCTGAAAACGCTCGCGGAGTCCCGAAGCCTGCCTGCGGTCGAAAGGGCGAGGATACCACAGCCGCCTTGGTCTTCGACTAATCTCACATGGAGCGAGGTTCTATTTGCAGTCTTCTCTCGAATGCGGGAACGAGCTGATCTTCCTCATTCTTTTCGTCGATCCGAAGCTTACCCAGGAACGACCCGTCATCATTATCCCAGATCATTTGCTCATCGGGGCTCGAGGGTCTGCACTCACTCGGATAATAGAACAAGCAGCAGGGAGCTTCTGGAGGAACTTGACTGAAAATGTCCGAAATCGGCGGAAAATGCCCATGCTCGCATTTCCCTACTTTTTACCTCAGCAAGCCGCGTCTAACCCGTCGACGACGCTTCGTACAGCGTGGCTTAGCAGGTTCAGCGGAGGAAGTTCAGCGAAGTCACGCGAGAGGGAAGTGTGACGCAAGACAGGGAGTGGTCCCCATCCTGCCTTTCTCTCTTGTCGTCGTGTTCGGTCTTGCCACTTTAGCGCTCGTGAATAATTCGCCACTGGATGCCTCCTGACCTTCCAAGCTCCCGGGCGGCGGAGCATTGCCTGAGACTGTGAGTTTTTTTCCTCGACGTGGCAGTTTGCGGACGAAAACCTTCCCGCAGCTCGTCTCGGTTCGCATAAGCCTTCTCGCGTTGAGCCACGCTCCCGGTTCTGTGAAAGTCACGCTGCTAGAGCGGGATACGGGTCTCAATGGGTTGCAAGGGGTGTTCTTCTATCGCGAGTGTCACTCATTGTATCCATCAACGCCAATAGAGAAATTCGGCCAAATATGATGTGTCAAACAACGTCAGACGGCGCGAAGGAGACAACTATTGGATCGCGCCAATAAGCACCTATCGACCGCGTGAGCGGTGTCGACAACGGTGGTAGCAATGCTCCGCAAGCTTGCGGTAGGGATGGAGGCGGTGGATAGGCGATAGCTTTGCGATTGGAAGTGGCTGTTAAGTAAGCCTTTCGTCGTTTCCACCAGTGGACCGACCGAGCGGATGAATGAAAAAAACGAACTCGTCCGGCAAGCAATCGAGCAAGTGACCAATTAAGCAGTCGAACAACGACGCAAGGTCTCGCTTCGCCTTGGAGCGGCGCTAATTTCCCGGAGTTGCGGGCCTCGCAACACGGCGGGGCTCGCTATCAATCGCCGAAGTCAGCCTTGCTTGCCCACTGACAATGAGAGGTCGTCGTTTGCGATATACTAATAAGCAATCGATCGTTAATCATTACTGATTACGAATTATCACGATCATAGCATAGCTTGGACCGATAGCGCATCTCGTAGATGGACCTTTTTGGGAAACTCAAGACCGAGTCGAGTCTTGCGTTTCTTCTGATCCTTCCCTCGACGTGCCTTCTATGAGATAAAGCTGCTCCCTTCGGCGATTGAGCGCGATCAGGATTCGAACGAATATATCGAGTAGGCTGAAAATTCGCTGATTGAATATTGACTCGTGGTGCACGATGCGCTCCTTGGCAACACATGAATACCCGGAGAATCGCGGACGGTCACGATAGGCAGTCATGAGCTCTTGAAGTCTCTCGGTGTTTCCGGAGGAAAAAGGTCATGAAACATAAAGGATCTGAGACGAATGAAGCAAGTCCGACCAGCCGCGGAAGGATGTACAGATTTCCCTACTCGACCGTGCTCCGCGAAATTATTTGGAGGCTCAGCTCCTTCCCGTCGGGCGAGCGAGTCGACCAGTCGGCCAGTGTCGGGTCTATCACCCTCTCTATCAATGAGCGATGAGAACTGCCGCTTTTTCGGTGTACTCCTTTTAGAAGCTCGCGCCGCTTTTCGATCCCCCGTCCGATTCCGTCTCCTTTTCTCCAGGTCCGGGCCAATTTCGAGACTTACCTGCCTCCCTGTCGCAGGGAATACTATGCGTCCGAAATCCTTATTGAATATGGCAGTCTGCGGAGAGAAGTCGGTACGCCAGCGCCGTCGCAAAACAAGTCGCTTGTCTGCGAGGTTGGGCAGGGAGAGCCGGGGGAATTTTTAGCGGGCGGAAGGATTCGCGAGATCCGAGTCATTCTGAAACGAAACGCCTCTCCGGATAATGTAGACGAATAAGGGTCTCTCCTGGGGCGTCGGGGAACGGTTGGCCGCTGCTCACTTCCACCTCCTTGGCACGAGAACTAAAGAACGATTGATTGATTGATCGGTTCACGGCGCTCGAGCGCGGTACGAAGGAGTCGCCGACCAATAAGCAGGCCAAACTCGGAGGACAGCGTACGGAGTGAAGATGGACGATTTTGTCTTCGATCCTTTGAACTATTGCGCTGTCCGTATGGGATTCGTTCGTCGTTTGTTCGTTGGTGGCGAGGTTCAACCGTCCGTACGTCCATTTGCAAAACAGCGGGGCAGCATTAGATAGCCGTTGCGCCGAAGCCGTTGTACCGATGGCTTCTCTAACATTTGCTTTCAGGCGAACAAACGGCCGGTCGACTGGGATGAGGGCACACCTCGGGTGCGCAAAGACTTGCTTACAGGAGGGGAGCGGGGGCGATGCCTGATAGGACATAATTTATGGAGTGCTCTGTATCTAAATACCGCTTAAGGCTTCTGCCAGTCGGCCCGCCGAACGCCCGTGAGCGAGCGCGGCCGTCGAAGCGACACCCCGGGCAGGCCGAGGGCGTGGGAAAATCCGCTCACCGACCGGAGGGAACGAAGGAAGTGCAATTTTGATACTATGTCTCCAAAAAAGGAACGGAGTCGGGGTCGACGAGACTCGAGAACCGAACGCTGTTGAAGTGAATATCCGTCGCGCAGTTCTCGGATATCAGGCGCCGGAGGAGAGATCCTGAAAGGAGCTCGGCATGTCCATGAATCTCCCGGAAGAGATCGGAGTGACCTGTATTCGAAGCGGAGATATCAGGCGATGGAAGTTCAACACGTTGTCAGCTAGGTAGAGAGGTTTTTCGAAACGCGAATCTCCCGATTCGCCCGGCGACAGATAGCGACATGTTCTCGATGCCTATGCTTGCTTGGTCGCCCTTTTCTCCGGTTTTCCTTGTTAAGCTATTTTTCTTGTGCCTGTCTGATTCCTTCGTGTTTCGTGTCGCTTCGGCTATTATTGCCGCTAAACCGCTATTCTGCCTTATTTAGTTGCTATCCCATTGCTTCCCGATCCGGAGGATGACCGCTGGAAAGGCCAGTTCGACCCTTATCCGGATCAATGGCGAAAGGTTTTCGAATCGCCAAGAGACGTCGTCGCGGATCACTTGGATTCGCTCGGAGGGTTCCTGGAAAGAGGAGAAGAAATCGGATTGCGCAGTTTTATTCGGAAAGTGCAACCACAGCCTTGCTTGAGTTCAAGTTAATCTCTAAGCCCAATTCGCTATTGACATGTTGGGCTTGAAGATTAGCTTAGACACAGGGGAAGGCAGTTCTTCCAGTCGCAAAAGCAATCAGAGGAGCGCGATGAAGCTGACGCAATTCGCCACATTCCCGACATTACTTCGTTCGTCCTGAAATCGCACTTGGCACCAATTTCAATCGTCATACTTTTTTGAGCTTTGGATTTACGACAATCCCGTTCCACCTATACGCTCTCCGCTGTGCCCCTTTCGAAATGAGCTGCCTGGGATCTATCAGGATATTCATGCAGCGGCAGCCACGTGAACTTCTTTCCGCTTAAGACCATCATTCAGAGCACAGGAGTTCGATCCCCGACGACGATTCTGCGAGTTCTCCATCGAGGACCTCTTTGCCGCTACACCCAATCGCTTTCTCTTCGTTGCATGGTTACTTGGCATCTCTCCTTTCGCCTCCCCGGAAGAAGAGAGAAATGTTCACGGAGTGCCCGGGTTCATCATCTTTTCTCTGCGCTAATTTGTTCGCTCTGAGTGATTGCCTTGTTGTCCAGGTCGGTGAGGGACTCTCCTCGGGGTATTCGCTCCCCATCACATCATAGAAACTCCTTGTTGGGCCCTTCCCCCTCGAGGTTCTGCGGCTCCCAATTCTTCCCGGACCCGACCGCGCTCCATGACCTCGTATGCGGAATATCACAAAGTCATGGCACCCGAGGCGGGCAGCGCCAGCGCACCAACGGACCTTGCTCGGCCCGCAAAGTTTCTCTTCGGCTCCCACAGGCTCAAGATACATGCGAACTCTCCACTCAAACTCTAAGCACGTGTTGGCCAGACCGGCGAGCAAACTTGACCGGTGTACGCATATATTCGCTGGGAGCGGCATCTACCCTCGCTCATGAACAATGGTTTTGCGGAAACTTGGGTCAGAACCTTGATTCGAGCTCCTTGACGAGGGTCTTGTAATTTTGAAGCGTAGTGATTTTACTATGTACGGAGTGAAGGCGCGGAAGGGAATCACTCAATGTGTCAGAGAGTGAAATGCTCGGTCGACTTTCGAAGTTGTGAACAAGCTGACCATCCCGTCGCCCGCTCTCCCATGCTCTGAAGTGTATTTCCAAGCGACGACCCGCTGTCCCTCATGCGGAGTCGAGGCAGCTGTATCGAAATTCGAGCGAGTTGACACAGGAGGAGTTGCTTTCCCGAGGATATACATACATATAGTGCACATGATCCGACATCGATGAATTTGCCAGCCTTGAGGGTTCGAAGATGGTCGATTTCGAAGCGCCTGTGCATTTGAGATTCGTACGACCGACTCCTGAGCCTGGCTCTCCTGCCCAGAGGCTCCTGCCAGAAGCATCGGCTTGGCGCCTACCAAGCCTTGACTCTTCGCGTGCTCGGAAGAACCGAAAGGCCTACAAGGGTTCGGCTGTCTGCCCGACTTCTCCCCTACCGCTCGTTGTTTTGCGACGTATTTCAAGCGTCCCATGCCCGTTTTTTATATCTAGCTCCTTTGTCCGCGTCCCGAAAGAAACAAGCGGCGCAAACAAGTCTTCAACTTGAGGAGACGCTGGAGAGAACCCCTACCTCGTACAGGGCAGCGTCGGTAGTCAGCGCTCCCAGCATCGGAAGGACTCCGTCGGGCTCGAACGGAGCATTGCGTGCTACACAGTGAGTCGATCAGGATTCCCATCCCGAGCGGATCGAATGTTCTCTCCAAACAAGTCCGCACGGAGTTTATCGCGTCTGCTGACTTCATCCAGCTGTGCAGGGCTTGCTACCCGCCAAGCGCTTGTTTGCCTGCCGCTTTCTGTTCCTGCTATTATCGCGTTGTTTTATTTCGCCCGTTATCGCGTTAAGAGCTCTGTGGGAGAATGACGACGACGATACGGAATGAACAGAGATCCGCGGGAGGTCCTTCGTCCACGAAATGGGTCGGAATTCGCGCTGCGGTGTCGCAAGGTTCCCAACACGGTGTCGGGAGTCAATACGTCCGAGACGTGATCGGTGAATAGCCTGAAAACCTTGTGCGGCGTCGACTTGGCGTGAGAGCGCGGCCGTACGTCCGGGGCGGAAGCGTTGGGTAACCGTGAGAACACATCCGAATGTTCGACCAGTATTGATCGAATGGAGCCTTAGATCGGCATCCGGGGCGGATTCCGGGAATCGAAGATGAAGGGCAACAAGCTGTCGAGGCATTCCGGCTCGTCAGGAGCAATAATTGTACCGAGCTGCCATTCGGGCTTTCGCAGAGGAATCCGGATGAACTACCGATTGAATGGAGAGGGCAGCGCAACAAGGAATCGCAGTACGGGCTTTGCTGCAGCCTTGTCAATTGTCTCGCTTTTTGTGGATTGTCTCAGCCGAACCGGAATCGATCATCATTTTTTCCGGGAAACGCCCTTCTCCGACTAACAGTGATTTCGAATGCGAGACTTGAAGAGGGGAAGTTGCGATGGAACGCTCCGTCTACCCCAGCCATCTTGGTCAGACACCTCCCTGCCAGCTGTTCTTCGACGGCGCACCTTCGAATCGAAAGCCGCTCTCATTGGTCGCGGAGGAGGCTCGACCATACACAATCTCGCTCGATATTTTAGAGTTCGATGAGCCGAGGTGGCTACGGATCCGGAAGCTGAGTCGAGATTCGTTCGTTTGTCCTCGAGACATCAGACACCTGACACCAGGTCGGCGTCAGCGTCGAAGGCAAACGCGCGAGAAGGTAGCACCATGTTCGTAAATCCGAGAGAGAAAACGGAAGCTTCGGGGGGCGTTCGAAATACACGAACGGGATAGCGAAATTCGAAGATGACGAGGAAAGTTGGGGTGCAGGATACCAATGTGCAGGATCGACTGCGGAGAGGGAGTCCTTGCTGAGCCGGGAAAGCTCCAAGTCTCCGACTCTCGTCCGAGAAGGATCGTCGAGCGATTCTGCATCACGGAAGAGAGCAAAATAAGCACTGCGGAAAGATTTTCACCGCATGGGAGGACCCCGAACGCCGTTTCCGACAGATAGCTCAGAAAATATCACCGGCACCCCCGGTCTGCCGATTTCACCGATACTGACGTCCCGGATTGAGAGAAGCCGAAAATCGGTGAGCAAACAATATCAGCTCGCCTCTTGAATGCAGTGCACCAGAGGTCGTCTGAATCTCAAACGGACCTCTATATGTGAGCGAAGTTCCTCCGGCGGCATTTCCACTAGCGGTTATGAGGAGCAACTAGTTCCTGCAAGCTGAGCTCGAGTTTGGAGTCATCCTCGAGAATAACGTCATACGCTCGGCCGCAATCTGCAAAACTCTTGGAATGAGATGGCTCCCTCGTAAAAAAAACTAGCGAGTTTGCGAAGCGGACGAAGCGACGGAATTTAACGCGGACGGAGAGGAAGCCGAGATCGTGACCAGCCGGACTCAAACAACAACTTTTGATGATAAGCCTCGTTTGCTCGGAAGCGCGCAGCCGGGATCCGCGAGAAAGGGCCCGAGTGAGCGAATGCGGTCCGTGCGAAGAGATCTAAAGTCGCCCTCAGAGTAAATCCGATCAAATACTGCTCCGTATTCGGCTTGCGGTAGCCGGGATCGAGAATCGCAAAGCACGCGCGCAGCGCAGAGACGACAGTTTGAAAGTCATCGATCGAAACTCAATCAGATCCACCTCTCGTGAGAAGTGAGCAGTGTGGTTCAGCTCCCACGGGCCGTCTGTGGGAACGAAATCAATTTACGTCGACTCTCATCGCGGTGACGTCTACGAGATAACCACACGGCGGTTCGAGAAGTCAGTCAACATTGTTGTCGGTCATTGTCATCGTTCATTCCGCCCTGAATTGAGTTTATTTTGGGATCCCCAGCGATTACGAAACGTTTTCGGAGAGACGCGAAAGGGCCCACTGGCTTGAGCCGAGATTTCCGCTCTGCGGGGTCTCTGGAGCTCCTTCTTCTCCAGTCGCTAGCCAGGCTGATCTCTACGCCCGGTCTCCCTCTATGCGGTCGCACTCTCATGTCCAGCCGTTTCCCGCTCGGTTCCGGGAGGGGAGGCACGGCAAGCTCCGGTTTATTTATCTCTGACTGAGAGCCAGTACGCAGCACCCGAGTGCACGGCCATTACGGGGACATATTCAGAATCTGGAGTCTCTTCAGGCTCGTAAAGGGATTGGAAGTTTGCGACCCCCGTGACATTACTTCCCCCCCCCTCCCCTTCCCCGTGGAGTAAGAATGACGGAACACTAATTCCCGGTGAACATTTTCGTTCCCTCCGAGCTCTCACGCCGCATACCACGGAGGGTTGGGCAATTTGAGCGTCCGTTCCCCCGTTCATTCAGGCAGTCAGTTACTCACTCGGAGAGGCTCTACCATCATCACTGTTTCCACTAGAGCTGTCGGTAGATGGGACGCTCTCTTTCCAGTTCTCCTCGATTACATGCTCACCACGCGGATCGAGATTGAACGCGGCTCGTGCACACGTCTCTGATAGGGCTCAGTCCCATTAGCGTGCCGCGTCCTACAGGTATAACCAGTAGGTAGACGAAAGTTCCAATTTACGTACCGACAAGCACGGAGGATTCGGTTGAAAGCATCTCGCGTTTATTAGCGGGATCCTAATTGAACAACACCGTATATAAGTATGTACATATGCATGTGAATTACCCGTACTCCAACTTTCGTCTTCCACCTCTGATCGCCTGCTCGGACGAGCGGGATCCGCTGTCTCGGCAGGTAGTTATCTTCGTAGGTAAGGCATAGTAGTCCCCAGAGCTCCGTACTCACGACCGTATCCAAGAAGATTCGGATTCAAACGATCCGGCAAACTCGATGGCTGCCGTTGAAAACAACTTAACAATTTTATATTTGCATTTCAGGTAAGCGATATATTGAGTGCAGCCATCGAGAAGCCTCGCAGCTCGCGAAGCTTCGCTTCCGAGACGGCCCCGGCGAGATCCTCGCGGATTCTATCGGAGCCTCGAGCTCGTAAATAATTTATTGATGCGAGCTGTGACAGTTCGCAGACTATGCAAGCGGAACCTCTAACGGACGACGAGAAGCAAAATTTAGACAAATGAACGTTCCTTTGAGCCAAAGATTACTAGCCGTCGATTCACGACCTCCGAATAGAAGCTGAGAGTTTGCGCTCGATATCGAGCTTTCGCGATCGAGGCAGCGATTGACGTATCAGGGGGGAAGTCGGAGGGCGAGCCTATCGCGGTCCCGGGTGCCGGCGTCCACGCTAATGAGCGACGCTCATGTCGGACTGAGAGAGTCAATGAATTTTGCGTGCTCCACGGGCACGTAGCGCAATATCTGTGCTGCTGCTGCCGCCGCTTCCGGGAGACTTCGAAATATTCAGCGGATCCTCCAGCTTGGTCCTCATGAAAAAATAGCGCCATCATCACGGCTCCCTGTCCACGTTTTGATGCCGTTTTGTTCATCGAGATTCTATGCAGTAGCTCTCTTCGACGTTGCTCCTCCGGGCTGCTCGAATCGGGCGCTTTGGTTTTAGGACGAAGCTCAAAGCTCGCTTCGATCTCAGAGAAAAAGTAGGAATACTGCTGTGTCCCCAGATATGTACGCAGAGGCACTTTGTTGTTGCTTCAGTGAGCACTCGGTGATTGGAAGTTCCACGTGCGTCCTGCACGAGCTCTGATGGCTAAGCTCCAAGCTACTACTACATATCATTACCTCGCACCGGCGCAAAGAGCCATCATCTAGCGATCTCCACTGGCTTGCGGGAGTAGGTGCTTGCTGAGTCGAGAGATTCGGTGATTTACTGACGCCTGGAATAGGGCGAGCACGGTGTTCCAGACTGACGAGTACTTCAGACCGATGCGTTCGGATCATGGATGATCCCTTTGGAAAAGCGCAGGGTTTTTCCGATAAGGTAGATCACCGTCTCCAAAAGATCGTTAGGACCGAATTCCGCATCTCGGGAGCTGGCATGATTTGAACCCACCGATCCGGCTATCCCCGTGTGGTGTATTCCCTCCATTTCCTGGATGCTTTCGGATGCGAGGTTCACGGTGGGATGGCTTCGACGCACCATCGATTCGGAGCTCCTCACCATGGAGAATCCTCGAATTCCAGCTGCCGAAAAAAAATTTGCTGGCGCTGGCACTGTTCTCGGGCGTTACTCATGCTCGCATGAGCAGCCAGTCGCTTTACGCAGGAAGGGTGGCATTTTCCCCGTTCTTTGCGTTCTCAGCGGCTTATTTGCTCTGTGAGTGTTGGCCGCAGACAGTAAACAAGGAGGAGAAACATTGGGAATAGAAACTTTTGCCACATCTATTTACATAGCTTCGCCCAACAAGCACCACCACCACCTCCAGTCACAGGGGCCGCAAGGCTGGTGGCGCGACTGGCACCGGCGGCGCACGCATTCTTTATATGAAAGCGCGAAAGCCTTTCGAAAGCCGCTCGTTCCTCCCCGATATCCCCTCCCCCATTGAATAAATAAATAATTGCTCACTCATTTTGTCGGATATCGGTCTGGCGTATCCGAATAAGCTTTGCTCGCTCCGGGCCCCGGCAACAATTTTCTTTGTCAGGCGAACTCATGAATTTTCCTCACGGTCCGGCATCGGAGATTCTCGACTGAATTATTCCCACGGAGCGGGAGAAATCCGAATTTTTCGCTCGCTTCGCTTCGGAATAAATCGCCCTCCTGGAAAACTGTTACCTTCATTGGAGGAATAAAGCTATGAGCAGCGAATGAAAAATCTTCCGAGAGAGCCTGGCGAAGGGGCGACCGAACGAGCGAGCGAGCGACAGAGTGCGCGGTATGTCATGGCCGTAAAGTAGGCCAATAACGACCAATAACCTGAAGCTTTTCATGTCTTTGTTATTACACTGTCCTTTATGGCAACGCGCAACTCAACACAAAGCCGTCCCCGGTTGTTTGCTGCATCGAAGCTAGAGGCAGAGGAGCCCAGAGCACATTCGGTGCGAGCGATCGAATTTGGCAAGCCAGTATCGTGCACGGCTTGCGCGCACAAGAATCATAGGGAAAGCGATACTTGGCACATGGCAAAGACAACGTCGGCTTAAATAAGCTCCCGGTACGATCCCGCGCCGGCCTGTATGGATTTCCGAGCGCGGGCCTGAGAAAGAAACTTCACCGTCAATCCATCGCGCAGCTTGCACAGATGCGCTGAGTTGGAATGAACCCGCCAAGCTCCATGCCATAAACGATTTGCTGCACTTTGGCTGTACTGTCGGGGTCCGGAACCTTGCCGGAACACAGCACGAACGATGAAACAACCATGAGGAATACTCGATGGATCCGAGGAAATGGAACGACGGAAAGTGTTTCCCGGGAAAAATCTAGGTGGCTGCTCCCTGCCCCACCCTTATGGTCTTGCGCTGAAGCGGTCGAGTCCTGACGAAACGGAGCGATCGTTTTCAATCGACGTGAACTAGATGGATATTGCTCCTCGGTCCAATTGGTGGAGACGATTGACAGACAGACTCCACAAGCCCCGTTCGCGACCGGCGGCATCGAGGCACGAGTGGAACTGGAACTTTGTGCGACGATTCAGTTCGCGTGCCGCAACCCGAGAGTCCGATGCTCGAATTCGGATACGTCTCATGGAGCTCCCGGACAGGAGATGACGCGGAATCCGGAGCGGTTGTTTCTTGGAAACTGGAAACATTCTGGAGTTGCGGGAGCTTGCTATGCCCGACTGCAAGTCGCAGGATCTTCGGAAGCTCGTCCGGCCGGGTTGATCCAGTGGCGAATCTTCGCAGCCAGGGTGAAACCATGGAGAAAGGGTCGACTTAGCGCGACCAGGGACGCTTTTATGTTGTCTCCAAGTAACGAGCCTCAGCCGTTGGCGACGATGATCCGGCGACTTTTTTTAGGGATACGATTAAAAATAGAGGATTCCCTGACCTGGGAGCACCTGCGAGCGCTCGCTCGCCAGAGCCAAGACAGCATCGATGTGGCGAAGGAGCTGCTCCCTTGTGGAGCACTAGCGAAGGCCAAAAAAAATACAACTGAAAGAAACAACGGAACGGAACGCTGACCACATTGTCACGGTTCTGCACATCGATTGTCGTTCCGCCAGGATCTGACGGGGGCCATCGATTGTGCTGAGGAGAGCCGAGATCATCAAGCGGAGGGGACACTCTGTTAGTGCTCTCTCGCCTCCTACAGTAGGCAGTTTCCACCGAGAGATCCGCACCTGGAGTTCAGGTTTTCGAGAAGGGAATTCGCTGGATCTATTCGGTTTATGATTATACGTTCCTCTTACTCCCTAAAGCGCCCGAATGGTTCCCGTCGAGCTCTCGTGAACTTCGGAGTTTCCGTGGATGTTTCTCTTCAGTGAGGCCCGCCCTCTACATCACCCTCAGTTCCGAGCGCTTCCGCGGCGACTGTTGTATCATATTCCAAATTTACCTCGATGTGGGTCTCGAGGACGGTGATCGTCGTCATAACGCAACGCATTTATGGTGTGGTGGGTCGAGCGGTATTCTCATCCTGAGGGGCTACGGCGCGGCGGCTCCGTGCAGCCAGTGGCGTGAATGCATGGGCCACTACGCGGGAAGGTATACGGTCGGAGCAAGGAGGAGAACGCCCGTGGCAAGGGCTCGAGAATGGCGGTGGCATCAGTGAGCGGAGCCGACTTCGATTTCTCTCGGAAGGACGAGAACAGCGGCCGAAGGGCATAAACAAAACCTGAGCTCGAGGAATGCGGAACGAAATGGAGGGTGAATGGGATGGATACCCTTCTTCCGAATAAACTGAGTGTTGTAGCTTCGCCGTCGCTTCGGCGTTCGTTGAGTTCCTTTTGCTATTGAAGTGGAGATAAATGCCCTCGTGAAAGCCTGTAGATTACCCTCGGCGGATGGCTCGTCGATGCAGTGGATGTCGTAAGCGGGAGACTCGTCGGCGAAATCTCGTTGCTCGCGGAAATCGCTGAACCTGTGCAGAGTCCGAGCCAGTCGGGATTCTCGCGCAAAAAATCTCGGCTGTAATTGTAGAGCAAATCCACATTTTCGCTCTACTCGAAGACCGGGACCGACTTTTCCCGTCCAGCCGAAATTCCCTGAATGTAAACTCAGTCAGCCCTAGACTCACAGTTGGTGTGTACATAGTGTGGTCACTCGCTCGTTTTTGCTAGCAAACAGTTGTAACGAAAAATGAGTGTATCGAGAGTAGGGTACACAGAATAATGACGCAAACCGAACGCAAAGTCGAACCCTAGGCATTACATCATCATCATCATCACAATCATTCTCGGCTGACGAGGCGAGATTTCCCCTGCCCTGGCGTCAACGAGCAACCTGCGGACCTGGACGAGGGTGCACTCGTCCACGTTTGCCAGTGGGGTAGTTTCGCTGATCGAACGCTCCGAGAGTGATGAGAACTTGATGGGACAAGTTTTTTTTTGGAGTTATATGCTCAGGATATCTCACAGAATAGGCTTCGAGTCTCTAACTCGCTTCGGCGAAGAGCGGGCGGCGAGTTCCTTGGGGGAAAGGGAGGAATGATGAACTTGTATCCTCCTGCAGGGGTTTCGACCGCGGGGTCGTTCCTGAGTTCGCGGCAAGATTCTGCTGGCAAGAAGGGTCGGCGGCCTCGCGTTGCCCCATTCAAAGGCAACGATATCCATCCGAAATCCACTGCCCCCCACATTCGTACACAAAAGCAAGCCGGGAGAGCCGATGACGCCCAGATCTTCGATCGGCGGGGAAATGCAATACGGTACGAAATAGAGGAATTCATAGAGCGGGAAAGTCCATTCCGGGAGGGAATACAGCCGAGATCGGGACCGAGCAGATTTAAATTCCGAAAATATTTCTGTGGTACGTGATGCGAGATCAGGACGGTCTACTCCCCCATAGGTAGCCCAGCCGCACAATTTCCTCGTCGAATCCCGAATGCCTTCGTCGGATTCATAGCCGATCCATATATATTTGAGTTCACTCAAGAATTTCCAACGATCCCGGATGAGTTGCGGGGATTTCTGCTCATGGCTCTAGTTTTCCTCGGAGCGTGACTTTCCCCTCGTCTCCGTCCGGAACCACCCGAAATCAAAGGACTCTCCTAATCAGGAAGCGAAAAATACGAAACGGAATGGAGATTGCGATTAGAGAAAGGATCGCAATTGGATTGGGCCCTTCTCCATAGCCCCGATCTCGGGATTCCCTCCACCCATTCAGCCAGCCAGCCAGCTAGCGGGTTCGATCGATCGATTGCCAGGTTACAAGTTAGATCGAATAAGGAGAGGGAGCATGAACGAACGGAGGAGGCAATAAGATAGAGGTCGGAGAATAAGCCAGGAAAACAGCGAATTCGGAGAGAACCGAGTCGAAGATTGCTGCCGCCGATGGAGTCGGAGCTTCGAAAACGGAGAAACGCAGAAAATCAAATTGATTATCTTGCTCATTCGTTCCTGTTCATTCGCTTCGACAACGACTTCGGCCACGAAAATGATGACGGCGGCGGCGACGGTAGTGGATCCGACGGGAGGCAGGGAAGGAGAAGAGCATGTCGACGACAAAACCGACAATGGTCCGTAGGCAGGCGGAGGCTGTTTGTGCGAGTGGTTGGGTGACGGCCGTCGTTTCCGTGACTCCATTACGTGTAATGGTGGTTCTCTCTCTCTCCTCCGCTCAGAATCTCCTACCCGAGAGCCGCGCAGGTTGTCTATCGGTTTGTCCGTCGGAATTCGGATTCCGATTTTCGATGCTCCAGGACCGAGAGCGACGAACGTCGAAGGATCATGCGGAGCACGAGCGACATGCCTACGAGTTAAAGATCTTGAAGGGAACGAAAAGTGGTGAACGATGCAGCCACATAAACGCGGCCGCAGAAGTCCCATAGGAGCTTCCACAGACGAATGTTGAGATCCCGAAGGAACTCGGAAGGAGCGGACGCTTTATCCCCCTGCCTGCCCCGAGCCGACTCTGATTTTTCTTCGTCCCAGAGGTTCGGTTCCTCCCTTTGTTTCGATTTCCTGCCACAAGTGAAGAAAAATAACAATCCGTACGCTTGACTGCTCTTTCTACTCAAAGCTTTCGTTCGTCTATCCGTCCGATCTACCTCAACGGCGAAGGGATGGAACAGCCGAACGCACGAACGAAAAACCCAACCGACCGACCCACGGTCCGAGGAACAAGTCTCCGGCTGCCAGCGACGCCGCGCCGCCGGCAGCACCAGCCCCAGAGGCCGCATCAACCGAAGCAGACTGATGGATTATTTCAGCTGACTCTGCCAAATACGGAGGGAATTCCGCTCCGAACAACTGCGTCGAATCGCTGCAGCCTATGGTAACTCAAAGCAAACAATGGAGCGCTCCCAGTGTACACCGCTATTGACCTCCGAGCGACCGAAAGCCCCTGAGCTTGTATTTGTGTTCTTTCCTTCAAATTAAATCAGACATTGAGCACCAGAACACTGAAAGAGAAACGAGGTATTCGTCGTCATACCCGCCGACCACCCGCGCAGCACTCCGCACGAGAGGTAGTCCCGGCTCACGCTCTCAGGCGGGGATCAGGCAAAAATTTGTCCAGGAGCGCCGATATTGGTTACGAGTTCCATTCATTCAGGACCTTCAGGTAGAATCTTCGGGAGGCAGGGGGCGGTCATCCCTCGGCAGCCGTCTACGGATCTGGGTGGGATCTGAGCGGATCCGTCGGGGCCCGAAAAAAAAGAGTCGCGTTCCGCTTAGTTAGCCCCGTTTATTGCTTCTTTGAGGCTGTCTGTTGGTCTATCACTCGACTCGGTCACTTGGGTGAGCTCAACAGGCACTTCAGAGAGCTTGTCGAGATGAGGACAAACCTGCAGTGAGAACGTCTACCTAATTCAAATGTTTTTCGCCACACTAATTGGCGCATCGTTCCGCAGCGGTCTCAAAGGCTAATCGAACGCCCTAAGACATCGTGCGGAGATTTGATTCCCTGAGCAAACGAGGACTCCGAATGCATAGCTTCTACGATGGAAAGCAGCATGCAAAAATGCGCTCGAAGGAGGAGAATCTGTATCGTCGTTGTGGAGCAGGATGGAATAGGTAACGGGGAACGTTGTAGGGAAAAATAACTAGAGAGATGAACGAAGTCTCTCCGAGGACGCAGAGCCCGCTGTATATGCCTCCGAAGGACGATGGAGTTTCGAGCGGAAACGGAGGCGTCGAGAACGGAGACATTTATCACAAGGCATCCCGATCGATCGATCACATCTAGCATTCAAGAAGGGATGGAGCAGACTCCCGTCGAAATCGCGGAGTGGGGTACAACGACAGCGGCAGCTTCTGAAAAAGATATATGTAAGTCAGTCCAGACAGACGGTTCCGGTTTCGGATGCGACATCTTTTATCTCCGCTTGTCATTCACAAGATGACGGCAGCGAGCAGTCAAGTAGCGAGCCCACAATCGGTGGTCGGTCCGACTGACGCTCACAGTCAATCCGATTGTTCGTTGGTTGACGGCTCGGTGGGTTTGTTCGCCTGTATGTCCTTTCTGGAAGAAAACGAAATTACCGAGGAGCATACAGTAGAACAAAAAAATCCCGACAAGAAGAACTGTTGGACCCGAGCGCTACTTCAGCTCGCGCGTCGTGGAAACCAGCGCGGCGGTAGACGACAGGGTCACTGACATCAGCTAGTTCCTTCGCGGCGTGGAAGATCTGTCGACAGTCTCGGCGGGACAAATTTTCGACGACGCGACGGCAACAACAACGATTCTTAGGGAGGTCGCTTTTCGTGCGACTTTCCGTTTCCCCTCCCTTCGATGTGACGTCTATCGTCTCAGACACTCGATTTGGACTCCGCTGGAAGAGTGGAGCGTCTCCTCGAGTCCTCATGGAGGCGTTCGACACGAATCGCAGCCGGGGGAGACGCGGGTCTCCGGAACGCGGTACGAATGGAGGGAACGGAGGATCTGAGGAACTACAATTTCATCCCGTGTCTGTCCGACGCAACATCGACCGCGAGTCGTCTACCTCAAGGGTCGACCATGCGGAGCGCCCAGCGTTATACGTCGCTGCTGCTTCTTCGATGTGACGGTCGGCCAGCCGATAGCCTTTCCTGGTTTTGGACGGGAAATAGGACAGACGTCAAGCTAAAAACTAGCCAAGCAACGGACCGAAGCCAGCCAGCGATCGACCGACCGACCGAGTCCCGCTTGGCTTTACGTTCTCTGACCTCCGTCCCCGGGAGTTTCACTGCCGGGAAGGCAACGAGCCGGATGCAGTTAATGCCGATGACGGCGATCCATTTCGCAGTAGATGCGCGAACGCGATGCGATTATGCGTGGACCAACTCGATAAGCAGACTGGATGCGGGACCGTCATGCGGCCCTACGAGGCCATAGATTCCGGATCATACGGAGCGACTTCCTCAACGTCCGGAGTTTCCCCCAATCGCGCCGCCGGGGTTCTCCGATTCCCAGATTCACCAGCTGAGAACGGGAGCCGAGCGATGGGGTCAAGGTTCTCTTAACAGCCCCGACACCATTTTTTCCTCGCTGCTGCCCTGATGGCGCGTTGATACCACGTTATTTGAGCTAACGACATCTCCCTGCTTTCCTTGAGAAACCGGTATTATTCCCTCATCCAAATGGGTCATGCTTCAGGATTACGCGCCTACGTCCTGAATATTTCCTCAGTGCCTTCGGCGAAAACTGGCGAGGGCCGTTTTCGATCGGCGGGGCGAAGGATTCCACTCGAGGTGGATTATTCGTTTGACCCGAAGAGAGTCCCGGATTCGCTCGGAATACTCATCAGTAAATATCACATTGTTTTGACAGAGGGGGAAGCGCAACAGCTCGGTCATTCCCCCGCGGCCGGAAGGAATTTTTCTTCTGTAACCGAGGCTCGATGGAGTCCCGTGCATTATTGCTCGTGCATTATTTAAACACAACCGCGTCCCTGGCGGGCGGGCGTCCGACCGGTCGGCCTGTCTGCATGACCGTCTATTTGTATCCCAGGTCTGTGCCGCAGTCCGTTTGGGAATGCTGCGGGGAAGCATCCGAATCTACTGCCGCAGGCGGTCTCACGTTCTATTGCACTGACGTGACGCACGTTCCTAGAAATGCCGGACTTCCATGAACAGTGGACAGATCAGAGGCTTGCTGCCGTTGTCAAATCAGACTTCGGACAGCAAGAGAAAACGGTCCCCTCTCACAGAGTTGCTCCATCGGCATAGCGATGAGGCTGCGTCGGTGGCCGCCCAGCTCACGATACGTCCAACACTGCCAACTCCAACATTCCCTCGACTGAGTCGACCGAGTCCGAAGGAAGGACCGACGCATCATGCACGACTGGTGACGGAGGATAAAAACAGAGAACGCAGGCTCCCGAGCCGTTTCCACCGACGACCGACTGGATGAGGGTTGGGGAGGCTGGTGGGAGTCAGTCGAATGGCTGGCTCGACCACCGTCAGACGACAGAAAAATGACAAGCAGGAGACGAAACCAAAATGATCTCATTCTGCTCTCGCTCGAAGTTGCCCGTGCTTTTCTTCCATCTCCTGCGTACGTATGTAGATAGTGGCACGGTCGACGGCTGTGCGGCCGAATCTAGATCCCTTTCACGTGCGATAGCCGCCCCGGGACCCCGGAAGCGACGACGGGCTTAGCTTGCCACACATATCCGCCGGCTAACAGGGGGAAACGAACGAGGTATGCAACCTCATAGGACGACATGAAGAAACAAAGCAGGAAAGCACAGCTGTTCCGAGCACACACGCATGGGAGGTCCACTTTTTGGGTGTACCCACCTACAAACATACATACATATGCAGTTTGCTGGTGATTGCCCTCACTGAGCTCCTCTCGGCCGCAGCTCGCATGATGCCGTTTTCTCTCCTACAAAAAGTCTCATGCAGAAGCCGGAACGAGCTGGCATCGCGATGTCGCGTGGGTCGAGTTCTATGAGCGACTCACATGTGAGCATCCCGCTTGCACGCTCACGCCGTTGGGGGCTTGAATCTTCCTGTGGAATAATATTCTCTGCAATCCTGTCCCTTTTCGTTCTTGATCAATGGACTACTCGAAAAAAAGTTCTCGAAATCTATCCGCGAACGTCTTCCGGCGAATATGACGACTCGATATGCGGGACCGTGTCGGAGGTGACCCGTCTCGGGAGCCTCTGTGCGTGCCTTCCCTTCCGCTGAACAAAAGCAGCTGCAGCAGCGGCAGCAGCAAATCGTTGCAATATGAGCCGTGTTCGAATTCGCTTCACCTCGCCTCCATCGCTCTTCCGAAGGATCGGTGCGTCTCGTCGTCGACGTCGTCGTCCTTGTTCCCTGTCAGAAGGAAGCGAGAAGAGAGCATCCATGCAGACACGGGTGCACGGCAGGAAATTCGAAGGTATCGTCGTTCTGCAATTGTGCGACATTTGCACGAATGTCGAGAAACGAAAAACAAAGGAGGGCACGAGCTCTGTCGTTGTGCTCTGATCCTCGCTGCAGTCTGAAAGTCGTGGGGCTCGGCCAACGACGAGCGAGCGTGCCAGTGAACCGACTTGGGGTTTTCAAGGAACCCGACAACACGACTGACGAGAATGAAGCACGCCAAGCTATTTACGCGACCGTCCGGAAGTGATCTCTGGCTCGAGCATGATCCTGCCCTCCCTCGAATGAGAGACAAGTCAGTTGAAATATGCACGGCAAGACAAACCGACTGGAATCAAGACTCGTATAGTCAACGAACATCAGATTCCACGAAAACGTCAGACCCGTGAGGAGCTAAGAGACATTTTCAACCTTCCCCGTGATACGGACTGGCGGTAAAGAGGCGACCGCTATCAGAGGAGTGGAAGGACGTTGTCGAAGATCAGAAATAAGAGGGCAAAAATCTCCCCACACTTCAATTCTCTTCCTTATTGGACTCTGGCAGCAAGCTCCCGCAAGATTTCGATGGACGAATTTCTTTTGAACGAAATTTGCGTCAATGGAGCGCTGTCAATTTCCCGCTTTGCAAGTTTTCGGCACGGCGACAGTTCTGTGATTGAAAGTTGTCTCCTCACGGCGGATGCCTAGTCAGGGCACACTCGCGCTCGCTTCAACACCGGCTCGGTGGCTGGCTCCTCCGACCGCCGAGAACGAGCTTGACAGTACCTGGCTCTGACACTTCCTCAAGGAACAAAAGGCGAATGGAAGGAGAACAGCGCGCTTGCTGCTTCCCTAGGAAAGGCAGCTCCTTGAGCGAGTACACGAAAACCAGGCGACGGCCCCGACGACACTCGCAGGAGAAGGTGGGGGAGGAGATTTGCCCTGGCGGTCGAGCGACTCGCTGCCTAAGCCTTTCGTCTTCTTTCTACGCTGTCCTTGAGGCATCGTCATAGACACTTCCTCGGATGCCGGCGATCCGATTCACGGATACTTGTTCATGTCCCTGCTTCCGCTTATCAAAGTTGGAACCGGGATCTGTCGCGGATCTATCGAGTCGACGTGCGTCGCCCAACGGAAGCCCCGAACCACGATCGAGCGCGGATGGCGGGAAGAGGGTTTCTCCATTCGGCCCTCGGGAGCGGAAGCAAGACGGAGACTTAAAAATGTGGCTCTTGCTCTCCCAGCCGCGCCCTCTATTGCGAGCGGACCCCGCTACAGCTGATTCTCGTGCTGCATACGCGGACGGACAGCTCCCGTGCGGTGGTGTTATCCAGTTTGTTGATTGCGTTCCTATACGTATTCCCGGTGCATGCATAATGAGCCAGTGCTTCAGTCCCTGTAACATGCTCCCATTTGCTGCGGCTCGAGCGCTCTCCAATCTGAACTTCAGCGATACCTCCGTTGTCGGAGCTTCATCGACCAGGAAGTGCTGGCGGAATGGCATAGTGAATGACACGAACGGTCTGATCCCATGAGAGTTCGGGACCGAGGAGGGGTCGCCATCCAACTGCGATTCGCGTTGGATCGTTGAAAGGATTCGCCATTTCTGAGGCTAGATGGTTTCCCGGTGATTCCTCTGACTCGAATGGACACTCTCCTTTCCAAGCATGGTGACTTTGACCGATGTTCTCCGGAGGTCGTGAAGCCCCGGGGAAGAGCGAAAATTGGGGACTATGACAAACGAAACGAGAGGGGGAAAAAGGGAAGAGGAGCTTTAAGGAAGAGAGAATGAAGCGGAAGAACGATGATGACAGCCTCGGACGCAACCGGAAGGATCAAGACAGAAGGTGCAAGGCAGAGGGAAATGAATAGAGAGGTGCATAGAACAGTTTCGAATGCGTTCGTTCCGTTTGCAGCGCTGTCATCGCGACCGAACGAAGGCAGAAGAGATTCTTTCGCTAGTCGAGAGCCGCTGTCAACTCCAGACTGTGGCCTCTCGGACCCCGTGTCGGCTTGGCACTCCGTCCAGTTCGGCCACCAGCGTGCGAACGCATTCAGCCAGGAATGCCGGGAACTGCTGCGAGCAGCTGCGGAACCTTCCAGCGTTCGGATGCTACAGCTGCTGCGCGCGCCTCCGCCGCCTTATTGGGATCGGTTTTCTCGAGAAGACTCAGAATCGGAGAAAATTAATCGGGATACGTTTTATTGGATAACCCTCTTCGATCACCGTGTTCTCGCTGTCGGGCAGCGGCGATCACGTCCGCCCGGAGCAGAGAGATGAAAAGTGAAATCAGCGCGGACCGACCGTTTCCAGAGACTCGATCACGCACTCCCGAAAGGGCTGTAGGCAGAGGATAGCGCGAACCGTTGGAGATAAGGATAATTGACCATAATAAGGAGGCTCCCTCCGAGCTCCTTGCTGCTCCGATCCTTGAGGTGGGCGCCGGCACAGGAGACTGCTGGGATAGGTCTCGCACAGATATCGAGCCAGGAAAGTGTGGGAGATCGTAACTAGAGTCCAGTGTTAAGCGGAGCTCATTGTGACTCGTGTGTCGTACCTCAATCCTTGCAATTTTGCTCGCGGGGCTCCTTCGCTCCAGATGCTAGTGAGGGTGTCGCTCGTGTGGGTATGGATGCTTCAGGGATCTCAATATATATCTCGGTGCTCCGGGGCGAGACTCAGTCGAGATCGAGGCGGGATTGGCGACAACAGGAAGAGGACAGAAGGCCGAGTCAGCACGAAGACCCT
This sequence comes from Galendromus occidentalis, assembly GCF_000255335.2. NCBI lineage: Eukaryota > Metazoa > Arthropoda > Arachnida > Mesostigmata > Phytoseiidae > Galendromus > Galendromus occidentalis. The sequence goes on along the minus strand of NW_003805514.1, from coordinate 1,026,657 downwards.
CCGAAGGACCTGGGCGTGCTCGCGATCATTGAATTAGCGGTGGTCGCCGCAACTCACAGAGACAAGGCGCTCCTTCCTTTTCTTTGATCCGAGACTTGGAATTCTATGCGATGGTCCAGCCCGTTGACATGATGACTATCTCCTCGGTTCGTGTGCTTCCGGGGCTGGATCCGCGACATCTAGAAGGCTATTCTCAAAAGTATCCTTCCGAGTGCTCAACTCCTCAAAGGAACTAGTGGAAATGTCGACTTGAGGAGGTCGTCGGGCGAGGAGCGAGAGCCGCAGGATATATCGGCTGAGTGGATAACACAGATCTGAAGTTCCTCCGCCAGATTCGAAAATCGATGACTCGTGTTTACCCGCTTCATAAAGGAGCGATTCATCCGATAGGCAAGACTCACATCCGACAAATGAGCCGGAATTCCGATAGCGCGGGAGTTCAGAGGATCTTTGCGTGGCCCGCCGAACGCTGCTGAGATATTCCCTTGAAAATCTCTCGAGTCGGAACGCTTATCTCTCCTCCGAAGCGTGACGAAAGTTCCCGGAATAAACCCCGGGCTCTCGTCAGGTTTGGGAAAATTCTTCCGAGCGCGGCTCCACCGCGGAATGCTCACCGAATTTCTGCTCACACTTCTGCTCAAAGCCGATTCCAGCCCGCCAGAGCCTCGCGCGATGCGATACCGTGAGCTCACCTGAAAGTAAAGAAGTTCGAATCACCGCTGACTGGTCGAATCTTTGACTTACGCAAGAAGTTTCTTGTGCAATAGTTCCATCATCGCCACGCCTCTTGATCAGTAAACACACCTAAGTATGCCCACACACAAGTAGAGGCAACTCATTCGTCAAGCGTAACTCTTACGCAAATATTGGTGGCGTCGTGGATCAATCGACAATACGTAAGCGGTCGAATCGGCGGCGAAGGATACCGACGAGAATAATGACGCCCGTAGAAAAGCCTCAATTGTGTCTCGCGCATTGATGATTCGGCCAATGTCGATCGAGTTTTACTTGGTCGAGGGTCGACGTAATTGAATCAACATCGGGTGGAAAGTCATCACGTCACGCATTGCTTCGGGAGCTCCCTGAGCTCCATAGCCATTGCCGCGCTTCAAGAGTCCCTCCGTTGTTCTACTATCTCTGCCACCGGATATGAAATCGCTGTAGGCTCCGGGGGAGATGAAGAATCAAAAAGTTAGACGACTCTGGGTTCGTCTTAGTCCGGTCGACCGGCCGACCGGTCGGTCGACTGCTCTTTTTCGCGAACTCGCTCCACACACTGCTCTCGCGAGGCCCGAAACGTGGCGGCCTTACCGGTGATGGAGCCTGCTGGGTCTGATTTTGCAGCTGTAAGCGGATGGACGGGTAAGCGAACGACAGGGCGAGGGTCGGGGAACGGCGGAGGTGAAGAAAGCGTTACTTCCTCACAGCGCTATATGAGAGAAAAAAGAAGAAAAGAAGGGGAAGACAGACGGATCCGAAGAAACAGAGGAACGAGAAGAGCAGAGATAGAAGTGAAGATTTAGACTCTCTGAGACTACAGCAGTAGACTCAGACAGTTCTTTTTCAGTTTTTCATCCGCTCCGTCTCACGGGTAGCGGAGAAGCTCCCGAACAGGGAAGAAGACGAGAGACACAGAGATGCGGTTGAGAAGGACAAGCGAGCCGACACTACGCCGGTCGACGATGATTTTGACCAAAGGCAAATCATAATCGATCCCCATCGGGGTCATAACCGGGTCAAGACCTTCTACATAATCTCAGGGCAAGTTTCTTTCCCATTTCAGTGTGATCCTGCCGTTGGCATGAAATCCTTTTTCGATATGGTTCACAGTCATCCCAAGAAATTGGCACTTTTCGGGGCGGCTTGCAACGCTGTCACGGATCCAATCGCGAAGGCTTCTCAATTTTTCGAATTGGTTCAGGTGAGTCCTTTTCGCATCGTAAGGCACGGACGACCGTCCAACGCTCATCTTCCCTGCTCATGAGCAAACTCGATCTATGGAGCTTGCGATTTTTCGGTTGTCGAAGCTCGGGAACTTCAACGTGTTAACTCATACACCTCTCTCGTTTGATTCCAGTTGTCGTATGCGGACACACATCCAATGTATTCGGACGAAAACTACCCGAATTTTTTCCGAGTAGTGCCAAGCGAGGCTGCGTTTAATCCCGCGATGGTCTCCCTGCTCAAACACTTCAACTGGACCCGCGTTGGGTCGTTGTACCAAACAAACCCGCGACATTCTCTGGTAGGTTATCGAATCGTTTCAGAGCGATGATCGACGTGCAAAGCTCCACGTCAAGAGGATGCATATGCCTTGTTCGGGCAGAAACACAATGTCGGGTGCGCTGGTCCGGCATCATGGAAGCCTCCGAAGTTTTGCCAGCTTTGAGTGATTTCGGAAATCGGCATCCACGAGGATACCCAGGAAGTCGAACATTGCAATTGAATCCCAAACTTCTATTTCCAGCCACAGAACGCTCTCCACACCGAGCTCGATAAAGAGAAGATCACAATCGACGAGATAGGAGGCATCGGTGAAGGCGATGACCTCACAGACGAACTCAGCAAACTCCGAGTGAGTTCTTCGTCTCTCCCTCTCGCTCTCCGTCCTCGGGGAATCGAGAAGAAGGGTCTTCCCTTGGGTTTCTTTGGGTCAGCTTTTGAAGTAGGGAGCTTTCTTCCTGTTCTCCGTTTTCACAGCGTCCCAGTTGGCGGTGCCGCGCCGTCGCTGTCGCCTTCGTTCTCTAATTAGACCCCGACGTTATCAAATTACGCAAATTGCAAAGCCAGTGTTAGAGGAGGCTGACGGAGTTCTTTGAATCGCCGTCTTACCTCGGTTGGTGGATGGGTGGTAGATTGGTCGGTAGGTAGGTTGGTTGACTTTACTCAGTGAGGGAATAGCTCATGTTTCTTCTCTGAGTGGGCGTCTTTTCGTTGGTCTCGGGAATCAGACTGAAAAGCATACGACATTATTTACCAGGGAACCCGACTTCTGTAGATGCTGACAAGGTTGAGGAAAAAACATAATTCCGCGGAACTCATAAATGCCCACTTCGATTTGAGGCGAATAAAGGTTTTCCTTTCTGGTTCCCTCCTCCCGTTCTTCAGGACATCGATGTTCGGATAATCCTGGGCAACTTCGACGAAGAGTGGGCGCGCAAAGTGTTCTGCTCCGCGTATCGTTCGAAGATGTTCGGCCGCAAGTATCAGTGGATCATCGCCGCCATGTACAGACCAAAATGGTGGGAGGTCAAGCAATCCGATGTAACTTGTAGTCCAGAGGAGTTGCAAGAGGCTATTCATGGTTACATCGGGCTCGATCTTCTTCCTCTCAGTACGAACGAGAATATAACCGTCTCCGGTTGGGTGAGTAGTCAACCCTTGTCCCTGCGAGCCGGCCAACTGGCCCACCGAGTGACCCGCCACGCGGGCACAACATACATACTTGGGCAGGTGGGAGCCGGCAGCGGACAAGTCCAAATATCCGTTGGTCGGACTTGTGAGGAAGATTTCAAGCAGCCGGATTATTGAGGGAGAAGGACCGAGGGATTCCTGAGGAGATGCGGAGGACCGCTTCGACCGAGTGATAAAGGCGGGAGGGGGCGACCGACTCTTCTCGCTATCGACAAACTCATAGGGATGAATGAGGCGAAAAAGAGGCCGATACCGGAAGGCCATTCATCGCTGCGGTCCATGTAGCCTGGCGATCGACGCAGCGATGGAGCGTCGAGCGAGACCTTCAAGGCTGTAGCCGACCATCCAGGCGAGACGATGTTTCACCGCGATGACCGATCGGTCGGCAGACAAGCCGGCACGGCGAACGGCTCGATGAGGTGGTCGTGCTTTATGGAAGGATGAATCATTACGCTCCTTTTCTAATTTATCGCTGCATCCGCCGCGACCTGTCTCTCGCTCGTGCGCTCGCACATCTGTCCCCGTTGCCTCTCAATATCGACGTCAAATGGTCATCCTCGACCGGTCAGCTGGGACCCGTGAAAATTTTTAGATTCCTCACGTCTTACACGATTTATTCATTCAGGGGAGCAGCTCGCTCCCTGCCGCCACTTCCGACCGCTGCGGTAGCGAAGGGAAACTTTTCAAAAACGTCCATAGTTCATACGAGCTGTCTATCGGCTGGAGAGATCGGTGCTCACTCTAAACTTTCAGAGTCCATCGACCTCCTTGGATTCGGTCCAGTGTCTAGTGATGATCTTTTGATGGAATCGATGCAGAGAATAGTGCTGATGGTGCAGGGCTGTAATAAACACATTCACGCAGACACGTCTGCAGGAAGCTGCGAGAGCTGAGCTCCCAACCCTTGGATGGGTATCTCGTTCGCAGTGTTGAAGTATGCATAGCAGCACTTCTCCATTTCGAATCCTCGCCTCCTCGAATGCGATCCTACGAAAGCAATCCTGCGAACGCCACTGCCTTCGCGCGAGAGCTTTGCTCTTGCGCTGCGAGAGTGTCCCGGACCCCGTGAAGCGGTGACGAAGCATCCTCTTTCGAATCATGCTCCCCGATGCACACCTGTGCGTAAACACTGCGGATATTCAATCGGTTTTCCGCAACCTCGTGAAGCTCGGGAGGTAGAGGGGGAGTTTGCGGTCGAGTGGACCGACGCAAATGTTGCCGCTTGGCGGAACTTATTCACGATGCTCACTTTCAGACTCCGAGCGAGTACGAAGCACAGTACAACAAGCTGCGTTACAAGGAATACAGCCGCTTCCACGGCTACGCTTACGACGGTATCTGGACCTTGGCACTCGCAGTGCACAACGTCATCAATAAGTTACGAGCCCAGGAAACACCGAAAAGTTTCACAAAAGTCACCGACTTCCAATACCGGAACAGCACGTGGGGGAAACTATTCCGCGAGGCCCTCAACGAAACGGATTTCATTGGAGTTACGGTGAGTAATCGACAACCTGTATTGGATTCCACCGATATTTCATCTCGCGGGCCTGTCGGCAGGATGGGGAATGAATATTTAGCCGCAGCCACCGTCGCCGCCGCTGCTGCCCACTGACCGGCTCGCGGCGGATGGACGCGACAAAGGCATAGGTTCCCACAGACTCGAGATTCGGGAACTAATGAGCGATCATTCTCTCGCAGGGTCCAGTGCGATTTTTCAAGAACGAGCGGAAAGGTCAAGTGCTCATAAAACAATTCCAAAGTGAGTTTGGATCCTCGCCGTCGATCATTAGTCTCAACTCTGAGTCTGCCTGGCTGGAGATGATTCAATATTCATGTTCGGACCATAAACGAATCGTGGAACTTTGTTGCAGAGGGATCCGGGGAGGTGAAAATTGGAGAATACGATTGTTTGGAAGACCGGCTCGACCTCAATAAAGGACATAGCATCATTTGGAGAGGTGATTACTTTGGACTCATGAATAACTGAGTGACTTGACTTTTATCCCGATCTCAGAAAATTTCAGGATCACAAGATCATCAGGGATGTTTCATGAATGCAGAGGGTCGATTATTATTATTATTATTATTATTATCATTATTATTGTTTTCTACCCGAGTGATTCTCCGAGCGGTGATGCTCCCGAGGGCTCTGAATGTCTCGGCTTCGTCGCGCTTCACGTCGGCTTGACGAACCTTGATTCATGTGCGAGACCGCTTCGATTACAGATGGGAGAACGCCACCCAAAGACCGGTCTCAAGAAGTCATTGAAAGGACGCGAGTGAATCCCACAATGTACGCGGCCGTCAGTGTCACCTGCATCGTGGGGATCGTCCTGGCCACTGTCTTTCTTACCATTAACATCCGCTTCCGGAATCAACGCTACATCAAGATGAGCAGTCCCTACCTCAATAACCTTATCATTGTGGGCTGTATGCTGACATACACCTCGGTTATCCTGCTCGGCATGGACTCGGGATTCACATCCGTTGAGAACTTCCCCTACATCTGTGCCGTAAGTACATCCTGACATCCGGGGGATTTTGGCAGAGCATCGTCGTTCCGGGAATCCGCGTTGAGCGGGACGCTCGGACCGTGGAGTGATCGTAGTTTTTTCCGGAGTCCTACTTCTGAATCGACGAGTTCGAGAGGAGAGCATGAAGTCGACCGAAACGGCGAGATTTCTCGTCGGCGGCTCTTCAAGGTCGGAACTAATACCATCCAAGCTGACGACCTCGGCGAAGAGAACTTGTCGACCGCCGTCCGGCAGCGCCAGGTGGAACTTGTGCGTCCGTGATGGATTTATCCTTCTCGATCGTTTCATATCCCGTCAAGATGCAGCCGCCTCTTTTTGGATGCGCGAGAGCACCAACGGCTTCCTCGCTGGCTTCGGAAGTGCTCTGCCCTAATGTCAGGCGTTTCGTCTCCCTTTGCCCTATTCCCGTCTGTCTCCTTCGGTTCCGCAAGCACTTCCTCAGCCGGTCGGCCCGACGGTCAGTCACTGGGTCAGCGCGGAGGGGAGGAGACTATGGCACAGCAGATGATGATGGTGGTGGCGGTGTTGGTGGAATTGGGGGTCTGGTCCTCGGGGAAGCAGCGGAGACGGAAGGACAAGAGGCATTTCCGCTCACTGAACGTAAGGGATTGTGTTGTGCGCCCATGTGTGAGCGGGGCGTAATGGCAGGGTCTCGCTGACTGAGGGTGTATGGCGGCTTACATGGTGAATGGTGTCTGGGTTGATGGCCGTGGCAGTGAGTCAGAATGATCTTACAGCGGGAACGAGCCTATAACCGCTCATCTGGTTTCAGGCGCGGGCCTGGGTGCTCATGTCTGGATTCACCTTGGCCTTCGGTGCTATGTTCAGCAAAACATGGAGAGTTCACGCTATCTTCACCAATATCAAGCTCAACAAAAAAGTAAGCATAAAAAAGGAGCAGAGAATGAGTACACCCGGCCATCCGATCCGCGATCTGCCTGTCTCGGATCACGATGGGAAAAATCGTCAAAACCAATTAGAACGGCTCGCAGGTCGATTCAATTAGCCCGAGTTCCATTGATAACACTATAAATAATGCAATGATCGAGTCGACGCGATCTGCTGCTGTCCGGATAGCGATGACAACAGCCGGACAGGGGGCTGTCGGTTCGCCTCGCTTGATTGACAGGCGGACGGACATCGAAGCTTTCCCTCAGACACCTTGCCACGTATCGGGAAGCTTATCGCCGATTGAATTTTCATCGCGGAGTGAAGGGCTCTCCACGTCGTTTTGTGAGCTTCCTAGTGACACTGTCGCCGCTTCCAGGTGATCAAAGATTATAAACTGTTTATGGTCGTTGGTGTATTCCTGCTACTGGACATTATCATATTGACAACGTGGCAAATCATAGATCCGTTCTATAGGGACGTAAAAAGGGGAGATCCAGTGGTGAGTACCTAGTCGCCTGACTGAGAGTGAATTTTTCCGAATGCCGAACCGCGGCCTCGGAGAGCAAGTCAAGTTCTGAGGTAGAAGACCCTCAACGGATTACTTGGGAGCAGAGAGAGGAGACTTTGATCTAATGCTAGCTTACCACGCCATAGACGTCAGACGACGACATTGCGGTCATACCGGAGATGGAGTACTGCCAAAGTGAGCACATGACTATTTTCCTGGGCATCGTCTACGGATACAAAGGCCTACTCATGATCTTCGGCTGTTTCCTTGCCTGGGAGACGCGTCATGTCTCGATCCCCGCCCTCAACGATTCCAAAGTGAGTGAAGGGTCAGATGATCACTCTAAGGCCTAGTTGACGAGAATGGGGTAGTTTCCTTCCCTGATGGGTTCCTTACCGTGGTCTGCGGAGTTCGTCCTGTGAGTTCTATCAAACTGATCTTCGAGATACCTGAGCGAGGGAGGCTTTCGATGACATCGAACGCTCGGTTCGATGAGCCGAACACGCAATAATGGAACGCATCTTCCTTCCCTTTATCTCTCAACTTGTGCGTCCCTCATCCGGCAATTCGTGCGTTCATCCGCCATGTCACGGCTCGTTCGGGATCGCCGGAACGCAGTATGTGGGCATGAGTGTCTACAACGTGGTGATCATGTGCTCGATTGGAGCCGCCATTTCGTTTGTTCTGCGAGATCACCAGGACGCTGCCTTCATCATCATATCAGTGTTCATCATATTTTGCTCCACGACAACTCTTTGTCTAGTGTTCGTCCCCAAGGTGAGCCCGCGACTCTCACACAGTATATTCTTACATGTTAGATATCATCGCCTTACGCAACCACAACCTTTCGAAGGGCATCCGACTGGGCGTAAGTCTCACTGTCGTTGTCAAATAGAGAAGTAATTGCTTCGAGAGCGAGTGCCTGTGGGGCCATCGGAAAACTATTGCCTGCATTTGTTCGTTGAGCTTCGACGAGTGGGGACAGCCTGACTGTTGAATAAGAGCATCACAGAAGACTTGCGGTGCCGCACCGTGGAGAGGGAGATGTAGAGCTCCTATTTGTCTAGTATTTCCGTCCAAATTAAAAGCCAACAGCGAGCATTGGGATTAGCTAGGCCTATGCCTCCAGCAGGAACAAGCAAGAGGAATAGTGGGAGAAACAACGATGGGGAAGGACCGATGGCAACTAGCAAAAGAGATGTGTTAAGCAGACTCCCACAAGGCTCAAGTATGGCAGTGGGGCGGCGGCAAAGGAACATCAACCCCGATAGGGCCTCACGCAAGCGAGTTGCTTGGTTGGCGAGCAGCTGAGGCCGAGCAGACACACAGACCTCTCCTTGAGGGCCTATTAGGCTCGAGTAGAGGAGGGAAGGATGTTTGTCCTGGAATAGCTGGGCTTGCTTTGCTTTATGGATAGGAACAGACGAGAACTAATTATTGCATGCGAGAAATGAAGGAAACTCGGCCTGGGCAGACCCGAATAACCTTCTTCTTGGTAAACGAGCAAACGTCATTGAGTCTGCTGCTGCAGAAAGTAAAAAGGCAGGCGAAGCTAATGTAGTGATATCCGCCTACCTCTTCCCCCAGTTGGTAGAACTTCGCCGAAATCCCGCAGCCGGCGAGCAACGCGTTCGGGCCACCCTGAAGCCGTTAAAGAAATCGAGGAGAGATTCCGATTCAGATAGCAACGCGAACAACCGGATCAAGCAGCTGCAAGATGACAACGTCCGTTGCAGGACGCGTCTCGAAGAGGTGAGCTCCATTTACGATCTCAATCGGTTTCCGCTCAACGATGAGGGAGGCACGCTGACGGAAGGCAGGTCCTGAGCGGGCTGAGACCGGTGACATGGGTCAATCCGTCGCTCGACTATCGAGTACTCGGCTCTACCATCGTCCGAATATTCCTTTGCAGAAAAGTAAAGAGCTCCAGCAGCTGGTTGCCCAACTCAATCAGCCAGATCCGGTTCAAATCGTGATAACAAACCAGCACCAAGAATCCAGCGGTGCGAGCAAAGTACCCATAAGTACAATTCCTGAAGTGAGCTCACCCTCACCCTCGCAATCCCAGAGCAACTCCACGTCACAAAAGGCAACGCAAGGTAAGAATAGATGGTTATAGGTTGGATGCACAGAAAAAACACGGGCGAAGCTCGGCCAGCCACCAAGCAAACAAATAAACAAACGAACGAACGAGCGAAGGGAGAAAGGTAGAGAGCGAGCGTGCAATCCACTGGGATAACTGGCAGCTTGTTTGGCGACCCGCGACAGCTGCTGTGATAAAGGCTTCCGTTCGCTTCAACTCGAGCCCTGGTTTGTGCTTCAGCATCAGGAGCCAGAGATAAAACGGCAATACCGGAGCTTTCCCTATCTGAACGATGGACGCACTCGACGGTGGAAGCATTTGGTCGAAGTCGGGGACCGATGCGACGGCCAACGAGAGGGGTACCGGAGTGGCCCGTCAATTTTTTTGTCGCTAGATTCTCCGATCCAAGACAGACGATAAGACCAATTGTTTCCGAAAATTGCAGAGTACAACCCCAAGTTTCACGACGAATGTCAAGCCCTCCGGTCATACCGCCAGGACTCAGTGATATCGACTTCGGAGGATACTGATAATCTGATCCACCATCACAAGTCCGACAGCAGGTACGAATCCGTTCCTGAACCGCGTCAAAACTTGTTGGACGTACGCTGCTTGACTTGATCCTCAGGAAGCCCGAGGACGTGATGCGAATAGACGTAAATCCGGAGCCTCGATTCGAAGCCATAACTTTTTCCAGCAGGGAATGCTGCTCTTAGGATTTGAGTTTGGATTTTTGACGCTCGAGAATTAGAGTAACCCGGCCGAGCGAATAGCGATCCATGCTTCATGCTTCCACGGGAGAAAGGCGGAAGGGGGCGGACCTATTCTCTACGTTTCTTTCCTCGAGCGTCTCGTACTCAAGCCCGTCTTATTCCTCGATTCCAGGAAGCTTTCGATGGCGTCGCTTCAGGGCAGTCTGCTTGTGGCGACCTCGATCCTAGAGGGCGCAGTGAACGCATGCGGAAACGTTGGCAACGTTGGTGTAGAAAGCGAAATCGGAGAGGGTACTGCAAGTGTTCAAGTTCTGCAGACTCTTCGGCCGCTGTCGCTGATTTCAGAGGTACAGCAAATGATGCAAGCCCAGCAAGTGTGCTATCAGCCCTCATTGACCGATGAGGTCGACGACGGTATCGACGAGGGACACCACAGTCCTGATAACGTCAAGCACAGCTCGGTAAGCACTTCGCCAAGCCCGTCAATTCATCAGCAACTGATTGAGAATGACCGACTGATTGATTGTCAGTCCTTCTGCCTGTCTGTCAGTCCGTGTGTCTGCCGGAGCGGCCGGTGGGCCGATCCATGCTTTGGACCGGTGTCGTGTCGCCAGCGTGACACAATCACGGAAGCTCTCCGTCCTCCGCTCATTAACGCCGTGTGATCTTTGCAGAGCTGTTTTGGCACCGGTATGATGTGCGCATCACAGATGAACCACAGGAATCGCGGCTATGGAGCTGAAGATGTTGGCCCAACGAAGACCATCAACAATATTATCGACTACGGTCTCAACGGTAGGGTTCTTCTTCTCGTCTGTTGCACGCTCACTTCCGTGGAGAAAGCAATTAATGGCGCTCCCTGGAGACAGCTGCTCGGCGGTCGGGTGCAGGGAAGAATACGGATGGAGTTTTTCTCCTCTCCGATGAAGATCCCACAAGATGGCAATTTCTTCAGCGATACAGCAGGGCTTGGGAATCCGCGTGGGCAGCCTTGCTGCTGGATCGATTGCACCCTTATCGCACGAAAGTCGGCCGAACTGAACGTCAGGGTCAGTTTCCTCTCTCTATCCCCAGGTGTTGGGGGAGTCGGCCCCGGCGGGGAATGCACATGCGTTGGGATGGACTCACGGGTTCGTCGGAGGACAAAAAGCCTCGGAGCTCTCCGCCAAGGGCAAGCAGAAGACTCGGCGCAACATGAAGCCGGCCGAACATCACAGGCCGACAGCGGTACCAACAGCGGGGTCACCCTGAGGGGTCTGACCGCCTCATCGCAGTTCCTGCCTTACCTCTTCTCGAATCAGAGCGCAGGCTCCGCTAGTGTCGCAACTGCCGGACTGACTCACCAAGATCGTGCGGCACTCTTTGCAAGCTACCCCTCCGTGAAATGTGATATAGTTGAATATTTATGATCGTTGCTCGATACAGTGGATATGATACAATTACGGTTAGCCTAATGTATTGGCCGGAACGATTTCTTTCGACCTTCAAATGGCGACGAGTGACGCGATTGCCTCTGCCGCCGTTGCGATCGGTCAATGTAGGTCTCGTGACCGATCGTCCAGGATCGCGTTTCAGTGATTTCAGTAAATTTTGTGCTACGGATTTTCATGCAAGTGAGGGCTGCCAACGTACACAACATGAAGAACCATACAACCCACAGGACGAACATTAGGAGTTCCAAGCTAGCCGTTCAATCTGACTGGGTGTTGCTTACAAACTCTTGGAGAACACCCTCGTCGAAGGATTGTCAGGACTCAATTAACTCACGTATATGCTTGCATGATATTGTAATGTTCCACGAACATTGTTCCCATGCATTATCCAGAACAATTGAGCCTTCGGAAGGCTACCAATAGGAGGCTCCACGACTTTCGCTATGAAGAGTAATTCTCGAGCGATCCCGGAGCAGACGACGGGTCTCCCCAACAGGAATCACACCAACATCATAAATAATGAAAAAATATGATGACACCAGACGGCAGAAGAAAAGCAAGAATGACGATTAGTTCTCTCATGGCAAGTACTTCGAACCGAGCAAGTGACGAGGAAGGCGGAGCCCAATGAGAACAGTGAATCGATGACGGATAAAAAATAGCCTCATGTACAGTCTTGATTTTCATCGACTGTACATGGGACTGCGGGAACCTGAGGAAGAATTCAAGCAGCATCGGAATCGAGAGCCTCAGTTTTGTGGCCCGCGAATATGATATGAAGATCACGTAAACGATGCAATAGAATATTGGCCGATTCTTTCCATTTGTCACAGATTGGGGGATTCTGTTCAAAGGTTCCGATTTTGTCGGTTTCAGTCTGAGTCTTTTTCATTTTTCTGAGGTTTTTTTTTGCTTGAAAGAACTGGTTTGGGTAGGCTAAAGCAGAGGGGATTCGAAGGCGCGGCGCCTTCGACACCTTCTTCAGAAGTCAGCGCGTTCGAAACAGAAGGTCAGCTGACTGAGTCATCCAGAGCTCAACTACTCGAGCCGCTCTTATGGGAGATGGAGTCGCAGATCCTGAGGTCAGGCACCACGGATTCGAAGACTTCGTACCGACATCGCATGCTTTTGCAACGGAACTGACCGTGTTCTGTGTTCAGTCCTAGTCACCAGGACGGGTATTCGGGTCGGTATAGGCATCAGACTCGGTGGATTAGATCTTTGAAGGATAAAGTTCCCTTGTTGACGGCCTACTGATGACGATGAAATCGCCTCCATAACCATGGGACGGAGGCGTCTGTAAACTTGAGTTCACTTAGATCGAGTGTGCCCTCCGCTCCTGGTGTCTAAAGAAGAGAAGAAAGCCAGCCAACAAGAGTCGTGAGCGAAACAAATGACCGACTATCAGTAGACATCTTAGTACGATGTGTTTTCATACTTCAAACTATTCATGCTACATGCATAGATTTCTCATGATGAGGTATGTTCTCTCCAACTACTATGGCGTCCACTATGTACTTCTACTATTACTCCACTTCTATAGCAAGCCACCAACCCATGAGTCTGCGACCGATAAAATTGAAGAAGTACCTTGCGACTATCCCTACCAGACCCGTACTTCTGCTTACCAGGACTAATGATGCTATTTGAGAGATCCTGTAGCGAGTGCCCTAGGGAAGGCGCTCATGGAGCATAAGTGGGTTCAGCGTGTACGAACCGAGTGGCCTGAATGGATGACTAGTAAGCATGTTGTCGCGGCTCTCAACGTTCACCGTTGTTTCATCGAATGGTTTGTTTCTTATGTGTCCCGGTATGGATTTGGCTCGTGAGTAACTTCGATGGTCGTCGGAATCCCATGGCGTCGCGTACGATCGGGCAAGACGATAGATGGAATCGGATCTTTTCTGCTGATAACGATGTTGTGTGCACGAGTGACTGCCGGATGAGCGAATGAATGAATTAATGAATGGATGATGTATGGGTGGTTTCATATTCATGGTTCTAGATCACTTAGGATAAGTGTAGAGTTCGTCGTAATACCAATTACAAGTGCCACTCCCCGACGGGGGTGGTCACGTGCGCGCGCAACCTCGAAGGTTTACCTCAGCTAAGGCACACAGATATACTCTTCACGTTCGATAGGGAAGGCAGCAGGCATTTCGCCGAGGAGCGGACGACGTTTCAAAGAAATCTCTGTGCCATCCGTTCTCAAGTTAGATTTGGCGGATCCGTTCACACTCCAGCATCACACAGAATGTCGCTCTTGTTACGTTGGATTATCACTTCTGTCCGATAGTGTTTCTATTTCGCGGACGGAAATCAAAGGGTGGCACTAAACGGAATATCCCAATAAAAGCTTCGAGTGTGAACAGATTCCTTATACCACAAAGAAAAACATTGATTCTCCCCAGCTGATCGATTAGTCGCGTCAATTCCTTCTCAATTGGCTGACTGGTTTACACTACTTTCGACAGAGTGAGATACTGAGCAATGTTTTCGAATTCCTCCACTCAGCAGACGAACGAGGATCTACATATTATGTTGACTCGGTAGTCAGCCAACGGCGATTACCAGAATCAGAGGAAGCTGATACGGCTTCGATCCGTGCGTCTGGATCAACGTAGATTCCCCTATCGTATAAAGGAAACAACGGCTTATTATTCTTAATGTATATAGAATCTCCTGAATATCAGAGATGATTCGTTGAAGACTTTGTCCGTTGAACAAGTATTATTGTCTCTTACTAGAATGTGATTCTTCGGGGGCGACATTCCCGAACGGATCCGAACGAGCGGAAATCGCGTTTTTTCTAAGAAGAAAGGGACTGCTTAGAGTACAAAGCATACACCTTATGTTAGAGGAATCGACACAAGCACATTGTGCCCCAGGATTTCTCCTCATCAGTTGACCATACTCTTCATACGCGTCCGTGGAGGGACTTCAGCGGGTGAGGGGGGAAGGCCATGGACTAGGGCCCTCCGGGAGTTTTTTGGGATTTATGTGGAAATACATGAGCGGGTCATTCTTTCGGAGTCTGAGCTTTCTCAGAATCCATTCAAGCATTTTCTAGGAGCGATCCTGCGGACGCGTCTTGATCTCCCTCGAGGGTCAAGCAGATGAAAATGGAGCGAGGGTATCATCCGTGTTCTCCGAGCCTCCACAGCTCCGTCAATGACACGATCAAGATTTCGACCGTGTCTTTTTGCCACCTATGTGATGGATAAGCTCGTGTATGCACGGGAAGCATTCTGCGCCGATCAACCCCCAATCGTAAATCAAGCACTTGACTTGATGATGTGAATCGCATCGTTGATGGTTCTCGTTCTGATATTCCTGTCTACGATCTGAAATTCTCACTCTCCCAGTCTAACCATTATTATGAGGGTACTGAGCGCAGAATACACGATCCGACGATTGCGCAGATTACCCAACCTGCCAACTATTCTTTCTGCCTATCTCCCCTCGAGGATTTCCCTTCAAAGAACTTGGATCTGCGAAGGTGATGTCAGAAATGCGACTCAGACCGATGGATACACTTATTTACCTCCTGTCACCGAGTCGATACCCCCGAATTCTAGTCTGTAAGCATTCGGAAACGGTTTTACCATTGTCGAAAGCGCCCCCTCCGGAGCTTTATCGAATCCGAGCGTCCTTGATGATGGGCGAACAACATTTGTCATAGGGGGGAGTCGAACAGCGATTCGTTTCTGTTTGGAGCAATTTCGACAGGAGAACTCCCCAGAGTGATTTCCGAGTTCTCCAATCTCGGATCAGAGTCGATGGCTGCCCTCGAACTTTATAATACAAGTACAATATGTCTATGTAGTTGTACGGAGAATCAAAGCGAGGGAATGATCGGTTCCCGCTCCATTCTATCCCGCTCATCGCTACTCGTGATCTCGGAAGCCGCCGCAAATAACGGCAGGGATGAGAATCGGGGGTCGCTTCGAGAACTCGTCCTCTTATGCGAGTGTTCGCACCAGGCTCTGAAGCCGACCATCGTCAACGGTAACAGACTCAATAATCTACGAATCGTCTCACCTTAACCGATGGAGACGGGGAACACGCAAAGCATAGAAATGGTTTGGTATATGATCACCGCGAGGACGATAATTGAATGGAGATAACATTAGATAGGTTCGATGGAATGGAGTGGAGAGTAGCGATATTAAGAGAGACACGACAGGCCTCGGATTCCGCTGTTGCTTCTCAGGAGCCGAGAGCGACTGCGAGCGAGCTGATCTCTCGCGTTGTCATATAGTCACGAATCACGAATGATAATCGTTGATGGTTCGACCCAGAGAGCAGGGAAGATCTGCTGGCTCGATAAACTTAATGAGGTTGATCGTTTTATTATCTGTGTTTATTGAGTGTAAAAATACCAGTGTTGAAGATAGCTCAGCGAAACGGTTGATATTGTCTCATGCAATGTGAGGGAACGGTCGAAACTAGGGGGAAGAAGTTCGGGGAATCGCGGAAGCGGGAACGAGAGCCTATGAGTCTGACAGCGAGTAAGCGAGAAGCCTCAAGGACCTCCGCTCTGCGCAGACGCTGGCGATAACGATTACATCGGGAAATACTTCCCGTACAATGACGACGCTGTACTGTGGAATCAAAATCGAACGTGTGACAGAATAAAACATGTACAAAACGCATTCATCTCGATGAATTTAATGATTCAAATATACGCTGTTTTCATTGCTCTTCTCTCAGCACGTCGGAGCTCTGTATTAGCGGGAGGACCATCCTAGCGGGAGGAGTGATATGAGTACATATGAGGAGCTCGTCCGAACTTATCCAGGGAAGGGCTGCGCGGAAGGATCAATCGTTACTCCTGGGAAGCGATCGAGGACCTCCGTAGGGGCGCCTATCATTGGGAGTAGTATTGCCCAGTGACGCGAAGAGTTCATTCTTATGATTCATCAACGCGTCTTTCGAGGGTATCTCATCCCCCGAATTGATGCGGTACATTTCGAAAGGCCTCAGCGCAAGGTCAGCTCTATGATTCAGGTACAGAAGGAATCCTTCGCGGAGAACGGAAGCAGTCGCACGCCACCGGGATCGCATCGGAGCGACGCAGAGGCTTCGAAACCGATGCTCTGTCAGGCAAAAATGGCTCTTGTTCGAACGGACTGCAATCAGCAAGCACGGTGGCAAACGGGGTCAAACAAGGCAAATGGGAGAAGGTGGGCAAGCTCGACGAGCCCGAGCGCTGGGCCTGATGAAGCGCTTGGCGATTTGTCTGTGAGTTCCTTCTTTCGCCCGCTCGACGGCCCGCCAGCCCTTCTGCCAGCCGGCCGATTTACCGGTTTTTGTTCTGCGATGCTGCAGACTCTTAACCTGGTAGTGCCTTGCCTCACCACGCAATGCTGAAGTCGGCCTGCCCATACTCTTCTCCTGCCTGAACCGTCACCTGCCAGCCGTTGTTCGAGACGGATCAGATGGATCACCAGTACAGGGGTCGAGTCGCTCTGCGGAGAAAGGTGAAGCATTCGAGCTCTGCTTTTTCTCGGTTCGCCTGTCTATCGTTGCAACTCGTTCCCTCTTCTTCTGATTTCTCTCGTTGGCTGCTTGCTCCGCTCCTTCACGTGCGTCGGTGCAAGCCTCCCTCCATCCATCTATCCGTCGAATGAAGAGACGTTCTGTAATAGAGGAATTTCGTGTAAGGCAAGGCCGTGGCCGTATGACAGGTTCCAGGACCGTTTTTACATCGGCCCGGGCGAACTCGATACAAGCTCCGCTCCATTTTTTCTGAGCCCTTGCAGTCTCACTCGATGCCCAAAATAGCTAACCGGCGGATTTCTTACCGACCAGGGAACAGAACACTGGCGCCTGCGCGGCGAGCTGTTCTTTTCGGTCTCTTGTTTATTTTTTCCCTTGTGTGTCTCTGATGAAGTTGGGAAGTCTTCATTAAACCGCATCAGAAATGCAGCGAGCCGGTGGTTTTTGTTCGCAGCCGAGGAGCATGAGCGTATCCACAGAATCCACCGAATGTAATCCCATCTGAAGCCCGTTGAGTCCGCGTGAAATCCCCTCGAGTCACAGCCGGTTTCTCGTCGCATCTCCGGCCGGAACCGGCAAGCGCGGCGGATTTTCGCTCTTATTATCACCATGAGAGCAAGAACCTCGTTCGTTTTCATTACCTGATGTCCGAATTAATTGCATTCGGAATTGAGATCGTGATCTAGGATAGTTGACCTTCGGTGTTCCCAATCGATGTGTACGAGTTCTGTTCCGCCGACGAAACGCATCCCGCATCGTTCATCAGAGAGTCCGAAAGGTCGTGGGGTAGGGGCCGACATCAAACTCAGGTACCTCTCGAACTCATGGAGTCGAGGAGACTCCTGTGCTCGGCGGCGGTCACATATCATCTCCTCCCACGGACTTTCCGATAAACAATTCGTCAGAAATCCGCAGCTGCGGGGGATGCGCGCACGGGAGTGCGGATAGAGATCCTGGATGCTGAACGGTGCGCTCATGCCCCGGTTCGGAAGAATCCGATCGGGGCATCGCTCCGAACTTTACGATAGATACCATAGATTACAGGTCAGGAGCCTCCATGACTTACTCAGACGGTCGGTTTCGACCACATGGTCGAGACTCGCTTGCTCCGGATTGAAGTCTGGATGGAAGATACCTCGCTGCAGCCGGACGAAAATACTTGCTTCGTCCAGGGATGTCCGACACCTTTTTCCAGAGAGCATCAATCGAGCAGTCCAGGTGCGATGTCCAGCTATCTGCGAGGATAGACAAATTTCTGTCTCTTACGTGCGAAGGTGAAACGGTGCTGCTACGAATATGGCAGCTGGGGCTTCTCCCGACAATACGCGCGTCGATGGCTTGCGAGGTGAATGGAAACAGAATCCAGCGTGTCTTGACAAAAAGGGATTTGTCCTGAGGTACGCTTAAATCTTCAGACATTGAGTATAATGCTCACTGCCGGACTTCAGACTCTCGGCGTCAGGCTTCGCTCATGACGAGAATTTATACTCGTGCTCGCTTAAATCCTCAGCACAATAAGTGGTCCGGACTACAGCGCAGTCCTTCATCTTTTGAACCTGAGCGTGAAATCAGAAGACACAGATCCAGTCATCACTGGTGGGCAGTTAATCAGAGCTCCCACGATTTCCCTACTCCGCGCATACCTTCGTCCTCCAGGGTGTGACCCATTCGGAGATAGAACTATTTCTGCAGAACCGACGAGTACCGGCTCGTTCCGGAGTCTTGACAAGCAGAACTCCTCCGCCAAAGATCGAAATCTACGCGGGGATCGACAATGAGACTCACTAACGAGCTGCGAGAATTCCTTACATCAGCGGGAACCGAAGTTCGGTTGGTGGGCTCGAGAGAAATTTGAAGGAAGGGCCGAATGATCGTGGGCGCCGACAAAGCGAGTAAAGCAATTCATCAGGCTCTCGGTGTGGACAATCACGTCGAGAATGAGACTGAGCTCGGAGCAAGAGACTCTTTATTGTCTTGCGATTCTCATCGGATCCGTCGCGGCTCGTCCTCAGAACCAGATTCGGTGTACCTACCTGTCATCGTCAGCGTGAAGCCCACGCGAAAAATCTGGCGAATTCCATATCGGACGATTCGGCAAATGCTGTCCGACGAGCCTAGCTTACTTTCCCCTATCGTTCGAAGTGACCCTTACCCCGAGCGACTATCCCTATAGCGGCGATGAGCATAGCTGCTTGAACACTCTCCATATCTTCCAGGAGCCTCATGGGATGAGATTCTCTTGGATCTCAGTGGATGATTGCCATCAATGGTGACAGCCATCGGTTTTGTTCATGATTTCTCAACATGCGCAGGCGCTGAATCTCATTCCAGCTGCTCCATCCGGATGGCGTCTGCTGGAACCCGCATACGCCATTAGACCTGAGGCTGCGTTTCGCATGACGGCTGGAAATGAATTCTGTTGAACTTTCTCCCAGTAGTTCAGAACGTAGCCGTAAGTTGATTGCGTGATGCGTTCAAAAACTTTTCGCTCGCTCCTCCATCCAAGCTCGTTTAGCGCTAACTCAGCCAAGGTTTCTGCTCTGGGGAGTCCGCCTGACGCATCATCTGAGCATGGCGGCGAGATCCTGAGACGAGGGGGGCGTCCGGGGGATGACGCGGTACAACTCGAGCAGCGGAGGAAGCAGTTCAGCTCACGCGAGGGCGAATCGGGCCTTCAGCGACGAATAAGACCGAACGGAGTTTTCTGGAAAGCTAAAATATGTTGGGACTGATGGTGGCGACCGGATCCTCGGCGCGCGAGCACCCACTGAGCTGCTTTTTGATGTTGTTGCCGTCGCCTCCTTTGGTGGCCCTTCACTTGCACTCTACTAATGAAATCATTCACGACGTCGCCTGTTTTTATTCCACAGCATTAATTTCGCTAGACCCCCGAATGCAGCCTGCACGCTTGTACGCGGCGAAGGCGGCACAACCGAGTCTGTTTCCGCTGGCGATGTCGCTCTTTGGCCGCCGCCGTCGACGCAGACCCGTTGGCGCTCGGATTTTCATTTCATCTTCGATTCCTTTTTCTTCCGTTCATTTCCGCCGCACACTTATGGCCAGCACTCCAAGTGAAGGAGGGCTCGAAGGATCCTCAGACGATATCATCGCGAGAAAAATATTGCTGAAGGCTTCAGTCCACGTTTTTGAGAAGAACTCTGCGCGGAGTCCAGAGGTGTCTGGTTCATCGGGTTCATGGATCTCCGATGCTGTCGCAACGCCGGCGCCGTTGAGCTCCCATGCGACCGATAGTAAAAATCTCTCCCAGGACAGTACTTCCTCGAGCCCTGACCCTGTTCCCTCTGCCGGACGACGTTCCCTGCTAAGGTCGAATGATTCAACAGCTAATGAATGATGAATGGTGATGAGAGGGGAGCGCAAAAGGCGGAAGACGTTCATTCGGCATTGTGGTTTGTCGCTGGATTCGCCTAATAAAAGACCAGGATCTCTTTAGCTGGAGCGAACAGGGCGGACATTTGTCTCCTGCGACCACTGTGGCCGACATTGGGCAGCTAGAAGTATTGGTTTGCGGGCCGGTTGGATCCTCGCTCGCCCGTTCGTTGCTCGGTCGGTCAGTTCGACGGTCAGCTGGCTGCCCGTTCCGTTCGATGGTGGTGGGTTGCTCTTTCGGTCGGTTAGCGGCCGCTCCAATTCGAATCGGGGTAGGAATAGAACCGGGGGAAGAGACAAGCCGGCGGTCCGTTGAAACTGCCGGCCATCTCCTACAAGCGCCAT
Source organism: Galendromus occidentalis (assembly GCF_000255335.2). Taxonomy (NCBI): domain Eukaryota; kingdom Metazoa; phylum Arthropoda; class Arachnida; order Mesostigmata; family Phytoseiidae; genus Galendromus; species Galendromus occidentalis. The sequence goes on along the minus strand of NW_003805514.1, from coordinate 1,005,841 downwards.
ATCCCGGTGGTCAGAAATTCACTGAATTCACTCAGTGCGCCATCTGCCCACGGGCTCCACTTCGATTGCAAATATTCCACGCTTATCCCGGCTCGATGACGGACAATTATACCCGGCGTATCCTCATAAAACTCCGGCTCGTCTCCGGAAATGATGCCCGAGCTCTCGATTCAGAGGGCTAGGTATCGATGGGCGTCTCGACACCCTCGTCGGATCCTCTACTACAGGAAACCGTGATTCGGTCATGAGGGAGGGTCTCTCAGCATGAGTTATGAGAATACTCGAGGCAAAGAGTCGCAGGTATCGATTCCGCGGTGCCATCGCTACAGGGAATTCTATCATTGTCCGGCGCCTGCGAATGATTTCCCTCCACATCAATACGGAAATTCCTCTTACGTCTTCCGCTCAGCCTAATTTCTGCGATCGACGAGAAGTTCTCTAGGACGTCACACTTGTATAGATGGAAATTGATGGGACCGACTCTGCGTATATACATACATGCTTATACACCTGGATACATTCCGGAGCAGATGCGAGCTGCAGACGAGTCCCGTGATAGATCAGCATATCACAAAATCAGCGGTGAGCCATATCGGGGCGCCACACAGCGGACTTCCAGGAGCAGGACGACTCCCAAGGTAGAAGTCCCACCGAGAACCTTTGAGTGCTCGCTTATACAAAATTCATGCCATCACCGAATTCATGAAGCCTTCGGAGAAGGGCAAACTTCGAGCGAGTCGCGCGGCTTCGGAATTTCACATGATATGTATGTATACCTCGGGGAAAGACTTATTCTCCGACGCAATCCCGGGGGCTCTCTTCGCTCTGAAGCGTATCACCGTTGCAGATGCTTCGAGAAGTGGCCAATGGATTAGAGCTCCCCGATGCGACGTTGATAAACTTCACAGGGACCCTGCTGTTGACTGCTTGTCCCAAGGTTCCCCGCCTTCCGCTCAATCGAAGGAAATAGGGAGGAGGGAGGGGTCTCACTCAGCGGGGCCTGGATTCTCCGGCGGAAATGAAAGATTCCGACAGGTCTACACGGTCGAATGATGGAGACGACGGGGCTCGGAATAACATACGGCTCACCTCCGCTCGTTCTGGGTAGAACACGACATCGATAGCATATTCAGCATAATCAAATACCGGTTGGGAACGACGTTGTTCGAGTCGAATGTCTGTTGCCGTCTGAGCCGAGCTCCCGGGGCAGCATCGGCTTCATATGAGTCGAACTCAGCGCTTTTTCATGCTCTTTCCGATATGACAAGCACAGTCTTTGCCACGGTTGGCTAGTTTGTTCTCGTTTGTTGCTTTGACCCACCTGGTTGGTTGGTCCCGTTGTACGCTCCGATGCCTTCCTGCCCGCCTGACTGACATTTGTTCGGCGTTCCCAAATCACAAAGGAGCGAGATATCTCCATAGTCTGCAGCTCGTTCGCCTCTTCTATTTCAGTCATTCTCGCTTGTGTCTCTGCGATAAGGGACGCGCCCATCGCACCGAGGAATAGGGACCAAACGGAAGGGAAAGGGAGACTTTTCTTCGGAACTCTTCAGATCGGACTATCAAGGAGCAAAACAAGAAACAGCAGTCGAGCACGGGGCAGGGGCACTCATACTGTAGAATTTCTTCGACTTTGCAGATCGCAGACCTGGAACTCCGTTTTCTCTCAGTGACATCTGGATTGGACGAGGATTGAGTGGTTTTCCTCAGTCCTATCCGGTCATCTATGCTCTTCGGGATCGACCAGCAGCATGAACTTCCGACTTCGATCATTTGCCAATCGAGAACGCAGCTCATCGGATGGTGGTAATCCGATAACGATGGGAGCGAGCTCTGACGACGCGATCATCTCCAACGCTGCCAGCCGACGACTCATCGTATGGCTACCAATGATTCAGCGGAGCTTTCTCCCCAGATAGCTACGTCAGCCGTTTTGAAGGCTTCAATTGATGCCTTGACCTGACACAAAGGAAACGGAGTGGGGCCTCGACTCAGCGATAGAAACTCTGAGAGCCTGAATATTATACTTCCTGAAACTCTACGTCAGCATTCCTCGCTAGCTCTCGGCGCCTACCGCGTTCAAAGTTCGAAACTTATTATTGAATTCGGATTGCTAGCTCTGGCAACGCTCTTCGGACCGCTTAGCCCGTCAAGGTTGACAATAGGTCCATATGTATAAACAGCAGCATCCCAGTGGAGTTTTTCGGTGCCCCGGGCAGTGATGAGATGATTCCTCCTCACGAGGCTAAGTCCTTGGTGGCATACTCCGAGATGTTGGCCCAATGATGATTTATCTCTTAGCATTGCCGTGGGTCGATAATTCCTTGAGGGGACGTAGTTCACGATGCTCCGGAGAGCGGAACGGACGAGCTATGGTATTTTTCCAAAAAAATAATCTGAGAGGTTCCCGTAGACACTTTCTCCCCGATGAAAGTCGATCCGACGAGGGGTCTGTGGGTTCATCATGGGGAGTCCAAGGAGAGACTCTCTCCATGTTTACTCTTTGCACGGATTACACCGGCTTGGCGTTCCTAGACGGCTCATCTGGTGAGTCTTGTCCTCCTTGATGAATGACCTCATTTCGTAACGTATCGGAGTATGCCACCCTCGACCTTCAGCCTTAACACTCGAAACGCTTCAGGTCGTCCGAAACAATGAAGACCGAGCTGTACTCGGTCTTCCTCCTCGCTCGTCGGTGACCTCGCTCTCCTGGTCCCTCTTGGTACTGAGAACAAATATATATATGGCATATTCCCGCATAGTATGTGTCGCTCCTCAAGCGAATCCCTGGAAGCCCGTACTCGATCTCCCCGCCCCATTGGATGTACATTACGCTCAGGCTGTAGGCTCCTGACCTCGACATGTGCGATCCGGCTAGACCCGAGCCTCTTCCCTCGATCAAATCACCGATGTCCGGAGCAGTTCACCATACGATTCACGATAATGGGAGAACCCTTTCCCCCTTTCAAGAAACTGCTCGAGAGGTATCTACACTCCCCAAACGAGCAGGGGATACGGCCTAGGGCTCACGGGTAAACGCCTAATTTGCAGATGAATGAAGTGAGAAGAAAACGAGTCGAGAGCATGGGGAGGGAAAAATTCGCATTGTGTAGACAATCTGTGGACGAGACAAACACGCTGTAAAGGGAACAGCTTGTGATTATTTCAGAGGCTTACTTGCTGTTAAACAGGCTGATCCAGCAAGGTATATCCTTGAGAGCGAATGCATCGTTGAGCAGGTTTTGCACTCCATGGAGGGCTTTATCACCATGTAGATGATTCGCCGTAGATGAATCAGTAGGGGTCCCGCAGGCCGAACAATAGGAGCAAACAAAGGCATGAACAAAAGAGAATTTTCATGATTCGGATTCGAGAACCACACATGCTCTTCTACTCCGAAGAAGCCCATTGAATCGTCTTTTAGAGATTTCCGCTCCCAAAATTTATCATGATCATGAGGGACAGCAAAGTTTCCCCCGACAAACGGGCGACGAGCTCTTTTTATCTGTGACTAAATAGTAGGAGTAGAATGAATGGGAGTTAGTCATCCGTCACGCGGAAAGTCCCCGCCAGAGACTTATTTTGCGTGTTCCTATTCTGTACCGGTTCTTGGCTGGTTGTCCCATATTCTCGAGGCAGCTTCCGCACTCAGGCTTTGAAGAGGAAAAATGACGACCGCTGACGAGCGCACACCATCTCCAGAATCGTGATCAACTGGGATTCTCGCGGAATCGGTCTTAAATCCAGAGCGACATCCTGAGTCTTTTCTGCTTGGGAAATATCGTCATGAACAAGGTGCATCGACTCTCCGCTATTCTCGAGCATGTCAACAAGGTTGTCTCGGATCTCCCATCTGTTTCGAGAACCGCATGGATGCTTCGTCGCTGGACGTCATCCCGACGGCGAGTCATATGAGGGGAAGTAGCATACGCGAACAAGGGTGGAACAATACGGACGGAGAGATGCCGGCAATCTATGTATAGATTTTTCTGATGCTAGAAGGGACTTGTTCTGTATACTGCATCACACTGATTGCAGAGGCCGACAGTCAGCAGAAATGATTATTTCTGCCGTCGCAGGTGACCTATCCGCATGCGAGTACGAGGAAGCCAGCGGCCAACGAAAAGCAGGCGGAACGAGCCCTTCCTATCGGCCTCGATCGCTCGAACACCTTTGACGTCCCTTTTACAGACTCGGTGGCGCCCGAGTGTTCCTGCCTGGCGATAGATTTATTACGTTGTGTCCTCCTGGCGCTGCGATGCTCTGTGATTCTCCGCCTTCCCGCCTCTCTGACGGTTGCTCCGATGCCGTCGCCGCGAACGCCGTGCCGTCCTTCCCGTAGCCCTTGTCCTCCTCATCGGGGGAGAATCATCAACAAGCAATGGTGGAATCAATGGAGTTTCTGTAGGTTTCAGGATTCATCTTTATTCAATGGCGCCTCCTTATTATGGGGATGTCCACGGGGGAGATTGCGCTTGATTCATGGGTCCAGGTCCTTTGAGCGACGTCGACGGTTTGTCCCAGTCAGCCGCGGGGGTTCGATGTCTCAGTCACTCATGTGACGCTAATGGCCTACTCCGCCTAAAGGCAAACGTCAGCGGACTAAGGACTAAGGAATCTCCAGATCAGTCTTTTCGTGCAGCAGCTCGAGCCTCCCGATATTTCTCTTCGAGTCTACTCCGAGCTCATCGTCAGTCTCTCTCGAATTAACGACGCAGGCAGAATAGCGGTCGACCTCCACGCCAGAATCAAAGTCGGCGCCGTTTCGCGTCCGCGGGGACCCTACCATGCGGATGCCTTCGGTGGCGCTCACTCGCAAACGCCTCACTCTTTTGAAATCTACGAGCCTCCAGTTCGACTCGATCCCGGCTGCTCTGCCAGCTGGCCCGCTCCGCTGTGAGAGCTCCCGTAAAAGTGGCGGGCGAGCGAACGAACGAATCTCTGTGATTTTCGTTGGAGTCTGATTTCCGTTGCAGGCTGATGACTGTTGGGATGGCCGACTGTCGACGTCCGCTGTGGGTCACAACGTCCGAATCGTCCACGGATTGAGGGCTGAAGGTCGAAGCTGCTGCCTCTGGGGAGGTAGCGGAACGGGTGGCATCAGCAACAGCAGCAGCAGCAGCAGCAGGTAAATGCGGAGCGCAGAAGTCGTCTATTTCACGGCCGAGGGTAGCGGGTTGGAACCCTTATCAAGTGTTATGAGTTCCGGGAGGGAGCGCGCTCGGCAATATCCGTTCTCCCTCGGAGGTTTTCCTTCTGCTCCTTGAGCGCTCGGGCCCTCACTCACTCACTCGCTCGCACGCTCGACAATTCTGCTCGGCTCGTTCCTACGTTTCGTGCTCCGCTTGCCTGCGTTCCGCTTGCAACTCACAACCGGCAAGTCAAACAGCCACCTGGCCGCCCTGGAAACGACCCCAAGGGGGAGCAAGGTGACCAGCCTCGTTTCCCTCGCTATCTATCCCCTTCCTCTCTCCAGACACGTCACAGAGGAGTTCATTCCCTCGTATACGATTCGCGAGCAAGCTTTTCCCTCGAGCTGCTCTCGGGCTTCTCATAGAGTTTCACTACTTCATCTCGACGATCAGCCTCTGTAATCGCTGCTGGGGGACCGAGACGTCTGCGTATTTGCAATACTAGAGAACGAGCCCGAATAACAAACCTGAGCAGCAACGCGCCCTTCGCTCATCGACGGAGTCGCTCGTGTTTCGGGTTTGCATTCCTTCGTAGCGATGAACGCTCGAGGTATTCCGGTAAAAAATTCGGTGCCGAGGGAATGTTTCGTCTGATCTTATAGCAGCGCTCATGTCGAGACATCCAGTTTCCGAACGACTTCCTTTCGTTCTAGGTGAACGGAATCATAGCAACCTCCAATAAATCACAGGAATCCACATCCGACGATAAGGGAGCTTCCGAGGGGGCATAGCTCACCGCTTTCGCGAATTTGCATGCAGGCATGTGCCGGAGACTCAGAGCTCTGATGCCACGAGTAGCTGTTTTCAGAGTTCAGAGACAGACAGACCCTCATACGCGGGGATTAGAGCAGTGTCCTCCACGCTGGAGCCACATGTGTTGTCGTTTTATTCGAGGGCTTCGAGGAGGAAGTTCAGTCGCTCTGGAACATCCATCTCAGCCACTCCTCTTCCATGCTAGCGTTTCCGTGAATTTTCATCCCGAACACTACGGATCCCAATCGGAGATATTCGTTGTTCAAATCTCCGATTCGAATCGCGTGATCGAGACGAAGTTCACGATCCCGACCGGTGGTTCCGGGGCTCAGGAAGCATCCAGGTGGAACAACGGATTCATCGAGAGCGAATCGCTGCTTTTCTTGCGGCTCCCTTTCCCTGGCGTGATGGACGAGAAAATTAAAAACTCCTTAGCGGTCAAACGTCGACGGGGCGACACAGACTGTATCCAGGAGATCGCGGCGATCTTAGGGAGAAGCTTCTCCCTTGACGCCGAGAGTCTTGCAGAAAGCCTATGAACGATCTTTTCGACAGAAATATCCCGCGAGCGGGTCTTCAGCATTGTGCTGAACAGCGGATGCAACCTATGAGTCTGATGGAGAGAGGCAGCATCAGCTAGCGCCGTACTACTCCGGAAAACTCCAAGATATCCATCAACACGCGGCACTCGGGGAACTCACTGCAATGAACGACCGGAGCGAGCTCGGGAGTCCATCATCCCCGGAAAGAGAGCAGCAACCTAAGATCTAAGATGTTGCACTCGGCACGGAGAGCGCGTTATTTGCGTCCGCAAAAACAGAAGCCTGCGATCGTCCCTTCAATTATGATTCAATCTTGAGCGAATCACGGAGTGCAATTGAGAGAGAGCTGTCCGAGAGAGAGCGAGGTTACTCCTGGACCGGTGCGGTGTAGTGCGGCACGATCCACTGCATTTTGAATAGCTTGATACCGCGAAGTTGCTTGACCCAGCATCGCACAGAATCGCATGATGCAGCGGCATTGGAGCGAGTCGAGCCAAGGGTTCGAGCGGTGCGGGCAATGGCGGACGGACCGATGGGCAAGCGGGCGTTCGAAATCAATAAGGAAGAAAATGCATTTCCGATAGAAGGCTCCATAAGCCGAGGAAGAAGGAGTTGCGGAATTGCTTTCCGCACCCAGCTGCCTGTTTTATTCCTGCGTCCATTCCAGAATGCTTGCGAGAGGAATAAGCAGAGCCGAGAGGGATGAATGAGACGCAAATTGTGTAGCTGCCGCTACATCTCATCGGCTTGAGCCTAGCCCATCGTCCAGCGTAGGAGTTTGTTACTCTCGACCGGGACACGTGTCCGCATTGTCACGTGTGACCTATGACTTGTCACGTTTTCGTAAAGATTAGTGGATGCCTGCAACTACTCCCTGAGTGTGCGTCAAACCGTGTTTGTCGACTCTGATGGGCTCACTCACTCACTCTATCCTTCGCTCGCTCGCTCGCCCGCCCGTGAGTTCGCCCCGCCCCTCGCCCCGTCTCACCATCTTTCCGGCTAAGAGCGATCCCCTTGTTAGTTCTGAAGGGTAGGCGAGTTTATTCACGGCAACGGCGCCTACTTGCGGATATCGCATCATAACTCATCTCAGACTTTTTATCAATTTAGAATGCTCGCAACTAGCGGCTGCTGCCACGCACAATTAGCGAAAGATGTCGGACCCAGAATAACAACGCAGCCTCGGATGGAGAAGCTTTGTGTTTGTCTTGGAATTCCTTAAGTGATGCGGCACCGGCGTCGTCGACGAAGGCCACGCCTTCATCTGGAGAAGACCCTAATAAAAGAGCGCTGAGAAAAAAGGAACGCTTCATTTATGTGTGCTGAATAGCCGTCGAGACCTCAGGTCGCCCGGGCGGGACCTCCACAGGGTCGAGCTGGACTGCTTTTAGGAAAGATGGCTTGGTTATACCGACTTTCAACGGAAACAAGAAGTTCATCATCTTTCGTGTGTTTTCCATCACGAAATTTTTCCTCCGCCTTTTGAGGAGTTCCCGAATCACGGTGCTTCTTCATGGTGAGCGGAGCGGAAGTCTTCGCGGTGAAGAAACACATATCTTTCGCCTGTCGACCGATTCTTCTCCGAGCTGCACATACTCCGCTCCTGCCATTAGCGTAATCACGAAAATGTGTTCCAACCCGGACCCGTGCGGACAGAGGCAGTATCGGGGTGCTGGTCGACGGGCCAACGGAAGCGGGTCTCCTCGAATCAAATCTGCGTTATTGGGCCTTGACGGATCGTTCGACGTGTCCCCTCAATCACCATCCAGATCCAGTTGTAAACAGTGACAATGATTGAAACGTATAGCGAATACGACGCGTTCACGGATGTCTCTTTCGGGCCATCGTATTTCTCTTCTTTACAAGGTGTCGCATATAAGTCAGCCGCGACGACGGATATGACGCGCAAGGGACAAGTGATCGTGGCTGCGCTCGGGCTCGGATAAAACATTTCACCCGCCTCCATGTTCCCATGCCATCGACATGGGCACACAAGTTTTCTCCTCCACCGTCGGAGCAGAGACCCGAGGCAGCGACCGGAGCGGACGCGGCTGGGAAACATTATTCCCACCAAAACCTTGGCTGAAGTCAGCCGCGTGCATAAGTCAGCCGAAAGAGGGGGCTTGAGGTTTCGCCGCTTGATATAGTTTTAATTGGGAAGTCGCTCGATCGCCGGCTGAGTGGGTCCTCGAGTCAAGATTAGTTTGCTTTTAAGTTGGCGCTAACAAGTCTGCCTTCGGGATTTGTTCCGGCACGCGTAAAAACTCACTGCTGTGAATGATATTGATTGGAGCTCCGCTACTAGTGCCTGGTAGGTTGAGAGCGGCTGGCTGGACTCGCTTGCTTTCATGGTCGTCTGTTGGCCGCCGTGCTTCCGCACAGGAGCCGGTGCCGTACGATTTGGTTAACGAAGGGGTGGAAGTGGTGGAGACGGCCGGCCTCGTCGGTGCGGGCAGAATTCGTCGTCGTCGTCGCCGCACGGTCGTCGTCGTCGAATGGCAGGATCCCCCGCTGAAAAGACCTCCACAAAGGTGGTAGTGGTTGGCTGTCGCTTGCTCTGTCAGCCTACGCGACTCAATGGCCAACTGATCTTTTGATCAGAACCTTTGCTTCTTCGACCGGTCTTTTCTCCCAAAGGGCTAGATGACTACTGCTCGGAGACCGAGTAACTGACCTCGGCCGGACCTGGTCATGTTAGCGCCCCGAACACACTCACACGCAGACACATCCACGACATCGCCCGCGACAGGGAGGATAGATTGCGAAGCGAAGAAGAGGGGATCGGGGTCCCGACGAAGAGAAGGATCGTCGCAGGAAGAATCTGGAGCCAATAATCCGATGTAGTCGACTGGGCGACTCGCTTTAATGGATACGAACATACAAGTCAAGTCAAGTGAACAACTAGTCCGATACTATCGGTCGGCGCCTTCAAGTCATTCGACCGAGAGTCGGTCGTCGTGTCGGGCTCTTGACAAGCGTCGAAAAGTAGTGCGCCTACTCGTCTTATATAATTCCCTCTGTCGATTGCAGACCGATTCCAGCTACCACTCTCTGTTTCGGGGAAGCCGGTGTTTTTCTCTCGAGCGATTCTTACAGAACACTCAAGAGTCTCTGCCTGCCGGGCTCTTGCTGAGACGATTCGCGAAAGCCGGAGCGACCATTAGACCCGTGTTCGGGGGAGAGGGGGGGAATTCCTTCTTTCACTAGGAGAGGTACGACACACAGCCCTCGGAACCGACCTCGCCGAGCATACAGCATCCAGACAAGGCTTCCCGAGATGACAAAGCGACTGTGGCAAGCAAAGTCGATGCTCTTCTGTTGTGTTTACCTTCGGCTTTCTCTGCTCGGCTGCTTTCCTCCATGGCCGCATTGATATTTGGTGGCGCAGGCAGAGCTGCTGATCATCGAGCTGAGAGCCGATGATAGCTCAGAAGACAGCCGGACCATATTCTCGCTCCAAGGTGCTCCTGATATTCTTTGCTCGTATTGCGATCTTTTCCTACTCGAATTCGTGCGCTCCAGCACACGAAATCCGACGCGCAAATGGACGGCCATTGTTCGCTGCTATGGGGTCCGTGATTACACGTTACGTCCGCATTCTTCCCCGAATGCGAAGGCCTCGAACAACTGTCGAGCTATCCGCAGGACAGCTCCGCGATGTCCCAAGTGTCCGTAGCTCCAAGTGAGGGGGATCGAAAATGTTCCTGCCCATCTCCCGGGACGTACATCGTTCTATCACTGTCCGTGGGTTCATGAGACCCGGTCGGCGTGCCTCCACCACCTGATGGAGGCGAAATCCCATCTGAGCGAGCGAGAGTCGCGGCCGAGAAGCACCTAGAAAAAATATTCCGGTCGACGAGACCAGAGTTTCATTTTGCTTTCTCCGATGAGGGTCCGTGGTCCTCCACAGCACGGGCTCGTATCACAATGTTTTCCGCGTGCGGGCAGAACAGATCAATTTTTCCACAGACGTTGGATGTGAGAAGCTGTCAAACCGATGAGGGTTGAGACTGCGAGGGAAGAAACGGCTTTCAAAGCGATGAGAGTGCTCACAGTTTTCTCGAGGGGGCCTAACGGTCGCCGCCGGCCAATGAGCAGGGTGAATACCACTAGCTGTGCGAAAGGCTTTCAAATCACCGTGGAGGAGTACGGCCCCGAATATAAACTATGCCACTCCTGGATTCATGAGGGAGTTTCGAGGGGAATTTCCAGGTGTTTCATTGATATTGAGGAGCCGTAGCGGTGAAGTTCAATCTGAGTGATTGACGGGGGAGCGCGATCGCGACGTGCGCGATCAGATACTCCCCATGATTTGAGCTCCGCAGAAGTAGGTCTTCGCCAGATAAACCCACACTATGATTTACCGGCAACGATGCTCCTTCGTCCGTTCTTGCTCGACTCAAACTCGGCTGGAGCCGGAACCCGGCACATGATAAACAGCGGACTGTATCCACATGCCGACAGGAATTGATTCGCTTCTCTTGCTCGCGAGATTCTCATTCTCGTGTCGAAAATGGCAGACCGATATTTTCACGGAAAAAAAACGAGCCTATTTCGATGATGGATTCCTCGTAAATTACCGCGGAGGCGAAGAACTTTCCGAAGTAACCTGCTCCCGAGGCGCTATCCGGCTGCCGAAGCGTCTGATTGGCTTGTTAGTAGTCGGAGGTCGGCGAAAATCCGTCAAAGTAGAGAAGAATAAGCCCGAGGAGAGTTACTTCACTCCTTGTGCGGTAGTGTGTGTCTAGGATAGCGACTTAGGGGACTGTTGCTTAACGAACAGAATAGGGGGTTGTGACGTCAGGTGAATACATGGAGTTAGGAATTAAAATGAACTCCTGCATCATTAAGGTGGACAATAATTCATGCGGTTACCATTACTCCCATATCAAAAGAGTGCCCTTTATTATTCAAATTAGAGCAGGGAAGAATGTCTCGAATTCGGACTCCCACTCAGGACGAGAATTCCGTCCTGGGAGAACCACTTCCAGCTTTTCCGCCGCGGTGAATTTTATTTTTGCGGGGATTTTTTTCAATAAAACTCTGGGCTCATGAGTTTGGCTATGTATAAGTTGGCTCACATAAGGTCCATACCGTTGAATACTCCGGAATTCGGCCAATCACTGTCTTTTTCGAAGAGGATATCACACACTGGACTGACTGCGTGCTTACGCACGATTAATTTATTCGAGGTCTGGCCTGGCGTCGTCCTCCGCAAGCGAGTAGAAGGCTCGGCGTATTTTCTGATGATTTTACTCGTCGTCGTTACACAGGGCCTACCCTTTCCGTTCTGAGTGAGGATGATCTCTCGACAAGTACTATGTCGTTTAGTGTCATTTATTCTGGTGTATGTGACCACCATTGTATGCTCAGCGGTTTTTACCGTTTGTTCCCAGAGAAATCAGCCTCACCACACGCACCTAAGTTGAGTCGGCGGCTCCTCCGTCAAGACAAGAACGAGGTTGATGAGGTGAGACCGCGGACAAGCTCCGAGGATGAGAGAGTCAGCCGCAGAATAAGAGTAGCAGACGGAGGGAATACAACAGGAGAACCGCAGACTGTCCATACAAAAGCTCGGGTCTTCACTCGAGTGAGAACTCTCGGTTTTTATATGCCGAAATCATCGAAGGCTCTGGTCTCATTGAATCTCATCCCCGGCAGCAGGGGGGCGGCGGGCGCCGGCGCGCGTGGATCGGGACTCTATCTCTTTGACCGGGAAGGAACTTTAGGCCAAGCGTACGAATAGTAGTCTTCGAGAGCAACTGTACCTCCGTCTCACGGTTACGAACACCGCGGGGCAACGAGCACGGCGGGCAGTGAGCAAACAATTCATTAGACGAAATACCGAAGCAACCAAGCGAGACAAGTGTTCGGTGAGGATGACAGTTGCGTGCCGTCAGCGCCGTCGACAACAGCCCCCACAAGATTATTCATGCTCGCCGACCGTCGCGTCGTCGCCGGCGCTCCGTTCCTCTGTTTCGGTCTTCCTCTGTGACGGGCGGTCGAATGCGGTCTGCCGCCGAGTTGGCGCTGCCAGGACTGTATCCGACGCGCGAGTGACCACAAGAGAAGTCTTAATGACCGCGAGGTCTACAGTGTCATCATTTCTTCCATACAAAGCTATTCCACTCTGTCAAAGTGTGGGCTTGCCATCTGCACGCATGGGTACAACGCTGAAATTTGAATGCTCGTCCCCAGCCCGGGAGTTTCCGCAAAAAGCGAAGGCACCCATGACGAGAGACTTGCTCCCAGTCCACGACCCGAAGTCTCATGATGCGGCGGAAACTTGAAGCGCTGAAGCCGCGTGAAGTCGATTGGGTCTCCGTTGTATCCAAGAAAGATCAATATCGCTCCTTGATCCTGTTTGATGAGTTCAGAGAGCCGTCATACGAGGACGGCTCCGATATCTCGAGGAGAACCCAATTAAACTTTAAGAGGTGTTCGGCATAATCCAGTCTTTCTCGTGCTTTGCGAGCAGTCGATGACGTCCCTTCCCCGACAGGATTAGCCGAATTTCGGAAGAATTGTTCGACTTCCGGGAGCTCCGAGCTCATTCATCAGAAGATTTCGAGAATCGGGGCTAGAGAACGCATTTCCGTCTCTGAATACATAATATCAAGCTCCCAAAGATTTGAAAAATGAACAAATTCAAATATTCGGGGGGAGATCCATTCCGAGCTAAGTGTAGACAGCCAAAAGTGGCATGGCTCGCCCTTTTCTCAGCCTTGACGACCTACCCGGACACGAGCTGACCATGCTCGGCAATGACGGTGCGATATAGGAGCTTGAAGAGAACTGCTCTCGCGACTCGGGGTGCGCGGAGCTTCAATCGACTCTATGGGAGGAGGAAGAAAGATGAGAAGCCGGAAACAGGTTGAGGTAGACGAACAGAAAGAATCCGAGAAGATGCCGAAAAATCATGTTCGGGTTCCCTGTTATTAGGACCCTCTGATCGGATGAGGAGAGCGACGAATTTCTCCCGCGGATTCCCGAGACCTCGATCCACGACAACGTTTTCGTCCCTCTGTAGGGAGTAGTTCCGGCCAGTACTTCAATCGAGGAAACGACCCGGCTGTACCAGCGATGCTCCTCCTCGGGGGAATCGGAGAGGGCCGCCGGGGGAAAATTTCCCAAAACTATTCTCGAGGCAGGAAGGTTCCCGGAGCTAGTAACCACTTCGTGTTACGCAAAATCCGCCGCTCGAAAAACTACCTAATTCATATATTTTGAGTCTGAAGCACTAGCAGACAGCGCAGTCCTGGGTTCAGTTCATGAGTCGTGTGCCGACACCGTGATGTGTATATTGTTGAAGCAGGACTGTTTGGCTTGCGCAGACGGACCCGGAGGGAAAGCTACGTGCTCGGGCATACAGAACAGCAGCAGCAGCAGCTGCCGCTGCGTCGACGAGCAGGAGTGACGGCACCGTTCGAGAATTCCGACTCGGTCAGAAGCCGCTCAAAGTCACTTCTAACGCACTTTATTCCGTGAGGTCACCTCGTGCTACTGAGTCGCGAGCTCTCGTTCGTTCCTCCAGTCGGAGCAAAATAACGCTGCAATGCCACCGCTCCTCCTTAATTGCTCTTCAGGAAGGTGTTTTCCGGATCCCTGGATCCAGAGCCCAAACGCTCGGGTGGGAATGCCCGCACCCCGGGCCGGCTCATGTGAGAGACCGCTGCGTGCGCTCTGTTGTTTCTGCATTCGATTTTGCATAGGAGTCATCTGATGGGGTTCGCCGTCGAAACGCAGCGTATCATTCACACGTCGATAAACATGCTGAGGCAAAACCGCTCCTCGCTCCACGCGTGCGCTGCCGCGGGTACCTCCCGGGTAGCTAAACGTTCACCCTTCCCACTCCCCCTCGACCGGAGGAGCGTCCGGGCGGGGGACCGACTGTCTGTCTTCTCTTGCCGTGTAAGCAGTGCGTGCGGAGCAGATTCCGGGATCAAACAGGTCAGGGTCCGAGAGATATAGTCGGGTGCTTTGGAGAAGGGAGAGCACGGAGCTTGACGCGACTGCCGATGCTTCGTGGCAGGGGCCGTTGTGAAAGGGCGAAAAAGAAAGCGCCAGCGAGAAAAACGTGCAGCGATAGGCCATGGTAGAGTTTCGAGCGAGCAAGAGCGAGCACAAGGCGGAGTAGGAGGGGTAGACAAGTTGACAGCTGTTCGGTCCTGTGGGAGATCCAGGCAATCAGTTTAAATCAACGCTTCCAAGTGCGCCTAGCAACTCTTCTACGGCTTAGCACAAGCAAAGTTCGCTGTTCTTCTTACCGCTATTCTTAGTTTTCTCTCTTAGCCAGATTGGCTTCAACAGCTCTCGCAGAAGAATCGGCTCTCACTGCGATCCGGCTGGTTATTTCCTATGGCTGGATTCGTGACACTGGAGCACTCCTCGGGGTAAATTGGTAGCCCTGCTGCCGAGGAAGCCTAGAAACTCATTCGCCGGACACACGGATGCTCGCCCTCGAGTTCGCGGTGCTGCGGGAACCGCGAGCTACTCGCTCGCTGACCCGTTGCTCTCGGATCCGCGTTCTTCATTCGCCAGTCTCCCCATCCGTCCACCGATCCACTGTGTCAAAATGTTTCGATCCGTCAAAGCGGAGGAAATCGTATTTGGCGTAATGACAAGACGGCTCCCGACACATGGACACTTCCGAGCAAGCGTTAGGGCCGGGCCTTGGACCTTTTCTCTAGAGCGGCCAACTCGGACCACGATAGAGGCTCCACGGCTCCGGACGATGACGTTTCTCCCCCTCTCGAGCCTCAACTGAGAGATCGTGAAACTATGGGGTGGCCTTGACGTGTTGAGGCCTTCCCCTATGGGCACGCGTTGCCGCTGGTCACAACCCTGAAGGCGACGTGATTTTTTGGTTATATGTTCTCGGACGCGATCATTGCATGTGCGTCATTGTATGTTTTCCCAATGTATCGCCTACCTTTTCCCTGTACCCTTTCCCGAATTTCTGTTTCCGTCGCACTCTGAGTGCCTTCCGAGAGTTCTAGGATAACCCCTCGGCGAGCCGCTCCTGTGACAGGATGGAAATATACTGCTCTGGAGCCAGTCAAAGTAGGTTGCCATCAACATGAATACTGGCCTGAGTTTGCCGCGGAGCCATTCCAACCAGAATAACTTTGACTCAATAGATTTCTCTCCAAAGAGGCGAAAGCTACATTGAGTAGTATCCGGGGATCGAAGATTTCATGCCCCATTCAAAAAGTTCGAAGGTCTAGACGCACCCGCCGCGCTCAGTGGAGGTGCGCGAATCCTGGTCCTCTGGCCGCGGGAAAGAATCATACTAAAGTTTTTGACCGCTCTCCAGAACTTTCCTCTCCCAGGGCGTGACCTGCGTCGGTAATGTTGCCGAAGAGTAACTCTTCAGCGGCAAACCAACTCTTCAGAGAACTGAGAGTTCATCGAAGGCTCCACCGCTTGTTTCCATAATACTGGACGCTCTTCCGGTGCGTGATGGGGGAAGGCGGTGCAGAGGAAGTGCTCTTCCTATCTGTAATACGTACCTGCATGCTGGTTCAACGAATTCAGCAACCTCAAAATTCGGATAAGACACGAGAGTTGCCAAGAAAGGAAGCGAGAAGAGTCGGCTGTCGTCGTTTCCAACAAGGCCGGCGTGAACAACGATGACAAGTGTATAGCTCTCTCGGTTCTCACTCTCACTTCCGGACTTCTTGACATCTTCTCTTCCGAGCATCCGTTGCCACCGACGTTTGAACATAGCCTTGAGCACAGCACACAAAACGGACTTCTCCTTTTTCTTCGCGTTCCCTTGTCGCGGCTCTCTGAGCTGGAAGGAGGGACAGTCGGTCGGTCGGGAAGACCTCGGGGTGGGCGGAACGACCGAGGAACGCTTCTCTCCGCACCTCGCATCCGCGCCAGCAGGATGAACGGCAGTCCAATCTTCATAGATTGAATCAATCCACAAAAAAGTCCACGTTCTTGAAGTCGCAGCTCTCTTGGACGGACCTCACCATCTTAAGCTCTGCGTCACCGGTTCCTCCTCGCAGGAAGTCTGTACTCTGCAATTATTATTGTCTGGGAACGAACTCCGCCGTTTTCCACATCAATGCAATTGAGGCATGCGGTGAGGAACGATCTTAATCTAGGACCGTTGATCTGCTCCGTCTCGAGTCTTCGATCGCATGCATGAATTAGACGACTTCCATCCAAAAAGACGGTGAGCTCCCTTCTGACTGAGTCGTTTTTCCAGCGAGACGAGATCTGGGAACAGAGGTGATTCCCATGACCGCATTTCCGTCGGGGTTTCCCCATGCGGCAGGCTCAGGGACAAAATCGAGTCGAGAGATAATCTTGCCTCGGAGCAGCACTCCATGGCTTCTCTTTGACGGAAGAAAACCCCGAAGAAAAGCTCGATACGACTTCCAGTCCTCAGATAAGGAGTCGTTCCAGGAACACGAGCATTTAAAACGGATGCTAGAGATAAAAACCGACAACTGAGTGATATCACGCATATACTGCATGTCGTGTCCACAGAGCACGAGCGCTTGTGCCTTGGGAGGGGGTTCGAGACAAGGGCGGAAGTCCGGGACACGGCTCCCTACAGCCTCTGTCGCCGTCGGAGCCGCAACTCGGCAGAATCCACCGACACGGACAAACTCAGGTTTGAACAGCTGGGGAAAGAGCGGACGTGGAAAAAAAGATCCGCGCCAGTCCAGATGCACTTTCAAGCGAAACCGTCAAGCAGGCGGAAGGAGGGGGAGATGTTTGTTATCGAAAATTGAAAAGCCTTGCTTCCTATCCAACTCTGAGCGGTGTATGCCTTCTGTCGGGAAAGGGCGGTCGGCACTGCTCGGCCGGACCGGATCGCACGGCCACTCGATTTTTATCCTTGTTTTTTTCCCAAGTGAGTTCCTCTGCGATGTCCGCAGCTTGCTCCCCCAGCTCAAGTTCTTCCGTTGAAGAGCGCGCTGCGGTGTTCTGAAAAGCAAAGAGATAAGAAGCCGACAGGAAAGCGGAGGAGTCACAGGATACCGCGGACGGAGGAGGAACAAACAACGTTGAAGCGAGATACATCGCCGATTTCGCTACGCACGACAGCGAAAAATGAGGAGGGCAGCGGGGCGGCGGTGGCGGCGCTGCCAGCAACCCACTCGCTCGCTCGCTCCGGAGTCTTTTTCGACATGGCTTCTCACCGTGGCTGAAGGCAGCGGAAAGCAAGCTCTCAAGGACCAAGGATTTCGACAGATTCCAGCGGTAGTGATCGGAGTCCCAATCTTGACCGGCACGCCGGCAGGGGTGATGCACACGACAACTTCGTCGTAGCCCCCGATCGAAGCGCATAGTCGGTCCGTGGAGACTTCGGTCGGTCAAGTTATGCTCTTCCTCCCGCTGTCTCGCTCACATGATCGAGTTGAAAATTTTCTCCAAGAGGCGAGAAGGGAGAACAATTAGCTTGTGACGATCTCTTTCAGTCCCATATCGCATTCCTCCGACGCCTGGTTGGCGCGCACGTTTGGTCCCGAAGTTTTCCCAGTGATGCCGCGCCTCCGTGCCGGAGCTCAGTGGGAACCTTGGACACCATTCACGTCATGTAGAGAAGACATGCAGTATTCCTGCCGGAAACCTACCGTTTGTCTGCCCGCTGGGAGCGCTTACGCAATCTATGCCGATGGATACGAGGGTGGATCTCATATGTAGAGGAACTTTTCGAAGCCGGAGGAATAACATCGAAGACGACCGAACGGCGTTATCTAGGAACGGAGACGATTGCCCGTAAGACTTTCATACCCGTGCCCTGACCGTCCTCCCCTTCTTCGTAGGAATCGAGCGAAATCTAAGGGTCCAAATAGGAAACAGTTTCATTTAGCTGTAGACAACCGAAAAGGTTAGCCTGAACTCGGAAGTTGTGGGAATCTGACCGCGTGGTCAGCAAAACGGTTCGCTCGCGGTTCATCAAGCTCATTTTTGCTCTTTCCTACGATCTGAAACTGAGATCGAAGATCATCTTGGACGACCTCCGGGCACGAAATCAAAGAAGCATCATCTGCAGGCCGAAATCTATGATCGAGCTCAATGGGAACAGTGATCACAGATATCAGCAGTCCGAGTATTGGATCATCTGGAGCCTTAATTCTCAGACTTCGACCCTCCGATCCACAGAGATTTTGCATGCAACGATGAGCCGACCAATCGGAATTCCAGTCGCGGCTATCGTCCGAGTTCTGTGGCCCGTCGTAGCGAACTCAAATTTCCTCACACGGAAAATCAGGTGCGTTCCGTGTCGATGATTGTCAAAATTAAGCTAGGCGTTTCCCGATGCTCGATTCTTCAAGGGGATCAAGTCTTGCTATAATTGCTCGAGGAGATTCCGTCTCCCTCAATTTGCTGCTGTTTGTCGTTCACCAGGAAAACACGGGCAAATATTCTATTGGATTTTTCCCTCCCGTGACGTCGTTTGGCCCGCGGCAGTCGTTTGACGTTGTGCTGAACCTAATCACTATGCTGCGGCTCCAATAGGTTCCCAGCCATCAATATTGCTAAGTTGCTCGTCGGGCGCTAGCTCAGTAGGCCTGTGGTCCTAAGTTGGAGAGACGCTCATGACGTCATGACATTTGGGCATTGATTGATCGATCGACTATAATTCGGGAACTAATCATCGATTGCCACATTCATCAGGAAGTCTGTCGATCCGAATCGAGTCGAGACTCGAACGAGCTCCCAGGGTGGTGCTCCGTGACTCCGTGAGAACTAGGGATTACGTCAAAGTCAGTTAGAAAACGCCGAGTCGCTCGTTGGATACCCGATGGGTTCTCAATAACAGCATCGCTTATCGCACCCGTCATCTTACTGCTTATTCGAGCTCTCTGTGAGCGAGAAGAGAACATCAAAGGAATAAGTTCGAGATTGCGTCAAAACAGGTCCCCCCGCTCTCCAGAACGCCAGTCGAATCGGGATTGCGAGATCGATGGTCAACACCGCCTGAACTCGGTGGGGGGGTTCCAGGTGCCGAGTATCACGGCGTCAGTGTCCGACTTCGCTCGAATGCCTAGAATCACCGCCGTTCTATGGTGGAATTTCCTATCTGGTATTCGGTGCAAGGACAGCCCGATCTTTATTCTTCGGATGCATTAGGTCGAATATACACTGTCCACCCAAATAATCAAGAATATTTCTTCCTACGACTACTCTTAGTTTTTATTTGGAATCGATTTGCGGGATGCTTTTATTGAAATTCGAGCTCTAGTTCATTCTACTGTAACTGCCCTTCGCTACCCTAATGTTGTAGCTCTAGGTGTGGCCCTTGGTAGGTAGCCATGGTACCCATGACGGCCGCAGCATTGCCTCTTTGGACAATCAGGTATTTGTTATTTCCATGCGACTCGATGATATCGCGTTGAATTAGGGGTCAGAGTGACCCTCCGTTTGCTCGCAGGATTCCGGCTGAGGGCTCCTCGTGCGCTCCGCACCTTGGTCATCGATCTGCCTGCGCGGAAAGAACGTATATATTCCTCCATTCTATCAGTAATCGAGACGTAATCTGGTTTCTCTGGACAAAATTGAGACATGAGAAGAAAAATTTTCTCGGGAAATCGATGCAGCAGTTCCGGAGAACGTCTCAAGATTCGCGATGCGGTCGCAGCTTTCCATCACACGGATCAAAAAATTCACATTCGACCACTGAGAGACAAGATCGGAATGACACAGCGCCCGAACCGATAAACGTGTATCAGAATGCCGGTATCCGCGCTCCAATCACGAACTGACACGCTGGAATCACGAGTCGTGATTCACGCAAGGAATCAGAGGAATTCTGGGTGAAGTCTATCCGTCATGGAGCAACGCTCCAAACTTGAAACCCTGGAAGCTCGTCAGAATCCAAAACAGAAGGGAAAAGTCACTCAACGTCAAAATAAGAACTCAGACAGCAGGTGGAAGAGGGAGGAGCCGCAGGGAGCGCAGTTTTATGCGACGGCTCCATTAGATGTGTTTCAAGCTCTCCGGAATGCTTAAGCCCTTCGGGTACTCAAGCCCTAGCAGGAGATGACTCTCGTCCTCTCCCTTGGCTTCTGTTTTTATATCGAGATATTATGAACAGCCGAGTCCCATCTGACAAATGTCTCGTTCGGCTTCGTCTTTTCCTTCCAAGTCACACGCCCTCGTTCCACAGATCTAGTCTCAGCCACGCGGCTGACTGACTGAGTTCAGGATGGTGAGGAACAAGCTCCCCGTGAACGTCCGGCGTTCTCGCCGCTCTGCTGGCTGCATTGAACAGTTAGAGGGGCATGGAAAGACGCCTTGATGTAATCAAGCAATTTTTGCGTTCCCTTGCGGCTCTCTGTATTCGGGACTTCAAGCGATCGCGGTACTCCCGCTACACCAGCGATCCAGGCAGTCAGGATAAATCGCCGCGGATAGATGTGAGCTCTCTCGTGGAGCGCGCTTCCGCGCATCATCCAAAGCTGACCTGAGCGCACCGATTCAACACGGGAGGTTTTTCTCGAGCAGAAATCTTGGAGTCATCAGGTATCGCTCGCGGCACGGCGGCGTAGGCTGGAAATCGTCTCGGTCTGACGAGGCAAATAGTTCTTGGCCATCATAGGTTTCCAATTGAAACGATTGGAGCTTCGTCGCCATCTAGGGCGTTTTCCCGTGACTTCCAGGGATCACTTACTCGAAAATAGTGACAAGGACTGAATTCGAATCCTGGCCGTCTGGAAACATCCGTACGATTTTCCGAGTGCAGCATTCTACATTTGGTGTGCTCCGTGGAACGCTCGTCCCGTAAACATGCTGCGACGAGGCTCAGGCGTTCCGCAGCGCCAACTTTTTCATCTTTCATCATCAGCCTGCAGAAGGGCTTCTGGAGACATTCGCCCGATAGTTGGAGCAGCCTACCTCATGCACCTTGCTGCAGCCTGGCAAATTCAGCCAGATGCGGCGGTGATCAAATGAGCGGTATCAAATCAGTCCCGACAAGGAACTCATTCGAATGACGCACTCTGAATAGCGAGGAGTTCCTTCAAGAGAATCCCAAATCATACCCATGTACATCTAACGAAATATCCAAGATGAAGACTCGGGCTGCGACCGGGCCGCTCCCGGCCGTCTAATCTCGTTCCATCCTGCGCGGTCTGGTCCGAGCAGCCAACTTCAACTCTTCAAGGATCCCATGCTTCCTGTGAACCAGACGAGTCTCACAGTCAGGAGCACACCTTCCCCACCGAGAATTCATCACTTTCATGTCGCAGCCTCATTGACGACCATATCAGCCATTCCAAGGGACACCAGAATAATTGCATATGAAAAAGAGAAGATGCCATCACCAAGGACTCTCATGGAATTCAAGAAAGGCATCTGGAGAGCCCACGGTTGACGATATACGGAGCTCATAGGAAGTGAAATGTGCTCGAACCTTGGTTCTCATTACTCCGTCAGATAGCCGATCCCTGTCCCTCGCTCGCTCCATGCTCTCATTGCAACGGCGGGGCGATGAAAGGCCAACTCGGGGAACCGCCATCGATAGTGCTGGAAACTTTCCGCAACTGACATTTAAGTGATTTCCCTCAGAGCGATGGAATCGATTTTCCTCATGACCTTTCGAGAAACTTTTATCTTACGGCCTGGAAGAATTCCTTGCCTCGACCGTCCGTCGAACCAGCCCACCGAAGTCTCGCCAGATCGGAACGTCAGACGGAGGCTCGCGGAGCCTCACACCAGCACAGGAGAGGCCAAGCAAAACTTTTGCGTGCGTATCGTCATTATATACGGTGTGTCGTCAATATGAATCGTGGAATCCTTATGAATTATATCAACAGCGTGCTAGGCAAGCGACCGGAACGAACGTTACAACAAACGTGTATTGAGGCGTAAAGCGCGTTCCAACGGTGGAAAGTCGCTCTAACGCGCGCGACGACCCTAATGCGACGACCGTCTCCTTATCTCAAGTTGAACTTCACCTAAACCTCTGAAGTGCACTATCGAGGGATTTCAATATGGTCGTGGCGAAAACGCCGATGGAGAGAGGAGGAATCCGAGATTGACATCGATGTCATCGACGGCAACGAGGTCTCGAACGATAGACAGCGTGACGTCGGAGCGGCATGTTTGCCCAGCGACAAGACTAGTCTCGCTTCGGAGCCCGTTCTTCAACAAGCGGACGGGCGAGCAGAGCTCTGTTGTTCCTGTGGCTGCTGTTTGTAATTTGAGACAGCACAACGGGCGGGCAATCACACAGGCTGTGGCGTTCATTGGCCGCGGCATGGCGTCATCTTTGTCTAGGATTACCCATCAGCCTACGTGTCCTAATATCAGTAGCTTTGTCTGAAGACCGGCGGCCTTAAACAAGTGCAGAGCAGCAAGGCTACCCCCCGCCGCATCGGCGCTAGGGTCCGCCGAGCCAGGGCACGTACATACGTACTTATCAACAGGTTTTCTCAGATCACATAAAATGCCCGATCGAGTGCGTCCCGTGTTTCCAGGTCCTTATGCTGAGGGAAGAACTTCTTCGGAAGGAATCCCGGTACATGCGATCAGTCTCTACGTTCCTGGGACACGTGTACGGCAGTGGGTTCGAGTACACGCCCAGAATTCCGCTCGGAGAATTTCCATCTCAAAGAAGTCCTCGATGCTTCTCCTGGACTTCTATGCTGGGTTCGCGGAAATAGAATCAATGGAGGCGGTATCTGGGAACCCTCCTCGTTCACGAGGCACCTTCTCGAGATCAATCTTGTGAGACTGGGCAAGGGGGCGAGAGCAACAACATGAAAGTTCATTGAGCATTCAATGGAAGGTTCGTCTAATTGGCATTGAGATTCCAGTGAAGTCCACGTTCACGGACGGAGGATCTCGCGGGACACAGTCGAGAACTTTCCGGGACAATCTAGAGCGGGAGCCTCTGAGCTGCCGAGCTCTGCGGATCCCCTCGGATAATAACGCCCGATTTATATCGAATCCTCAGAAGATTCCCGTACACGAGCCGACAGCGGCCCTATTTAGCTCCCTCGACGCAATAACGAACAGACCATGATTGTCGATGGCTTTTCGCTAATACACTCGATAGAGTCCGAGATCCCACGTGGCTCGGGAGATATTTTTGACGAAACTCGCTGATCGCTCTATCATTTTGGTCCTCTCGAATATCACAAGCGATATCGGGCTTGCGAAAAGATACTTTCAACGATAGGCTTGAGCGTTCTTGACGCTTCGCCAATTTCGGTTTTTGACGAAGAGGGATTCTTGCGTTTTCCCTTACAAAAACATCAGCCGGGAGAAACTCTGTCGGGCTCATATATATTTAGGGCCGACAGGGACGCGTTCGCCCCTAATGCGTGACGCCGAAAGCGATAATCGCGAGCATAAATATCGGCGGGGCTTTAGTCGTGTCTCCCTGTTGTGGAAGCTCGCCGTGGAAGATCACGTCCCGTACAGTGCATCGTTGTTCCGTTATCTACGAACGCGAGCGCACACAGAGCGAGCCGGCTCGGCGCGGCGAGCATTATCATGGGTACATAGCTTTCCCCCTACCACCAACGCACAGGTATCACATATTTTATTTGAGTATATATTCATAGCTCGATGTTATTATCTAAGAGGAAATCGATGGAGACAATTTGTGAGGACCTTAGTCGACCCCGGAGCTTCGAGGGCTGGAGCTCGCGACGGAACAGCCCACCTTCCCAGACCAGAGTTTCGTAAACTGTCTGATTCATCAGAGCTTGACGAAGCGTGCCTTGATAACCTCAGAGAACCATGAACTATGGAAGGGTAGATATAGCCTATCTTATACAACCTGAATTCGTCGGCCTTGAATGAACGTGCAGAGACCAGTCGAAGTGTCACCGGAGAGTTGAACCTCGCATCCTGGAGCGAGCTCATGATTGACCACCCGAGTCCGTGACGAAGAATTCGACCGACCTGCACCTGGATGACAGCAGCCCCCTCATGCCGTCGCAGAAGATGAATAAGAGTTTAGCTTCCGCACTAAAGCGCGTGGAAATTAGCCGTTCGTCCTGAATCTCAAAGGAAGCATCGCAGATACACTCGCTTAGAACGACAAGAACTACTGAATGTCCCCTCCGGAAATCTCGCGCGCCTCGGCTCCCAAAGAAATATGCCACGGAGGCGTGAGCCGTCCCGATATTGATGAGACGCCGCGCCATCCGAGACGGAATCGCGATTTCACCGGCGGCGTATCTACGATGGTCGCCCTCCTATCGAAAATAGAGATGCCACGTGGTCGATTATTATTATCGAGCGCACTATCACAGTGTACACATTATACTTATCGGATATCCATTGACAACGATTTAGAAATTTAAGCGATAGGATCGAGATCTTCGCGTGGGAAAACATCGCGAGAGATTCCAAGGGTGGTATCCGCACGAAGGGAGCAGAGTTCCGCAGGAGTCAATTGTTTTAATTCGCAACTAGCCGTCCTGATGACCTCCTAGGCCTCAAAGTCGCGCCAGAGCGACCCCAGAGAGGAGGGGACCTCGCTCACATCAGGCCGAGTAGAGTCTGCAGCTTCATATGCATTTATGCAGATGACCCTTCTCGGAGAGGAGATAATTGTCACGACTTTGGAAACAGCCTCAAAAATTTCATGACGTTAGGGCCGACGTCTGCGTCGCGTTTCACCTCTGACTGTCGAGGTGGGATTCGTCGGAATTTTAATAATCTCAAGTTATCCCAGAGGTCAGCTGCAGAACTCGAAAAGTACACCGATGGGACACACTCTTCGATGGCATTGGAATTGTCTGTCGAATTGGATTCAGATTGGGGTCATCGTCTCGAGAGTATTTTTTGAATCCTCTGCGACTTATGGGAAAACGATTTTATTTGGCGTCGGTCACTAATCGAGCGTGATGAGGTCATTCAGCGCGATTAGCACCGTCACGAACTTTCTACACATCGACCATGGCGTGCCGGTGACACTGGTCCGCGAGCCGGCCGGCCAGCTCCCAGCTGGGTACTTGCCTTGCAAACAGGAGTGCATGGAGCTAGCAGCGCTAGTGACTTTGCTTCCGCTCTTCTCCATTCTAGCTGCTCGTTCTCGAAGCCATAAAGGAAAGTTGGCCTCATAAAAGCACCATCAGATGAGTCTGCTTGCAAGCGAACGCCGCCGGTCAGCGGCCAACGAGCTCTTTTCTTTGTTGAGCCTCGCAGATAGGCGTTCGGCCATGACACCGCTGCCACCGGATGCCATGATCACAACACCTGTCCAGGGACAAGTTGAACCATCTTCGAGTATTTATCTTTTCGTACACCCGAACGCGGCTCGATCGCTGCCTCCCTCACGATCCACCTACTGACGAATGACGAGAAGGGCAAGCGACCGACAGACCGACAGAAAAGTTGCTTCAACCAATCAAGCTAAGTGTACGTAGCAGATGAACGCGAAGCCTCGTCGGTGAGGCAACTTCGAAACATAAACCGGACCGCCGACCGACTCGCGGAGCCGGCGGGCCCTCGTACGAGATTTCGTGCGGGAGCCCAGCGGAAGAGACAAGACATTTCCAGATACAAAAGATTCTCCAGAGGCCACCTCAACTCCATTACCTAAAGGAGGGCGCTGGTGCTGTTCTACCTGCCAGCAGCCGCCAGCGCCGGAGCAGCGGTAGCGAAGGATACGTTGCCTTTTCTCCTTCTATACGACGTCTTGTTAGAAAAAAACAGACAGTCTTCCACTAGCTGGAGGCTGGCAGGCTGCTCAGAGAGAGTATGTGCTCCGTTTGAGAGCCGTAGTTCGTTATCAGTCCGCTCCACATCACCAACGCCTTCTCCACCTCCTCCGTCGCCGACAGCGCTATTCCCTCCGACGCGACGGTCTTCCGGGAGACAGAGAAAAAGGGCAGCTCTGGAAATCGAAAGTGCGCCCGGCTCGTCTGTCTGCTGGGTCCTCCGAGAAATTTTCCATCGACTGGTGAAAGCAATGACCGGACACCCTGTCCAAGGACCATTCGCGACGGCTCTCAGCAACACGAGAGAGAACGAGTTCTGAGCCCGAATCTCGAAAACCAAGTTCGGATATCAAATCAGATCGGTATAGGTGCTAGAGCTCACCTGCCTCACCGTCGAGGAATCGGAGGGAAACCCCCGGAAAGGCAAGTCACAGACAATGGCGAGGTCTTCGAACGAGTTTTCAGTGGAACATATTGAGCGGCACTCTATCGGATGGAGTCGTTCAAGAGAAAGGAGGCGGACAGAATAAAGAAAGAAGAAACGCAAAGCTCGCGGAAGGCCAGACACGTGAAGAACTCAGAAGCTGGGGATGGATTCGCAAATATGAATCTCGCAATAACTCTCGAGAGCCGATCCAAACCAAAAAGGCAAACACTCGGAAATGAAAGAAGGGAAAATGAAAGCCAGAACAGCGAGCCTCTCCTCCTACTCGTCCCAAGAGCCTGCAAGGGCTTAGCTCGGGACGTGGGGTGGAAACCTTCGATGAAAATGGTTCTCAGCTTTGTTTCATCGCCTGCTCTTTCGAACCTTCACTCGGGAGTAATCCGTGACGGATACGCAGCTTGTGTCCTGTCAAGCCTGGGGTCTCCGAACACAGAGGAGCGGATCGCATTGTCTCCGGCTGTCTGAGATTCGGCACCGCACTTGGTTAACGGGTTGTCTATCGTTCCTCAGGCGTGGCAGAAGCCTGCCGGAGCGGGGATCGTTACTCGCCGTATCGAGTCCGGGTGGAAGAGTTGCTTTCACAATGAATTTCAATTTTTCATTGGGAGCCTCATGGCCGAGATTCATCGCCCCAAGCCGCCAGCCTCGATCGAAAAAAAAAACAGGGTCCATACCGACCTGCCTCGATCGCGCAGCCTCCGTCGCAGCTGGGCCTGAAGCAACTTCGGGACGGAATCCTGAGGTACTTCGAAAGGAATTTCCCAAGCTGCCTTGCAGACATGTAACGACTCCTGGACCCTGACCGCTCGGGGATGGAGTCGCTGGGGGCCAGAGAGCGCGAAACTTGCTCACTGGTTCCTTTATTAGCCATTCGCTAGAACATGAAAATTGGTGTGCCGTGCTCTCGAGGCGGAGTGCACTGTGTTTGGAGAATGAGGTTCCTCTCTCGCTATGACCGCCTGTTCGCGCGAGCTCTCTTCATCCCGCACAATTTGTCCTGACGGTTTCACCTGAACTGTAGTCTCAAATAGAACCTCCAGGCTTGGGGAAGAGGCTTGACGTTTTTCTCAGCCTAGCGCCGCAGAGCTCTCGAACGGATGTGATTTTCCCACGCGATGAATGGCCGTTTTTCCTTTTCGCGGTGTAGATAGACGGCGACATCCGTAGGTAAAAAGTCGTACGCACGGTACGAGCCCCCCTCTGCCTACGGAACATGAATCATTACTGAGCCGAAGAAATTATGGATTCTTCGTTTTTGGCCAGTTGCGATCGAAAGGGTTCCTCTCATGACCACCAACCCTCGGACTGAGGATGCGCTGCCTGGACGCGCTGCGCTCCGCTCAGACCTGAGCGTAGCGAGGTATCGGCCAGATAAAAATCCTTCGTGGAGCTGCGTGCCAATTTCTATCCGGAAAGCGAACGAAAAGAGGGGATGTACAGGAAACTCTATCGTTCTTTCGGGGATATGAGGTGGTCGGCGCCTCCCGGGAACATTTGGAATCTATCTGTTAAGAATATTCGGAGCTCATAAAAGTCGCCTCCGAATCCCAAGCTCATCGTTCGGGCAGCTCGTCGGACCGTTTCCGCGAGATAAGAGCGTCAAACAGGAGACGGGGTTTTTATTTAAGAGAGAAGAGCCATGGGTTCCGAATCGTCAGCCGCTGCATGGGCTCGATTCTCCGGGACAATTCGCTCGGAGCTCTGCTCGCTTCGAGCTCATCGTTCGCCGTCAGGGTCAGAGCTCAGGCGTTCCACGTTCAGAGAAAGAAGCCACTGTCTCCGCTTCTTCTCGTTGGTGGAATATGAGGAGAGACATACTCGATATGAGTAGCTAGGAGACAGGACCCACTCGGGAGGGAAGCTCGAGGTAGCGGACCAGCGGCAAGAGACCGCGACTCTGTGCGAGGAAGTCGAGATTTTTCTTGCAGCGTCCATAATGGCGTGTTTCTCCTCCTCTCGATTTTCTCTCCAGCCTATTATAACGAAGTCATCGCCGGTCGGTGTTCATCCCTCTCGAAAGTCCCGGGTTTGTGCCTTGAGGCTACTTTCGCGTCCTTCGTCTTCCCTCTATAGTCCGTCGATCTGACTGAGCTGTACCGCTGCATCCGCTGTCGCAAAACCTTCGGAACCGATGCAGCTTCCGCTGTTTCACTGTGCTGATAGTTCCCACCGGGAGTAGACTACAACGAATAACACAGCTCCGGGAAGAGGAGGGAGAGCGAAGAAAGTAGGTGAGAAAGCGAGTAAAGGTTGTCTGAATTCGGCGTAGGCAGCAACAAGAAGTTCCTCCGGTCGGGTGCGAAAATACGACGCTGGATAAGGTGTTGTTGGCAAGGTTCTCCTTTTTACTCCAAACACACCCCTGCATGTGTGTTTCCTGTTGCTGCTTGAGTTGTTGTTGTTGTTGGTGCTGCACCGGAGTCTACCTCTGCCGTCGCGGCGGCACTTTTGCAGGAACAGGTCCTCGAGTTCCAGTTCCTCTCTTTCTCGGCGCTGCTGTTGCATCTGCAACTGCGGAAGGTGACACTGAGGGAACAGCATCACTAAACCTTCTCTTTGTACAAAGCTTCCACTGAACGCTTGTTCCTATCTCGTTTTCTGTTTGAACTGAGCAGCGAGCCGAGCAGTGAATCAGCGAACGATAAGATGTCTGCAGTAGACCTGGGCGGAGATCCAACGTTCGAAACCTTTCTCGCAGCAGAATATTGTTCGTTTTCGCGATCTCTTTCGTGTCGAAGCTCCGACGCTCGAGGAAATAGCGAGTCCTATGAAGCGGATCACAAGATGAGGTTCCCAGTCACGGACCTGATGCCCGGAGGAATCGAATCGATTCTCCGTTTTCTTCAGTTTTAGTTTTCATCCCGCATCAAAATGTCGCGCAAGTCCAATCCTCGCAGGACGACGACTCCTTCTCATTGCCAATGGTTCTCGAAGATTCGATCATCTTACGAAAGGGCCTGCAGGGAGATTCGGCATACCTTAGCTTGGAGGACATTCTCCGCACAACAGCGCGACGGATTAGGGGAGTTTCGGCGGTCATGAACCGGTGCGGAAAGTTCTCTAAGAGCTCGAACCTAAAATTACCCGGAACGCGAAATATTCGAGATGTATCTTTTACCGTTGATAGGAATGAAGGCCTTCATTGACTACAGCCCTTGGTCGATGTACGACAGGAAACCTCCGGAACGATAGCGGGATCAATGAGATCGGTCTCCCTGAGCGAGAGACGGTGAACTGATGTGTGTTTCAAGTTCAGCCAAGGGCAGGGTTGATCGGTCGGCTAGTACCGCTCTGCTAGATGGCGCAGCGTGATATTTATTCCAATTTAGAAATAATTCAATTGCCTTAATTGCTCGGCTCCTGCCCCGTTGTTCCATTGTTTTCGGTACAAGAAATCCGGGGCTATGTATCTCTGCTATTCTGAAACCAACGGCCCATATTCGTGCTTCCAGTTCTGAGCAAGGTTGTCGAGGAGGTGATTGTCGTCCGTTCGACACATTTTCCGTAGAATAACCTCCTGTGCAGCGATGTACGATTCTACCTTAAAAGGAATCTGAGCTGGGAGCATGCCGCACGACTACTGGTGGGACATACATATGACATCTGCGACTAAAGGGCCTCCTCTATTCTCACCGTATTTTGCTCCCGGAGCCGAGCATTTGACACGGCCAATTCGGAGAGGCTTATCAACAAACTCGGGACGCTTCGCATCGGGGATGTATCTTTCAGACTGCTACGGTCTTACCTCACCGCGCGGAAGCCATTCCCCAAATCTGGCTACACCGTCAGCGAACCCGCTCCTTTCACCTACGGTGTGCCACAGGGCAGCGTTCTCGGGTCCGCTCCTTTCGTATGCTATCTCAACGATCTATTCACCGACGAAGCGAGAACCGAAACGAAAAAAGCTAGAGCCATTGCAGATGATACGGTGTTCCTGATTGAGAGCTCGGATGATCGCCACTTATACCGCGTCGCGTGACATTGCATCCTGGCAGCCCAGGACTAGATGAATCGTTCTCAATATCAAAAAGACAAAAGTCATGCACTTCACGGGTGCTAGGAGGACTAGAGAGCCCGGAGTCCTTGAGGTCATCGTCCACCAGCGTGCCTGTCTGGGGCAGAGATGCTTATCTTCCCGTCTGAAGCAGGTGAATAGCTACATCTATCTTGGACTCATGGTGCTGGCTGATTCGGTAAGGATATCGCCGCGGTCCCCTCCGATTCTGAGGTCGCCTACTGCCATCCTCGAGAGGTGGAGGTGCGTCCGTCCGTCTGTCCATTGTCTCTGAGGAGACGTGTGTACTTCGCTCTGGGTGGAACACCTTCGAGGTAGGTATGTGGT
This sequence comes from Galendromus occidentalis, assembly GCF_000255335.2. Classification (NCBI taxonomy): domain Eukaryota; kingdom Metazoa; phylum Arthropoda; class Arachnida; order Mesostigmata; family Phytoseiidae; genus Galendromus; species Galendromus occidentalis. Next base: position 974,918 of record NW_003805514.1, on the reverse strand, counting down.
GACAGTAGGCCCTCACGCTCCAAACTAGAGAACTGAACGCCCCGCCCCGGATCAAGGGTTTCGTAACCGTAAATCGATCGCAATTCAATAAACAGTACTGGATTTTTGTTTCAGCATTCGGATATATGTATGTATACCCGTCTCACGCTCGGGCACTACGAATTCGCTTGTCGGAGTTCCCACGTGTGTGCGTGAAGGCCTCTCTGTCGCGGAGGTGTTCAGGGATAGCGCCACAGTTTGGGGCGAGGCGCCGGTCACGTCATGTCATGAGCTCTGGTCACGGTCTCGATGGGAACGTGGATGAGAGATCCTCATTCCTCGGAATCAATGATGGTGGAGGGGGGGGGCTCGGATAAATGATAATGATGCCCAGCTGTGAACTTGGCCCTCTAGCTTCATAGGCGATGCGTTGGTGGGAATTCTGGAAGCGGCTCGCTTCACATATTGCAAACAGATTCGCCTTCTCGCATTGCTCTCCATTCGATCGAGTCGTTGTTGCGTCGAGTCCGAAAGACGGCCGCTTCCCAAGCATACCCAGGCCAGCCTCCATAATATTTGGTTAGGAGGTAAGAGAAAGGATTTCAATCCAAGGAATAATCACCTTCATTTATAGATGAATAGGTTCTTGCCCGTATGAGCGTCGCCTGCAGAGACGAAGAGCTAGAAGAGGGAAGTGATGCGGCGAAGCTCGTGAAGCGAGCGGAATCTCCGAAGAGGTGATCATCGCCATTCCATTTGTCGGTAGTTTCTTCCGGAGGGAGAGGGATGTGCTTCTTAGGTGCAAATGCAGCTGTGCAGGTCATCTGAGTTTTTTTTAGTGTGTGAAGATCCCGATACATGTTGGATGACGGTCGTACTTTCCAATGCAACTTAAGTTCTTTTAGAGCTCGGCGTGACTGCGAGCAAAAGGGCCAAGCGACTTTCCGAGAGAAGCGAACTCATTAGTTGTTCTCGGAGAGGAGTATGAAAAGCTGTCTAGAATTACAAGAGGCGACGGACCTGAGTGACGTGCGGCGGACGTCGAAGCCGAAGAAGGAGGAAAACGCCTTCTGTTCAATTATATTATATACTAGCGCTCCCGGTCGCCGCTTCGCGGCGACTCGGTATCGCTAGACTCACTACACGTGCGCTAGCTCCGAGTGCGCTGGCTCCGAGTGCGCTAACGCCGAGTGCGCTGGCTCCGAGTGCGCTGGCTCCGAGTGCGCTGGCTCCGGATGCGCTGGCTCCGTATGCGCTGGCTCCGGGTGCGCTCGCTTTGATCGCGCGTGCTCTGGGTGCGCCTCCCTGCTCCCCACTTCCCCGTTTCCCCACTTCCCCGTTTCCCCACTTCCCGTACACTCGCTTTTAGTCCATATGTTCTCCGGAAAAATCTACACCCTTCAAGGCTACAGCAATTTTAAGCGAGATTCATTAGTAGAGAGACAGAGGCCAATGATGACGGCAACCCCCGATAGTCTTCTTGGGAGCTCCCGAGAATCCACCTTCTCATGGCGATCGGTCCAGCCGATAAGAAATCCTGAGAATTTCCGTCTTTCCCTTGATAAAATCTTTGATTCTCGGCAAGAGGACCACTCAAATAATTTTTTTATGGTAGAAGGACTCATCGCATCGGGGAACTGACCCCCCTATAATCACCGCTGGTTCCCCCAGAACACGCTCCTAAATTTTCACGGCGATCGGTTCAGCTGTTTTAGAGTCTAAAGGGGACATTCAGACAGATTTATAGATTATGTGAAGAAATCACGAAAATTCTGGAGAACTCTGGAAACTCCCGCCGAACGATTTCCGGTGAGGGACCCGGTACTCAATTTCCAAGGGGAAAAGAGCTCACCCTCATCAGACGGGCACGACGACCCCCTCATCGCTTTTCTACAACTCCCGAGGACCCACCCCTGAATTTTCACGGCGATCGGTTCAGGCGTTTGTGAATTTAGCGAATTTGCGATTTTTCAATTTTTTCCGAGTTTTCGGATTTTCGTGGGTGGAGCACTCAAATAATTTTTTAAGGTAGAAGGACTCATCGCATCGGAGAACTGACCCCCCTATAACCACCGCTGGATCGCCCAGAACACGCTCCTAAATTTTCACGACGATCGGTTCAGCCGTTTTCGAGTCTATAGGTGACACCAGACAAACAGACAGACAGACAGACAAACAAACAGACAGACAGACATACGTTTTTATATATATAGATTCCATAAATGCTTCACCAAAGCATTAGCAACGGCACGGGCGGCCAGAGGAGCAATCAGGCTGACTCCTGGAGGAGTGAGGCGAGACATACGGGAGACTCTGTAGACGAATAAGAAGAGCCTCGCGCAGGGGCAGCGTCTGTTGAGTCTAATCACGGGCGATATTTGGGCGCTGCCTTTTTTGACTCACTTGTCGAAACGGGACATGTTCGTGGATTCATTCATCCGGGGACTAGGGACGACATGGGAACGCCTCTGTAGCATTCGAGACCCGGAATGCTAATTGGGGAGGATATCTGGAGTGAAATCCTTCCTGCTGTCTGTCGTCGGGCTCTGGAATTCCTGGCATGGGATCCGAATTCCGGAAGGAGAGACTTGAGATTCTATTGAGTAACGTCTAGCAGGGCATTCTTCACATACATTCGTACAAACGTACTCTTCCGAATCCGCGACCGAGAAGCCTCCGGCACCGGCGTACTCTATGTGGGCTATCAAGCCGCTCCTGGGAGCAGGAGTTTTTGTTCTGGGCAGGCTCAAGGAGAAGCTGCGGCTCAGCAGTTCATGATGATAATGGTGTGGCATCGTTCTCTGTTTTTGTCATTTGCGTAAAGTATGCCGCGGTGTGTTTGAGGTCCTCGGGCGGCTTCATTGTCGTACCAGCTCGGCCACGGCTCCTCTTGAATGTGCGAATGGACTCACATTTTGTCGGCCGGTATGACGAGCCCTTTATTCAGCGACCGGAGAGAGGGGTCAAGATCTGTCCGTTTTCGGAGAATGCGGCCGTCGCGCGCCGCGGCGGGCACGTTTGGAGTCGTTGTTGATATCGCCTCAACCAGTTGAGCAGGTTGCAACTTTGTCTGCCGAAAATCGACTGCACGGTCGCGTCGACGGAATTCCGTCGCAATATCCAGAGGTTTCCATGACTACGAAATTTAGACGCGATTTCACATGCTTTGACTGTGAGATACCGTGTACGTCCAGCAATCGCGATCTAGGAACTTGAATGGTCTCCATGGTTTGACTATTGTCTGCCATAGATAAATACGGCATTCCGATCATAGTTCTTCTGCCAGAGGGGCCGGAATCGAACGAGAGAAGACGTAGTCTACGTTTTCTCGCCGGGGATGAACTGCGCTATTGGATCCCTCAGAATTTCAAAATCAGGAATGAGAATCCCGTATTCTACATGGAGTAGGCGGAGAGATCCAGCATCAAACCGCTGGGAGGAATCGAACGGCTTCCTAGAACATTCCTTCGGTGGTGGAATGGTCAATCGGGGATCCTTGTGTCGATATAAATTCGCTAAACGAGGATTTAGTGTGCGGTATTCGATTAGCAGCGGGGACGTGCTTCCCCTACTATGAAGACGCAGAAGGTTTTCTGTTCCCCTTCTCCATCCGAAACTCCTACGTGAGGATGCCACTGTAGTTGGTGGAACGAGCGTTAGCAGAATGGAAACTCCTGATGGACCCCAAGTCCGTGGTTAAGCAAGCAGCCTCGAGGACTGAAGATTGTTCAGTCGAGGGTCTGACACAACGCTCGAATGAATCGTGCATTCTGACGACTCAGCGCGAGGCGAAGAGTCTTTGCGGGGAGGCGCACCAAATGGCACGAGGGTTGAACCAGAAGGGAGGAACGGAGAGCTAGGGGAATAGAATGAGTGAGGAGAGATGAGGCAATGCTGAGGACGGGGCGTACGAGGCGGAGGCGGCGGCGGCAGCAGCAGCAGCCTCATTACGTAGTTGTTTATTGCACCGTGCGCTTGCTGTGCTTAAGCACTCACTCAATCATTCACTCACTCGAGAAAGAACGACAAGCCCGGCGACTTAACGAGGCGTCTGTTCTAGCGTCTTCCTCCGCCGCACGCTCGTTTTCTCATTGTTGACTTCTCGCTGCAGATGCCCGGATATCGGGTAAGCACCGAAGAATGCGAGCTTTGATTTCTCCCTCCTTCCGGGGCCGAGCGAGCTCTTCATCACCTAGCTGCGACTGTCTGTTCGCCACGCAGCCCGACCTCGAGCGGGTCAGGCCTCTGCGCCTCCTCGTCATTCGGACTCCTGCACGTTCTCGGGGATTAAGGCTTCACGAATGACAGCGCTCAAGAGAAAGGTCTGCGTATACAAGATGCCTATAATTAGCTTTGCGAGATATTCCGGCCCGAGCTCCCGTCTGACCAGATCTCGAGGTGCGAATGCTTCGCAACACGGCCGAAAGTCAAGCGGCTGGGATGCGTGACCGCAGAGAAGCATCAACACTCTATCTATCGAGATGGTGCAAGCATGAGCTTCTCACTTCTTCAGCGATCGTCGTAGCAGGCTAGGCAATCGCAGCCAGGCGGCGGACGGACCGCCGAATGCAAAGCAACTCTTTTGCATGTGAATGCCTCACTACTACCGTGCGTCGGAACCTGCGGTCTGTTATCCGTCGGAAAGATCCGTTTCCGTGGATGCCTCCCTCCCAAGTCACTCGGATGAGCTCGACGGCCTTGCTTCCTGGCTGCTCGGCTGGCTGGCTGCGTGCATGCAGGCACGCTCAGACCCCTCATCGTCCCTCCGCATGTTGAGAAGGCTGCAGGCGGTTCTGCCGAACCAAATCAGACGGCGGAATTTATAAGTTCGACATTTCGAGCCCGCACACCACCGTAAAAATTTCTTGAGGCAGAAACTGGAACCGTCGAACAATGAGAACGAAGCGGCGCCGGTGGGAGCGGCTCCACACATCGAGAGCCTCCAGCTAGCACAAGTTCATTGGAGCGTTCTCGGCAACTAAACGTGGCGAATAAAGACCTTCCACGCATAATCCCATTCGGAAACTTGATTTCGATCAATTCTCCTCCGCCGTCTAGGGGAATAATATCCCCGCATTCGCTCTTGCGGCCGAAATTCAGTAATTGAAGCCCTCATATGGATAAGTGAATCAGAATTGGAACCGTTCCCCGCGCAATCCGAATCCTGATCCCCTGCCCGGCAAGGGGTCTACGGATCGACGTTTTCTTCCAGGGAATTCCGCCGATTTGAACGCTCAACAGGCAGCTCACGTTGCCTCCATTCTCAACGCTGACGAATACAACGCGAGAAACATAGTTCCGAGAGGGAGATACTGCCCATGTAGCTGCTCGGGGACGGCCGGAAAACTCAAGCAGTTGAGGCATTCGGGGAGGAATGCTTGAAGAGACGGCTGTTTCAGCGAAGGGGGAGCAGGTATCCTCTCGTGGTCGCGTGCATCGTTCGTTGCGGAGGCCTAATTCGCCAATAGCCCGATAGTTTGATTGGCCCGGGGCGGCCCCAGGCTTCTCCCGGCGAATGCAGCTGTCGAGCAGCTCGCATTCTCTCATTAACGTGCACGCTTCTCGCGATTTCGTAAATCGCAGGCGGTCTCCCGCGCGGCTTTGCATCCGTTTCTGAAGCTCTGAAGTGTGAGGCCACGACGCGCGATTCGCCGACACCTGAACTGTCAGAATCGCTGTGAAACTTCGGTCTGAAGCTAGGATCACATTGAAGCAGTCTACTCCTCTGGGAAATTCCCTGATGATCTCCGTGAAAGCTGGCTCAATGAAGGGCTTCGTCAACTTTCAAAAAATCAAATTTCAAGGGTTTCGGCGTAAGGGTCTCAGCTCCCTTCATGTCTCGAATCACACTCTCGGCTCGTCTCGATGATTCTTCACACCAGATTTCAGATCCTGCACGCTCTGGGATCGAGCGGAGCCCTTTTGAAAGACAATAATGAGGGCTCGACTTTCGTCGCGGCTTTCCAGCAGGAAATTCGCGACATTTTCAGGCTCACACAGACTTTCTATGGGGAAACGCCCCGCAATGCAAGGAAAAATCGCGGTCACGGTCACGGACAGCGACGGAAAACGAGCCCTAACAATAATATAATCGATTAGGAGTTTTTTGAACATTCAGGCGCTCCGGACGCTGTCGCTGGATGTGCAGCCCCAAGATCTCTTGACCATTTCCTCCCCTCACAGCCGCTCCAAAGATGGATGTGGAGTCGAAGCTCCCCTAAGAGCCCTTTGAGGGGTCCTCGTCGGAGCTCCTCACCTGGGAGTCCTTGCGGTATCCCCGGCACAACCCCTGGGGAACCCTTCGTCGGGGATAGCGAAGTCGCTCAGCGTCTCACGAAATGAAGTTTTCGCGACACTCGGAAGATCGGACGCGTTACAGGGAATAATCGAGATGCCGGGACCCCTGGGAAGCATCGCCAATCGACTGGGTACGCGATCGAACGGACGGGTTCGCGTTTCCTGGTGAGATGTTCCTCCTCACAGAGATAAGGAAAACGAAATGAATGAGAGGAAAGTCGACCGGGGCAGGTATCGTCACATCGCTTGAAGCGAATGTCAGCAGCGAAGCATTTGCGAAAGGAAAATAGTCGGCCTGGCGCGAAGGTCATGTACGGTGGAGAGGCTTCCGGAGTCTTCTCGTCTACCGTTCGTGCAGGCCATGAACATTTTTCCAACAGATGAGACCGGCCGATGCTCGACGTCGAGATGAAAAGCACGCACTTCAGTATTCATTCCTAGCTTGGATACAACAGCCGATGAGCTTTTTTAGACGCTCACCGGACGCACGTTGCTAGGGAGAAAGGATCGAGGCAAGCGTACAGTAACACGCACGCGCGGAAGGGATCGAAGACCCTCGGGGAACGGGAAAGATCGCCGTCTCGGCGAGCGGGTGGAAGGCGGCTGCCTCAATGATCCTGTGGGGAGGGGGTTTGGAAACTGAGACACAGCCCGCCAGCTTGATTCACTTACCAAGATGTGCGGGAGCTGTGTCGATCGCAATTCCTCTGTACTTCTGACCTCGCACAGCTGCTCCGCGCTCTATTCCTTCGTGGATTTCGAAGAAGTCTTCTCGGGCTAGCAAAAAAACTCATTACATCGTACTTACGACAGAATACACCGAGAATCGTTTTCACAATCAAAACAACCCCGAGGCTCCGAGCCCCGGTTCTCGAGCTTTCACTCCGCCGATATAAAGCCTTGATTCTGCAAGAAGGAAACACGAAGACGCTGCGGAGGCGTCTTTCAATCGAGCCCAAATTATTGAGTTCGAACGCTCATAACGATTCAGGCCTCTTCCGGGTTCCCTTCGACTGAGTTCCGCATAGCGGCTATTATAAACTTTTCGAACTTTCCTCGGTCTGTAGGAGAAGGGGCTTTTTTATACGGTGCGACCTATATTTTTCGAACTTGGAGCAGGACGACCCCGGCACTCTACAAAGTAATAAAATAATCCATTAGACATCTTCAGAGATTCTGGATCAGTTTTCACCTTCTTCTCTCGCTCGCTTTCTCGCTTCGCTCTGCAGCTCCCGATCGGCGGGACTCCGTTCAAGGTCATAGGTATCATTTTCCGTTCATTTTGAGAAAGATATCAATTGCGCCTCGCGCTCTATTCTCCCCCTGATTTCCAAACGGGGAGTCACGAATCCTTAATGTTCCCGGAGTTCCGGCCCCATTCATACACCGCTAATTCTCGCTGGGGAAACGCTGGTTTCGGAACGCTACCGAACTCGGTTTCCATAGGAGAGGACGGGCAGGCCATCGAAATCATTTCGACTCATGTCGGGGCGAATACCGGATCGCAATAGGGAATCGTCTCTCGCCGGTGGAAATCCGATTCGGCGAGCAGCGGGGCTTCGGTTCGCACCAGTGCGGTCTGCCTAGCAGTGACCGAAAGATAATGTTCCAGAACAGAAAATTCCGACCATTATCGAATGTAGCGTTAACAAGACCATCGCGATCCCTCTGTTCGTACACGGGATGTGCTTTCGGGGAAAGCCAATAACGAGATGGGGAACGAGCGCATATTTCTCTCAATTCTACTCGACATGCTGTCGTCCCTCTTGTTGTCGACGACGGTCCCAGGAGTCGTCGGAATCCTCTATCGGATGCGGGAAGCCCGTCCGGGATTCCGGGACCCGGAACAACATCAAGGAAACAATTCATGGCCGAATAACGGGTCTTCATCCTTCAATAATCACGAACGACACGAGAGAGACTTTCTCGCTGGCAGTCAGATAGTCCGCCTCGCCTCCCTCCCCCTGAGATCGACGCGGACTTTCCCCGATGGATGCTCTCGGATTACGAACACAACTCGAGACTTGACTTTTTCCGGATTTCAGGCGCCGCGCCGTACGCAGAGGGAATCGAGCTTGAGTAAATGCGGCCTCGTACTCACGATTCACAAACACGCCTGCGAATATGTTCCCTCGCAGATTACGACCGTTAGTGCACCTCCGAGAGCTTGAGTATAATCAGGGATGATAAAAGTGTTCCAGCTGCAACGAATGAATTTCCGTGTCGCGACGACCGACTCCGGTCGGTAAATTTTCAGGGGAACAACTCTAGTCGTGATTCGTGATCGACTCCGAGCCGTCCCGCTGCCAACGTCTCCCGATGTCGAAGTCGAACTTTTCAAAAATGTGAATAATTCTGCGGTGAACATCGAGTCAGGGAAAGGGGGAACTCATCCGAATATTCCTGGGATAGGAATTCTGGATCCGCTGTGCTATTGCGCGTATTCATGGGGGTCTCGTCCGCGCTCTCATGAGGACGGGATGAGTCTTGATCAGAAGTAAACGAGGACAGCGATTATTATTGATGGGCCGGGGACATTGTGCGGAGCTTCTCGATCCAGTCGGGAGACTCAGATATCCCTGACTTGAGGCCCAGAGTCGCCTCCCTGGAGCTCGCCAAGGCCCAAGGGAATCGAACGGCAATTACATCGAGGAGTCAAATGTTGAGACGCGAAGCATCCGAAAATTATATTCTTTCTCTGCTCAACGGCGATGTTTGAATATACCGAGCTTGGTGACGACGGAGAAGTTCTCGTCGAGGAACTGAAAAACCGGGAAAAACCAGATAGGATCGCGTCTCGTTTGTCCTCGTCCTGACCATCCCACGAGAGCCTTCCTCTCGCGGGGCTCAAGTTCCGAGAACGGTTCGAGTCCAGGGGTATTATGTGAGTTTTTCACGTTCTACCCAATGATTGTACCGATAGAGCGTCACAGTGTTCACCAACTATACTTGTGCGGCTGCTATGCTTCTCGCCCCCTTGCAACAAACGAGTCATGCTGTCGTCGGGTTCCTTAGGCAGACGACCGTGGCCAATTGGTTGACTGACAATGAGTTCCGAGGTTTCTATATAGAGTGTCAACTTAAATTGCAGCGGTCCATCTCTCCACCATCTCTCCAGTCACCGTTTTCCGGATGCAGACGATGGTCATCCGCCATAATCAATTCCAAAAAATGAGAGAAAACTGATTTTATTAGGGAGATCAAGTTCTCGAAGACACAAGAGAAGTATATTCATGGCGAGGAACGTACAGGAACAGTTGTACCCTCGGCCACGGCGAACGAGTCGCGTATGGCGGTGCTCCGATAAAAAGTTCAAGAGTCGGCGTGGAATGAGATCAGGAGCGCGATGGAGATTAGACTTGGACTGAGTTTTTATACCTAAAAGCTAGCGGAAATCCTAATCCTCGACACTTCGCGATACCTCAATCGAAGCTCTCTTTCTGAATGACGATCGATCCATTCACTCGGAACGTCCGACGTGCCTACAATGCAGTACAATGCTCCATACGTCCAATCGACCTACGACTTTTGAGAATGGATGCTCGACCTAAAACCTTGCCTGGTTACACGAAATGCGGTCGGTCCCTCATGTTCGATCTTGGGGTTCGATATGCCTCATTCGATCTGTCGGCGCGGATATGGTCGTCTTGATTCGTCGCTGAAGATATTCGACACGGGCAAGCTCTTTACTACTCGACTCACGATCTTCGTGCTTCACGAAATATTCGAATGTATATGTACATACATCATGAAGTGAGAGCGCCCCCATTCGAATTCGGAATACGCCCATCATTAAAAGAATCCCGGTGCCGGGCGACAATACGTCTCGAGCACGGCGTTTCTCGGTCGCAGGCTATTGGCTCAGCGTTTTTCCTTCTTTGACAGGGCGGTGAAACGGCTTTCGGATTCGTTATGAAATCTCCGGTGCAGTCTCTCTTTGCGATGAGGTAGGAATCGACATGAATTCGGGAACGTTTTCCTCGCTCCTGATTCGCTTGGGCCACGCAGCTGGGCATGCTACAAAAAAGATTTAGAGCAGGTTTGGCTACGAGCCAAACCGATGTTTGCGTAGAACTACGTCGATTCGTTTGAAGGTACAAAATAACTATAAGCGAACGATGGCTGAAGTTCTTCGAAGAATTTCTAGGTCGACGCGCTAGCAGAAAAGAAAAAGAGAATTCGGAAGTCCCGAGACCTGGGATATCCGCTTTGATTCTCTCCAGAAATCTGAGAAAGTTCCTTAACCGGGCCAAACTGGTTTGTAATGCGGGTCAATTGTGTCGATTCAGAAGGTTCATTATCCTGGAAGTTCGCTCTCCGAGGCGTTCGTTAACCGTGAGCCCACTGTAGTGGGCCGCTCTTTCCAGTTACTCGAATGACGGAGGTACGCCGACCGCTGCTACTGTAGAGTGGATATGTGGCTTCGTGGTCGCTAGATTCTTCCCTCCATGCTCGGTCGTTCCTCGCGATGACCTTTCACTTAGAGCGTAGTCGGTGTTGGACTCCTTTTCACTTCATGACTCAGAGACCGACCCGCCACTCGGTCCTGGTCTCTCTTACATTCGCGTCGCGGCCAGTGGACGAGGGGGATCTTCCCTGTTCGCGTATGCAACCGATCCGATTGGCTATGGTGAGATGATCCGACGACGCTCGATTACCGTAGATCCTCCAATAGCTTTCTCTTGGAATATTAGAAGCCCCTCTCCAATAGTAGCCCCTCTCCAATAGAAGCCCCTCGCCGGAGGTACAAGGTGGGGCAGCATATTCTGCCCATTTTGTTTTGCTCATGGAATCCGAACCATGAGGGCTAGCGAAGTTCTGTTTGCGGAAAAATGTTTAGGAGGACTCGCCCTCTCTGGAAAAAATTCATTCGGTCCGATATCCCCAAGCTGGAGAACAAGAATCAGCGGGAAAATGGGCTTTCCCACCGAAATCAATACCGAGCTTTATGAGAATGAGCTGAGCTTCAAAAAGTCAACTTTGAACGTCCACCTGGTGAGGAATCTCGGACCAGAGGATTTTTTTCTGAAACTGCAAGTCCTCGTGGTCATTCTACTGAGCAGCCTTCCAGCAGAATTCCACTAGCCGCCTTGGTTCGTATTTCATGGGTATTATTCGAAATTGGGAATTTATACTGCCCCACCCTGTATTTGAAAATCTAGAGGCCCGGGTCACTATTGGAGGATTCACGGGTCTACGCCACAAGCCCTACTTGTGCCCCCGTGCCGTGATTCCAGTCCCACTGTCGCTTTCGAATTTTGGCGCGTTTTGGAAGTGGAAGCCTAGGAAGAAATCGCAAGCGTTTCCAAATGGAAAAGCATTCCTCTTGCTCCCCAATTTTCACGAGAGTGGATGGCAGTGAGGTGAGCTCTATTACGATAGTTTTCCAAGAGAGGAATGGCATTTCGACGCAATAATAGTTTTTCCTCCTCTCCGTGACGCTTTTTTTCCGAACCGAGCCGTACGGCGTAGTTCTACGCCAAATATTTGTCGGTTTCGCGAATGAGATGTCCGAAACAGTGTCGACGGAACCCTGCGCAGTCGCAAAGGCGTCTCGCTTCTCGATTTGTGTGTCGAATCTCGCTTGGGAAGCATGCTTCACATCTGTTGCAGCTCCTGAATCTCCTCCGTCACGGTGGCTATCGAATGACCGAGGATCTTTTTTCGTGGATGGCGGACAATTGTTTAGACATCCGATTTTCCGCAATCATTCGTACCGGTGTCCCGCTCCGAGCCTCCCACGCTCCGGCTCCCCATGGAAATATCATCTTCGGTACACATAGGTACCACAATATCAAAAACCACTTCCCTTTGGGGAGAATTCCCCCCAGAGTCCCTAGAGTCCCGGTTCCTTGCGGACATCGCCAGCGTCAGGGAGTCTCGGTCCGAGAATCGGTCGCCACCACGATGTTTCTCGTCTCGTCCGAATATTCACCGTCGGATCACGAAATTTCTCGGGTTGCGTCGTCCCGCCACGAAGAAATAGATTTGGATCCTCTCGACCTCCTCTCCTTTCCCCCTCTCTCGGCTGAAACCCCCTTTATCGACTCCCGATGATCGAGGATTTCATTATCGTCGACCAGCCATCGACGCCCATTCATCACCGTCATTATGTTGGATGACTGCCATCATGACCCTTACGAAACGTTGTCGTTTCCGCGCGCGCAGTTTTTTGAAGCTTCTCCGCCGTCAACGTGCAGGTGTGCGCTCAGCTGCCCATCTATTACAGAGACAAAGGGTTTTGACCGCTTCCATCCCGCTCTCGGGGGAGCGAGCACTTGCTCCGGGGCTCGCGGCCTCTCCATTTCTGCTGCGTCGCTTCTGCTACCGCCGCAGCTGCTCGCATTGATGGTATTAGTGAGGCAGCAAAAAGACCAACCAAATATTAAGCCAGACATAGAGGGAATGGCCGGGCCGCCCTCACCGACACCAGAATTCTCTGAGGAAGAGAGACGGAAACAAAAAGATCGACAGCAGTTAGCCAGCTACCTCAGCATCACACTATTCCCTTTCGGGAGCAGAGCAGCGGCACCAGGCACCGCAGACGAGAGATCTAGTCTGAAGAAAAAACCTAAAGGCCAGACACGAGGAAAAATCGAGATCGCACAAGCGGATTCAAAGTGCCGAAGGAGCCGCCGTCGTGAAGCAAGAGCCTGTTCGGCCTTCAGTCGGCTTCTCTTGGTAGCCTCAGAACGAGTACCCCTCTTTCCTTCTCGCTCCCCCAACTGTTCCTTCGTTCGTTCGCTCGTTCTCTCGGCCGGTCGGTCTTCCGGCAAGAAGCCTCAGGCGCTACAAAGAAACCATTGACGATTCAGCACATCGGCCCGCAGTCATTAACAGCGTGGCTGCGACGGCAAAGCACCGCCTTCTATTCCTCAAACATCTCCAGGCGGCTCCGGAGCTGCGGCTGAACTTTGGACTCGGACAGAGTAGAATGTTTTCACTCAGAACGAGGAGGGAAGAGCGCATCGCGTTCATCCAAGTATGCACACGACGACACCGTCTAATGACCGACGACGGTGGCGCGGGATAACTCGGAGCCGAAAAGGGAAGGTGTATCGTTTCTGGGGGGAGAGAATTCGAAGACTCTTCCTTATCAGGAGACGACGGACGACCGGGCGACGCCGAGACGGAGAATATACAGAGCGACGGGAAGTGGAACCGCCAGTTTTTCCTCTTCGTCTCTGATTCGATCAGCGGGCGGATGTCGTCGCCCGGATGAAAATAAAGCCCCAGAGAGGGGATGACTCATCAATACGTCTGATGACGATAGTGAACTAGCGCGGCGAGCAGCCAGTACGGGGGGGTATGGGGGGCTGCCTGCCTGCCGGACCGGAGCGAGTCGCGTCAAGAGACGCGAAAGATACGGGACAGCCCTATCGGGACACGAGTCATTAATTTTGCTTATTTTTCCTCTTTCTCCCCTGAGCGCAACGGTTCCCGTTAGAGCTTTCCAACGAAAACCTTCGTCCCGGAAGGCAGAGAGCAGTCAGAATGGTCCTTTTTCGCTACGACGACGGAAACGAGGCTTTGAGCAACGGTAACAGCTGCTCTCCACAGCCTCCGGCCCGACGACGGAAAGGCCTCTTTAGACCAAATAAGAACGGAACGTGTTTGCAACACAGGATGGGAAATTCACCAATGGAATAGCCAGACGCATTCACGTTAGTTTTCGCGGTCAAATCGGTTCACTCTGACGCCCGGCGATCATTCACCCGGATGCAATTTATTTCGTGCGCCCTCAACCGACTTCAGCGCACGGCCCGTCTCACCGAACATTCCTATAGCCGGAGAGGAGCCCAAAATTTTCACGGCTCATCATGTGCCGTCGTCGGACCTTCGAGGGAAACACAGTGCGCCGGGCACGCCAATGTCGCGTGACGTCCACGGTCGATGGAAAACTTGTGGAACGTAAGCAGCTTCCCATACCTGTGGACTTCGCTGGGGAAGATTCAGCTATAAGTAATATCGACGAGAAAGCCGAGTCGCGCCCACTTTTCGGTGCGGGAGGAGATTTCGCTCCGAGAACTCAACCGGGAACAAACCACCGGGAGAACGGGCTTGAGATTGCCTCGGAGAATTAATTGTAGGAGGAAAGCTGCTACGAGGTCGCCAGGATGCGTCGATCCGCCGCGCCTTTCGCTCGGTTTTGACCTAGTATTACGAAGCTCCCCGGACATTCGCACGATGATCAAACCTGTTCTGCCTGCCCAATGTCACGGAGGCTCCCTTAGCGGATCGCAGGTGATGAAACATCTGTCGTGCGAATAATGCATTCCACGGGCGCTCCCTGCGCGTGGCTCCGGAGCAGAACTCCACGAATAAGATGACGCAGCTGAAGACATCTTTTAGGGAGCGCAGCGCAGCATTTCCGTCGTATCCCATTAACGGATAGAAGTTATCCCTAACGAGCTCTCGTGACAGGGATGTCTCATCCGCCCTTCTCGACTGCGATTCGGACGGCTTGTGATGTCCACCAGAGCTGATTTCGATGGACATGCGGGACGGCGATAGTGTCAAGGTCTCGAGGCGGAAGCAGGCGTCGAGCACCGGAATCTCGGACCGAGAATCCTTATAGAATTTTGGGCCTCAGGATCGTAGAGGATTACGCGATTGGCACGCAGAAATGCATTGGGCCTTCCCGACATCGATATGCTCTAATCGGCCCATACAGCAATCCATACAAGTCAGCAGAGCTTCGGTCATTTAGCGAACGGGGACAGCAAGAGGAGGGGGAGGGGCTTGCCAGGCGACCGAGCTTACGAGCGACGGAATCTCGGTCGTGGGAACGAAGGATGAGGGTCCTTCCTGTAAAAGAATCGGGCTCGGCCCTAATAACCTTTACGGCAAGAAACGGGAGCATGCGACCGGGCGGCCAGTCAGACCAGAGAGACGGGAGAAACGCTTCAAGAGGATGCGACCAATAGCCGGCACTCGCCATAAAAAAATCTCAGCAGAGCCCGAGCCGCACCCCGGCAGCCGTTCGTTGCTCGTCCAACGTCTTACGCTTGCCGAAAATTCCCAGAGACTCCTTCGTTAGTCGTCTTCAAGGAGCTTCCACAACGACCATCGTTGCCAACGTCGCGACAGTTTCAGAGTTTCTGCATTTTTTAAGCGCGCATCGTCCACGGATGATCTCCCCCCATTCTCCTGTGGAAAAACGGAGCTAAGACCTCCATCAGCCGAATTCTCTCTGGTTCCCTCCTCATAAGCTACATCGGCCGTCCTGCGACCTTGACCGCTGCGACGGCTCTAGAACTCGCTGTCGGTGCGGGCGCAGCCGCCATCGTTTTGGTCCAGTTCCGTTTTTAGTCTGTCTATTTCTTCATTGAGCCAAGAATATTCCTCCGTCCCGCAGTTTCCCGTCCGCATCCTTTACTCGGATGATCGGACGGCTTCTTTTGTCCCGTTATCTATTGTCTTGGAGTGATTTTTTTGAGAGCTTCCGTTCCATGGACTGCCCGACCTCCATTGTTGGTGAGCCGGAGCTCCGCTACGGGAAAAGACATAGGATCTCTCGATCGGAGACACGCTCGGAGCTTCCTGCAGCTCGAGTTCTCTTCCTGTCTGTGGGTGCATCAGGATTAGCGATTGTGCATGTCATTTCACCCTATTTTCGTGAGCGAGAAGCTCGATCATTATTCGCGTTCACAGTGAGACTTCGCTAATGAGCCTAAACCAGTCGACGGAGCAGTTCGCTCGCCGCAAGTTTCGTTATCGGGGTTTTCCTTTCTCCGTCGGTACGGTTCCGCTGCTGCCTCCCGAACTGAGAGTTCATCGCTCTGATTGGGAGCACGGTGAGAGGGGCCCGTGGGTTCGAATTCCGCCTCCCGGACAGCGGCGGAATTCAAGTTGACCGAAGCACACATTTTCAGGGGAATAGGTTCCTTGTCTTAAATGTTCGGAGACCCGATCGATCGAGAACCGAGATTTGACCATAGGGGCTTCCCAAGGAAGGGAAAATTAGTAGGGCAGGCTCAATCAACAAGTTTGATTGTGTGAGCTCCCGCCGACTCAAACCCTCACAGCACACGGCTTGCTTGCAATTTGAGGTCCGTCGGTCGTCTCTAGGTCCTCTACTGGTACTCGAGCCTTGCCCTCGCGATGGCGAATTTCTCGTCGGGATGAGCATCGCTGCTTCAGGCATAGTTTGGGTGATCTGGCTCTATGCTACGGTTGATCGGGAGTAGCTCTCACAATACGAGAATTCGTCGGGATTCATCGCCTCATCTTTCTTCCTGTTGTTCTCATAGGATTCAAAGCCGCACGGGGAGTTAATATGTTCCATTACGGTGGGCGCTACGCTCTGATAAACCCCCATAGCCATAAATCAAGCATAGGATCGAGAAAGCCGCTTGAGACGTTGTTCATGTCGAAATGACGGACGGCGCGGCCGCTGGAGTCTCAGCTCTAATCGGGAATAATTTCACTGGAAATGATTAATGTCCTGATGAATTATTCGTATTGCCGAAGCCTGAGCGCATACTTGTTACGGTACCTAATTCAGTCGATTCACTCTCGCGAATCGACTCGATAAGCAGCCAAGCAGAGCTTTGCACTCCAGATGCATCAACGAGAATCTTTCGGGGAAGTTCTCGCTACCTCGAATTTTCAATTCCCAAACACATCACCCGAAAAGTTCAAGCTCAGCCGACGCAGATGCTATATTCCAGCGAATGTATCGTTTACCCTCCTTGTTGCGCGCATCCAGCCGCCGGATATTCTCAGACGCGAGGGTTGGGGCTTGGCGCCGTGCTTTTGTCCTCGAAGCCTGGCGCTTTCGGTTCGGAACATCGATCGGCCTGGGGTGGGTAACGTTGGGATCGGATAAGTTCATTTAGCGAGTCAGAAGCAGCTTATTCCTTTTCGTATCGATATCGACGGCCGTGATCCCGGTCGTGCCCGAGCCTCGGCGGCGGACCAACTTATCGGAGGGAGTCGTGACGTGTGTCTTGAACCTTACCGGATAGGTATCGAGAGTACTGGACCGAGTTGACAACAGGTGGGAGACGGGCTCGAGCTGCTTTTGAGTAGTTGTTCAGTGTCTCATGCTGTAGGTAGCTCTCATTCTTGCCTCTTCTCCGGAGCAAGTAATCTATATGCAACAAAGGTCGCGCCATCAGCCCTGGAGGGACAAATCAGCGCATTCAAATCACTACGCTCGTCGGTGCCCGCGTCGACCTTGGAATGTGGGGGAGAGAAGACGGGCGTCGCATGCAGAACGCGGAGCGGGCATCGTACGTTCCGACGAGGTGCCCAATTATGTTGTACCCATTTCCGGAACGATGCCCGCCGCCGCAGGTGTCCTGGTTGTCTCGCATATCACGCGCCAAAAACCCGTAACGATTCCCCGTGTCCCGCAGTTCCTCCCTCGAACGACTCCGCGGAAGTTTCCTTCGCTCGATGTCTCGCCACTCGGTCAAGCGCAGTCGCGCTCGTTCCGCTCTCCGATACATATCTATACGTGACCATGCGAAGACGAAGCCAGCGGAGACCTTCGTCGGACAAGCTCCAGCTGCTTTCCACGCGGAGAGAATTAGTTTGCTCCACGATTCCCCACGCTTTCCGTTCTGCGCCTGGCGGCGGGAATCTTTGGGCGGTCGCGTCGATAAGCGCAGCAAGCGCAAAGATGAATGCCATTGATTTGTTCGAGTGATCAGCTGTAGGTGGGCAGATCGCCCGCCCGGTTCTCCAGACGTTTTTCTCGCCGATTACGAGACATTGGCTTCGTGAGCATGCGCCATATTTCGTCCCTCTATTTTTTCCCTTGAATCCCATATTTCGTCGTCCGGCTGCTTGCCGGCTCACTGGGCGGACGGGACGACGCAATGAGCGAGGGGATGGGTTAGCAGACAGGTGCGTAGGCCGGAGACTTGATCGATGGTAAACATCGCGGGTAACATCCAAACCAGAAAGCGGAGAGAGGGAGGGGACTCCATCTGAGCGAGAACCGATCGCAAGGAGGGAGAGCCGTGCAGAGCTCTGCATATTCGTAAATCGATTCCGCTCCGAAAAGCCAGGGAGCTGGGCCCCCGCGTCCCCGCCGCACCATCTAGGTAACATGCAATTGTTTCACTAAATGAGATGCGTCTCGTAGAGAATACGGACGGAGATCTCCTATCGATCCCTGGGTCGATCAGCACTTGAATTAGCACAGATCAAAGTCCGCCGAACTAATAATGATGATGAGTACACCGCAGCAATGACATTCGACGACCTCCTCCGAATCGACCATCATCGGCCAAGGTTAAAAACATGGACGGTGATGATGATCAAAGGGACAAGACATCAGAAATTCTGTTGGAGATATTTGATCGATGTTCGACTGCGGAACATGAAGCACGCTCCAAATCGAGTCCAAACGAAACACCAGCGAACCAACTCGCCCCATATCGCGATGTGATGCCGTGGTCGACGCGACCGTTCTTTCTCGCCGACTTGGTCTGCAAAGTGCGTTCCGCTCTGCTACCTCTAGCGGAGCTCCGCATAGGCGGCCAGCTAGGGGCGAACGGAGACGGAAAACTTGGAATACGACGGCGCCGGCGGTAACGGGGAGCGAGGCCGGGGGGCCAGAGAGGAAAATCGAGGATGTGAGGTCGACGAGCAAAAGAGGAATGAAACGGGACGACGATTCAGGGAGGTGGGAATGAAGGGAAAAAGCTAGGACGAGAAAAAGAAAGAGTTAGAAAGTCAGGAAGACGCATTACCAAGGGAGAGTAAGCCGAAGAGTATTCGCCTCCTCACTCCCCTTAGTGTTGTGCACAGACCGCGTCCTCTTTCCTTCGTGTCGTCTCCGTTCCCCCATCCGGGTTCTCGCAGCGTCTTCGGCGCTGCTTGTACGGTCCCTATAAGCCATTCATTCTCCCCGAAGACGGGACAGTTCCCAGCTTCCGAGGAGTTCAAAATCAACATCGAGCTCTAGCTTGCTCCCATCCGCGGAAAAAAGAGCGGAGTCGGACAGTAGGAACCGATGCGTTCAATCCGAAGATCGATACTCGGGGAATTCACTTCCTCTGAGATCACCTTGTTGTTTGGAATATGAGCTTAGATGAGCGTGGGGACTCCTGCTCAAGCTTGCCTGCTCCTCACAAATCTGATTGCGGCTTGAGCGGAGAAATACGTCCTCTCCAAGCCTTTTCTCGCTCGGACAAACGTGCGGACGTTTCCACGCAGAGACGTGCGGATAGTTGGTCGGTCTACCACGCTTGAAGTACCTCCCCTGCAAGGTCCACCAAATGGTCTATTGTTCCCATTGAAGCGAAAAAGCACGGGACTAGCTCAGGACTTGGATCCGAGTCGAGTTGGCGAGGCCTTTCTTTCTTCCTCGTTCCCGGTCGAGATTACAAAAGCTCTTTTTATTCAGGAATACTCGGTGCCTCGACAATCGCATTGTGCCGGAGCTAGTGGTGATTATGACAGTTGTCCGCGCATTCGGGTCCGGAGAAGGGAGGAAGCTGCGGGGAATCAGTGCATTCTGTGGAGTGGAGGAGAGAATAAATCTGCGCTTTTTCGCCCCAATTTTCCTTTTCCATCGGGACCGAGCGTTCGAGAAAAATAATTGAGCGAGCTCCTGCTGATGACGATCATATACATATGTGGTACTCCTCGATTTCCTCGACGTCGGCTCGCTCTCCATGAGCTAGCCTCAAACCTCCTCGAGACTCGAGGTTCGGTCTCTCACCGCCTTTTCGGGTGCTACGCCTTACCCTCGGGCTCCTCTACGAACTTTTGTCAGTTCAGACCCCATGGCCATTTATGAATGGATGGATCATTTGGTTCCTACCGAGGAGGAAGAGGACCAGTAGGAATTGTTGCCTTTCTGTTTCTCCAGTCACTCAATCGCGTGAATGTGCCACAACGAGGGAATGACGCTCGTTCCGTTGAGGTTCTGCCAACTCGGCACCGCTCTGGGATATCACTCGCCATGACAAAGCAGAGTCGCACCATCCCTAGGCTCTTTTCCCTCGAGAGCAATGTCTGGGAACGAGTCTTCCGCACCGTCCCACTCGGCTTTCGCCAATACCCTGGCTCTTCGTAGCGGATATTCATCTTCACGAATGTCTTATTTTGTGATTCTTCCGCAAAACTTTCGGTGTTCGGATGACAGATGGTCTCCGTATACGGCATTCCCGGTGCGGAGCTCGAATGATTTGTAGCAGGCAGGCACATAGGCAGGCAGGCACGCCTGGAGGAAGCATCGCTTGATTGTTCTCGATGTAACGACTTCGGAGTCAGGTCCTTGCTCGTAGAGCGAGTTTTCTCCTCTCCAATTCCGTCAGCGGTCGCGCGGCAGCCCGTCGAATAAACCCAGAAATTGTCGATGGGGGCTTCTCGCTATAGGTAGATTCCTCCCGAGTTGAGCAGGATTCGGTAGATCGCTAACAAGGGAAATTACAACCCACCGCCCCACCGATCGAATGGATTCGACGCCGCTTGGTTTGTGAACATGCATTAAGGCTTACTGCCGCAAGTAGGTAGTGACCGGTCACAGGCGTCTCATTGGCTCTCCGTCAGGCAACCTTGATGAGGCTCTCAACTGCGGTATCAGAACCGGGAGTCGCGAAACGACCCTCGCAACACATACTGAGTTTCTTCGCCGACCTTCTCGAGTTTGATTTCAAGGTAAATTACCTGAATCCAGAGGGGTGTGAAATTTTGATTGTCTCGTTCGGATCTCCTATTCTCGACAGATCGGATAGGACTGACTGAGTGAGTCTTATAGCAAGAATGAACCCAATACTGCCTCCGGAATCCGAGGGACGCCCCGAGGTTCCAGAGCGCGACCAAGATCCTAATCGACAGCTCAATCTAAAATCGACTCCGACGTTCCGTCGCTACTCCACTCCATGGACATTTTCGTCAGGGGCCTTGTCGCGTCTTCGTTGACTCCGGAGTCAATTCAGACAATGACGAGATTCTCCGGGAGTCCCGTTCTTGCGAGACTTTCTGTCGAGGTCCAAGGCTGACGAGAAGAAGCATAAACAAAGCAATTTCCTGTGCGAGAAACGAGTGTACATTCTCGGCGATGGTTGAGGAGAGCTAATATCGAAGGCTCTCTCCGAATGCAAACATACGATCCTGTCTGTTAATGAAAGCGCACGTGCTTCCCTTTCCTCCATCGCGAAGGACTCGGATCCTCCTCGTTTGCCTTCAGAAGAAGAAGCTGAAACCGAGGTGTCTCGAGTGACCTTTGACTCTGGCTTGTGACATCAAGAAGTTTGTCTAGTTCCGGGAAGAAGTTACGTTTGTTGAGCGGTGGAAACGCTGGATCAAGCGATCTCTCTCCTCTGGCAGGTATTCTCATGCGGACAAGATAAATGCACGAAGACGTCACACGAAATTGAGCCTGTCGACCCGATCCCTGAAATGTTTAGCGAGGACAAAGCAGTCACTTTGTTGTCGAGTATTTCGAACGTGAGGGAGGAATCAAGATACCCGTTCACAATGACGGCTCGAACTCCGTGAGCGAGTGCTGTGCGCAGGTCCCTCAGTGTCCGGGAGGGGAGGAACAAGAATGAAACTCGGCGGTAGTTTCTCGTGGCTGTGGATTTCCGCTCGATTTGCCCGACGAGTCACAGCAAATAGAGGGAGAAAAAGAGAATTCCGCTAAAAATTAAATTAGATCAGCTCTGAAGTACGTGTGTCGTTGCGATGTGAAGACAATTGAAATGTCGAGCGACGATTGGCGTGGACCTGTTGAAAAAGAGAAGGATAATCAGAGTCGAAACAGGACTGGAGTCTCTGTGACGGAGGGGTTTCCGGGGAAAGAGTTTACGACAACAGTCACCAAATGACACAACTGCGACGTTTCGTTTTCGCCTCGGTCCCGTTGATAACCGTAGGGGTGGCGTCGGGAGCGCTGATGCTAGCAGCGGAGGCTCGGACAAGCTTCCTTCTTCGCCCCTTCGAATCCTCCTCTCCATTCTTTCCTCCCGCTGCTAGAGAATGAGGAGCTCTTTTCGCCGTTTTTCTGTGCCGTCGAAATCTCTCCTCTCCCCCTCGACGCGGTGGCCTCACTGTTACCCGACGGCCCGTCGACCGACAACCGGCGGAGGCAACAACATCAAATCGGAGAATCTCCCAACGCTGCCACGGTGGACTCCATTATCGCAAGCGCAGGCTTGCTGAACCGTTGAAGCACAGTTTTGTGTTCCTTTCACTCGTCGAACTCACGCGCTGTTCAGATCTCTCGGAGCAGCCGAATTCTCTCCTTGCCGTCTCCCATGATTGAGTCCGCAAACTCTGGCACAGAGCGAAGCAGTCCACATACAATAAAGTTGAGTTCGGCTCATTCGCTCGCTGCACGGAAACCGCGACAGTGATTGACCTCAACTACTTTGGTAAACATTTCCGTGAGCCCATCCTCCCGTTTTGGGTGGGAGAGGGAGGAGCTTGCTCCCCGCAACTCGGGCTCAGGCTAATGCCGAGAATTTCATGCTCATCGCCTCGACCCTATTTTTCTCTGTGAGATTCCATCGTAGTCATCAATGTTTTGAGGACTCTCACCGGACTCTGTAGATGTCCGCCTCGGCGGAACCGGAGCATACCAGCTGAACGGAGGCGTTGCACGCCTGGGCCGGCATCAAGTGACGGAGACGGTAGTCAGCCCGATACCTCGCGACACCATGTTACAGCAGAATGTCCTCGCTTCGATCGACGTATCTGAGCG
Source organism: Galendromus occidentalis (assembly GCF_000255335.2). Taxonomy (NCBI): domain Eukaryota; kingdom Metazoa; phylum Arthropoda; class Arachnida; order Mesostigmata; family Phytoseiidae; genus Galendromus; species Galendromus occidentalis. The sequence continues at coordinate 951,973 of NW_003805514.1, read as the reverse complement.
AGCATTTTTCCAGCGCTGCTAGATGCCGATCAAGGAGGACGCGAGAACGACACTATCGCTGGAACCTGGGGGAAGCTGGAACATTGCTCCCATCGTCTGGTCATTCCCGAGAAGAGACACGCGGCTGCTCCACGGAAATGGGTTAATCAATGCTTGTTATCGCGCTCTCATCTCCCGCTCTGGAGCCGATCGGCTCGGACTACTCAAGCGACGAGCCGGCTGATATTTAGGGCTACGATAAAGAATTCACATCCCTCGAACACTCAGTCAGCGATATTCTGAATTGGCCGTCCTCGACCGGGTCGCCGCGGAATTCCCTTGTGGGTACCCCGGAAATTCCCTCGGTCTCCGCCCCGGAAATTCGAATGGAATACCTGGGAACTTGGCACTCTGCAGCTGAGTGCGGCGAACGAATCTGACTGAGAGACCGGAGGGCGCCGCCCGCAAAACGGAGATCCGCCGGGGAGCGCTATCCCAGACGGTCATGGCGGACCGGATGGAGACTAACAGACATATCTCTCTAGGTGGGATGACGCCGTCGATAATAATAGTCTTCCGGAGCGTCCCGAGGACGCTCCCGGACAGCGGAGAGTCATTCGATTTCACCTTTCTGTTGAGCTTGGCCTCGAGCGAGGATTCTTTTGATAAAGGATTGGAGAGTGAACCTCTGGCGGGACGCAACCTCTGGTGACCATCCCCCGTCTGATTTAACCATCTCACGCAGTCGATGCGCACCCGTCCCATTAATGAAGCTTGTTCCGCGCCAGCGTTCCGTATATGTAGCACATCGGAGGCCCTGAGGCGGGTGCGCGACGGCAAGCTGAGCGACGTCAGCCTGACGGTCATACGGACTCCACGAAATTCTGCTCGCAAGCGCAGGATGCTTAAGCCAATTCCGGGTTGTCACGGTAGGCGGCAACAATCTCACTTGAAGGAATGTTTTCCTCTAGTGAGCATGCCGTCCTCGAGAATGAGCGTCGGCATGGAAGGACGACGTGCCTCTGCGATGGACGCTCAGGGAACCTCCGAGATCCGGATCGAGGCCAAGTGGCAGAAGAAAAAATGTGGTCTGCTGTATAAGCAGTTCCTCCCGTTGGCCTACTGCTTCCGCTCGACGGGTTGTCTTTTCATAGAAGGTGAGTAGCCGGCGAACGGATAGAGGAGTCTTCCCCACCCTACATGACCGCAAGGGGATGACGAAGTCGACGATGAGAGGCCAGAGTCAGAAGAGACTAGAGACAGGGGGCACAGGACGAGAGGGGCGACGGCGAAGGGAGTCCATCTTCTGCTCCCAGACTGGCAGACGCTTTATTTTGCAAGTTCCCGGCCGATAGCGTTCCGCGTCCCGCCGTCTGCCTGGAAATCGATGAATCTCAGACCCTCCCCTCTTTGAGGCCGGAGAAACTTCTCGCTGCGAATTTCAGGATTCCACCGGAAGAATGACTCACACGACCTCCGAGTGCGCAGCGATGGCTGGTACATTTTGTACGCGATGTGTGTTCACCTTATCGTGTGGGGCGTTCATCTCGTGACTCGCTGGAGGAACCTTCAGACATCGTTGAACGAATATTCGGACCGCGGGGTCAGAGTTCCGATCTCCTTCTACACAGCGGTGGCCATCAATCTGGTGGTCCTTCTTCAGGTCAGCCAGCTTCGCAGATCGTTCTGGAAGGATTCCAGAGCTCGAAACTTTGAGAAATCCAGAGCGAGGATCGTTCTGAGTCGAGAAGGTACCCGCGGCATAAGTGGAAGCTTTTCAGGTCGTCATCAATACCGGCACTATATTCGCCAGAGGATCGACGATACGGAAGGTGATGGTTCGCGGTGAGGTCTACGATCGGAATCTCAATGTGACGCGTAGAGACTGTCCGGATAAAGGTGAGGCAATTCGGGATTGAAAATCATTCTAGTCCTTCTAGAACCCCATGATTGGATCGAGCGCCGAGCTCCTGGTCCCTACATGAGCTCAGCGAACCATTGCCACCAACAACGTTTCACCCTGTCAACAGGTCGGCACTGGATTCAGTTTACGCTGTCGTACGGCTTCGCCATACCTTTGAACGCCATATTTTGTTACGTATCATCAATCAGGCCGTATAGGAGCTCCGACCAAGCTCTGTGGCTATTTCTCAACGTAATCGACATCCTCAGTTTGATGATCTTCTGCATGTGGGCAAATGCCAGTCGTCTGATGCTGAAGGCATTGTCACATATATTTTGGATGTATCTACGCCGTATCAACACCAGTGTACAGGTGAGCTTGGAACAGGTTATCATCGGTGTTACGATGGGACTCGGTCGGCGGAAGAAAGCCTCGGCAGCATCGACGCCGACGTGAACCATGGTAGGAAGCGATTAGGAGTGGACGTCCGTCGCCGCTGCGATCCCGGAAGACTCAAACTCACGGAGTGTTCTATCAGCGTTCCTAAATGAATGGACTCGAGCAATAAATCAACTCGAAAGCATTTGCGTCCACGTTCAGTGAGAGTCGTTCGTCGAGCGAAATCTCGAAGAAGCGATGTTCGCGTGAGTTGACAGGTAAACATGTTGAGAGAGGAAGGACGGCTCTACACCGTTTGAATAGCTGTTTGAATTGTGGCGCTTCGAGGCCGGCTCTCCGTCGATCCTCCTGGAGCCTTGCCAGCAGCAGCAGCAGCCGTGGACTGGGCGACGCGTAGATGTCGGTATGCCTCAGGGGTCCGAGCATCGAGGAAAACGTGGCACACAATAGGCCTTCGACCAGCCGAGATGGCCATCTCCGCGAAGCGAAGGGGACCGAATCCACCGAGGTACTTCTCGAATATACATATGTATGCTCGCATCAATGCGGTTACGTGATTCCGTGGAAACTTTGGTGGTTAGGCTCGGAGGCCCGATATTCGCATCGAAGAAGCGAATAACCCCGGCTTTTGTCGAAACGAAGTCTAGGGCCTTCTCCCGATTTTCTTCCCCGCCGGCGCTCCTGATATACATCATTATTCATGCGTTTCGCACGTCGGAGGCTAAGTCTGGCGATCGCTAGCTGAACGCGCGGCTGGCTGGCTGGCCGGCGAGTTCGAGCTCGGCGGGGGGTATTGATAGTGTGCTCGGTGTTTCATCATCCACGCTCTGAAGATTATTAATTTCTCTGCTGTTTCCAGACGGTTCTCCGAGGTGAGCGGGACGGCGCCAAGGAGCTGGAGGAAAATCGACTCTTCCTCTGCGAATTCTACGGTATACTCAGTCAGACGAACGATCTCCTCAAATACTCTGTCCTCGTGTTTTACCCTTGTACAATGCTGGTGCTGACCGTGTTGATCTACTCTTGCATCGAGTCGATCCATGAGACGTGGCAGATCTGGTATGCGCTTTCTTATGGCCTGTACAGCGTGATCGACGTCTGTCACAGCTCTTATGTCGTCCACGTCATGCAGTGCGAGGTAGGAGCTTCTCGCGTGCTACAAAGGTGCTCCTGCCAAGGGTTCCCCATGCAAGATTAAGATCAGGGTGTCAGGCTTTTTCCGTCAGAGGCGAGCAGTCAGGGCTGGAGAATTCTCGCGACCGTTACGAATGCAGTGGGGTCGTATGGGGGGCTTATGTTGATGAATAGATTAAGCGAGGGAGCGCTTGTTTCCTTCATGAACGGCCGTCTCGCTCGGCCTTCGAGTTTCCGAAAGAACATCTGGAATGTAACAGGACGCCGACAAGAGAATGCTAGCGCGTAGTCGGTGAACGTTACGCTCGTCCTCACGTTACAGGCCGTCGAGATTCGCAGCAACGTCAATAGAGCAGTCTACTCCGGAAGGAGTCCGGAGTTTGTCGCCCAGGCACAACTCTTGCTACAGGCATTGGATGTGCCCGCTATCACTTTTACGGGCTGCGGCTTCTTCAGAATCCGCATGTCTCTCGTAGTTACCGTGAGTATTGTAGTGGAGCTCATAAGAAGTTAAAAAAGTCTTTTACGACCGCGCCCATTCCGGCGCCGGCGTTCAGACTCGAGTAGTTTGCAGACCTACTCATACGCCGCGCCGGCATTACAGTCGCGGAGTTTTCATGACTCTTCTGGTGTAATTTATCCCGAAGGATTTCCCAAAAACGCCGAGAGACCTCTAACTCTCGATTCGCCTCTGAGGCTCGGCATATTTTACTCGCATGGTTTTGGTAAGGCGGAGGCAAGCGACGGACTTTATCCTGACCAATCGATGATTTTTGTTGATTGAAGCGCCATCGAAAGCAATCTTGTGCGCAGCTGAGCCGCCATGCCGCAACGGAAGGGCGTAATTCCTGGGTTGCCTATCGTTCTGGAAGGGAGATACGAGCTTTGAAAGTCCACCATCCGAGAGATACCCTCCTTCGGCGTATCGGCGTATATTTCAATGGGTATTCTATGATTCCCCAGGTATTGGGCAGTGTGCTCACGTACGCGGTAATACTCATTCAAACAAGCCAAGGATTCCAGTGCGGGGCGCAAGTCTCCGTTCCGTGAGGCGCTCCCCGAACTCCGCGAGGTTACTGCGAACGCTGGATTTGCATTCCTCTACGTGCAGTCCTGCCGGCGCTAATCTCAGCTTTCCCCCGCATATGTAATATGTACATATATCCTCTCACGCGGCCTACTCCGTGCCTTGCAGTCGCTTCGAATGTGGCTGAACCGTTTGGACGATATCGCCGAGCATCGGATATATATGTATGTAGGAACTGTTCGAGAGGAGAGGAAGGTGACTCTCACGCGATCACTGCGGAGCTACTCACAAGCATCATCCTTTCACAGTCGAAGGAACTCCGCCGCGGTGGCCAAAGTTGCGAGGGAAGCCCGCGAAACAAAGGACGAACGGCACTTCGGCGCCGACCGACGTCAATAGCAGTCCGCTACGATCTTTCAACCCCTCCCGACGCACAGCCTGCTTCTCAAAGCGGCACACAGACATATCGCAGCGCGAAAAACAGATCGGCGATTAGATCCATATCTACCATCATCAGCATGAAATATCTCTAACTCTGGTTTTGCCGAGGCTGCTATGCCGACACATGGGTTTACGTCGAGAGATCCCGGATTGGGGTGGACGCAAACGAAGAGCAAGTTGAAGGTAAAGGGCTCGCTCTGTTCTTTCTACGCTGTCGGTCCCACGAGCCTCGAGCTCGACACGGTGTTCTGGCGTGCTTACTTCAGTAATCCGGCGCACGGCTTGAATCCGATGCAGAAGAAAAAGGGCATGATTCGCTCGTGTAGCATTTCGGCATTTGCGGAGCTCCGCATGCTATTTCCAGCGTCACCGTCCCGGAGTTTATTTCGATTTCGCTCGACTGGTTGTTCTCATTGGCAACAGATTCCTCCGAGAGTCGAACTACTTTGCGAAGACTCACATTAAAAACTTTTTACGTCCAGCGGTAATGTACGAGAATAACCGCCAGCAACAGCAGAGGTTTCTCTTCAGACCTGTTTCGTTCCACAAGCTTTTCCGTTTTCTACCGCGGTGTCATCTCCGCAGCAGTGTCGTCGGTGACTTGAATCCGAAGGGGGCATCGTTATTGAGTTTGTATACTTCACGACTTTAGTTCCCTTGTCTAACACTCTCGAAATGGAATATCGAGAGTTGGACATCCGTAGACAGCAAGTAGAGTCAGGGGGCAGGCCTGTCCAGCGCCCTTACACATGCGGGACACAAACAAATACCTCCGTAATATGCAGAACCAGTCGGAGCAGCAAAGCCAGCGTAGGGAGGAGCTCCGGGACGTACCTACATCAATTACTGACCGCGTTACCATAATAACCACCGCAGAAGACATGCTGTAGCAACTTGACAAGAGCATGACAAAACGAGCACGCTCAATAAAAGAAGCGTCCTCTACAATACAATACAGTCATTTTCTAGCGGGCCCTCATCTGTTTAGACACGAGACCGAGTACGCATATTTGCCGAGTACTTCAAGGACTTTACCGAAGTCACAAGGATCGCGATGATGACGATGATGACCAGGACAACATTCCGAAGAGCGTGCCGTAATGAAATAGTACGCAACGTTCGGGAGAGTTCCTCGACGGGTCGGACCCTTGCGTTCGAGCCCCAATCCTCCGTAATACTCTGTGCGGGTCACTCGAGAAACGCGACTACGTCCCTAGAAACTTCTCACTCGTTCTACGTGACCTGAAAATGTCATGCTATAATTATGTTGATGTAAATTCCGTGCCCGGAACACGCGTCAGAACGGTGACAAAAGAGTTCTAATTTCGGAAGCGCTTGAAATTAACGCCGCCCCGCGGTCGAAGTCCCAGTCGCGACGTCAAGTTCCCTAGTTGCTAGCAGATGTGATTGTTGCTGGCGGCGCCGGCGGTGAGTCACCCGTTATGGTAGTTCGTTTTCTGGTGAGGCATAGTTCCACCGACTAATGAACCTAATGTCACGCCGACTGCTTCTGCGGCACGGACGGAGGAAGCGTTCGCTTGCTTGCATCCATTTTAGCCGAGTGAAGGGGAGTGCCGGGAGAAGTTCGCACCCCATCATGCGAGCAGACTCGAGCGAGTTTCTTTTGTCGGCTGGTCGGACGGACGGGCGGGCAGGCGGACGGACGGTCGAACGGTCGAACGACGCGGTGTTTCACCGACTGGTATGTATGCTGACGACCGCCGTCACCGAAAGGAGAGCTGCGTCTTCCTCGACTCCGTCGACGACGAGATCGTGCTCGACCGTGGTGTCGCAAGAGCGAACGCAACACGCGGATGAGTTTCCCGCCCGGCTCTCCCCGAGAGTCGGATGAGTTGAGTGCGGAGACAGCACCTGGCCATCGCGATCCGGTGCGAATGACGACGATCGCCCGAAGAGGACGCGATCAGAGAACGTGCTGCCGGTGCTCACAGGGTAGCTGGCTTCGACTGGAGTGATCTTATTGTTGAGAGTTGTCGTTGCTGTTACCAGATCCGCTTGTTCTCAGTCAGCAAGTCCCCCTATGGGAATGTCGTCGACGTCGAGGGTTAGCCTCGTCGCATGCTCCGCAATGCGTCTGTACATAATACACGCGATGCTCTCTTGTGAAGCTCTCCTGTAAGTAGTGCCCGCCGCCGACGACAACGACCGTTAGGTGCTTTCAACTCCAGCTGCCTTTGCTGCTGTTCTTGCTGCCGCATTCCCAAAGGCGCCGTTACGATTTCATTAAAGTCGTGGTGGAGGTGGTTTGGTTTACCCGATTACCGAGTAGCTGGCAAAAACAATTACGCTTCACCCGCTCGGCGTGGGGTCTGTCTCCTCCATTGAGTGGAGGTAACTGTTGACTTCTGCTCGGCTGACTACAGTGCACTCTGACTTGACAGAATTGGATTCGTCTTCAGTGTATCGGGACTTCACGAATGCAGACGGGTGCGAAAGTCTACGTCCCCAAGCTCAACTGGGCATCCGAGGAGGACCTGTCATTCAAAAACGTTCCGGTGATTTGCATCGACTCTCACGACCTCATGAGGACTGCAATGCTAAATTTTCTGCTCGTGATGGAAGGTCGGCAGAAGGAATAGAGATCTCCCTGTGGCCGGAATCGTGTTACCCTCTGTTTTCGTCTACTACCAGCTCCTACACTGATTCGGAACGACACGAATCACTAGTTTTCCTCTCCTTCGGAGCGGCTTCTCGCTTCAAAACTCGAGTTTCGGGTCGATTCCCGTGCATGCACGAGCCCAGAAGCGCGAATGAAGGAGCCGCTTGGGCAAAGGAGCCACACACCGCACACCTCTCATCCTAGAGGCCGGAGTGAAAACACTCTCGATTCGCTCATCTCTCGCGTTCTTTCAGCTGTATTCATCTCGCAGTCGTTTTGTTTCAGCGAGACGTTCGCCGTCCGAGAGCTCGTTCTATTCAGGAATGTAGTGCCATCTCTGGAGCTCGCGCTGGCGAGATAAAACGATCTGGCGCATTGTTTCGAAGCTGATCAAGCCGTCGGGCCGTTCGAGAGTTTCGACTTGACTGCGTATCTGACTGTCTGCGGACTGGAGAGCCGATGCGGGAACTTCTACTCGACAGATACGCTGGAGATATGACCTCGATCGTTAATGGCGCTAAAATGCGGCAGCGCGGCCTTTTTCTATCTTCCCTTCGGTCGTACGTCATCCAGAGAACACAGCGCTGCCGCTTTTCGAGGATTGTTCCAATGAGTCCGATTCGGCCTCCACTGAACGAGCTCCCGACTCGAACTCGCTCAGCCGTTGCGGCGCTCCGACTCTTCCGAGTCTTCATCCTTTGAGTTCGCGCTTCTTTTTTAATTTCGAGCTGCTTTTGTTCAGCAGGGACGCAGAGGATTTTCATGCGGAGGATTTTCATTCCAGCGCTTCCCCCATTTGAGGAACATATACACCGACTCGAGATCGTCCTCCTGGCTCCCCTTTTCTGACAGTCGTGCACAAGGACCCACGGATCGGAGGAGAGTAGATGATCACCCCGCTTCATGATGACATCATCCGATGGCTTCGACGGTCAATACTTCCCGTATCGGAGGAAGGCTCGAGTACGAACCACCCCCCCCCCCCCAGATGCGTCGAGAGTTCTCCCTAGGAAGCGTCTTTCGATACGGCGTTCGATATCTTGGGAACGCTCCGGAACTCTTTTCCTCCGTTCACACGGTGATCTAGTGCCCAGCCCGCGACATTCCAAAGGGTACAGCCGAATAACGTGGCGATCCCGGCTACGATCTGTTTTGGAAAACTGACTAGATAGGGTGATAGCTCTCGGTTAGTAGAAGACTTTTTCACGAGTCTCCCAGAAATCGACGCGGCCAGTTTCGAGAAAAAGGTCAAAGTTCAAAAATCTCAAAATGCGATTTTCTCGGAAACGGTAAGAGCTAGAGGGTCGTGCTTGGTCTCGTTGGAAAGCTGGCGAAAAATGCCACAATTCTAGCCCGGTCTCATTTTCCTCAGTACTTTTCATCATCATTTTTTTCCGAATTTTAATTTTCTTCAAGCTCCCAGACACCGAAGACCTTCGTGAACATGGATGACACTATGTCACAAATAAACCCCGTAAACCCATGTACACGCACACCAAGTTTCATCAAAATCGGAATAGTCCAAATAGGTTCATTCGCGAACACTTCATTCCCTACCACTGATTTCCATGCTTTTTCGGTAAAGGCCCATTGCCGCTCCCAATCGCTATTCCTTGGTCTGACGCTGACCCAGGATCTCGCGGGACACATTTGAATCTTACCGCGCATCGAGCAGACGCTGCGCGCCCTCCTTGGTACTTCAATCGAATTGACCGGCGGGGATTTTTATTTTTGATTACGATGATACTTAGGAGCATGACATAGATTCCAAATCAGTCTTCGTCACTATCTTCGTTGATAACAGGAAGGGTAGCTCCATCCCGGAACAGCGACTCAAGAATCTCCGCAGGTCTGACGATTCGGGAGAGAGACGTTCTCCCTGTCGGATTCGGATTCTCAGCTCGCGCGCGAGAGGACTAGATCCAGACTGAGACATCAGAGTTCGTCGGACAGCTCTTCGGAGCAAGAGATTCTTTGGCTCTGATATTTGATGGAACGTATATTCGTCGCGGTAAAAGCGCAAACAACTCGTACCAGAGAAAATACGTACCCAGTGCAGAAGAAAAGCGCCACTTTGTAAACCGTTTACCACCTGTACAACCACTGGATACGTCATCGACATGCTGGGACCCTACAACGCGAATGTCAACGATGCCAAAATCATGGTGGACGCGATGCGAGACCCGACTGGTCTAGGCGATTTCTTGAGAGCGGGTGACATGTGTTTCGTGGATCGAGGCTTCCGGGATGTGAAGACTCAGCTAGAGGAACTGGGTCTCACTGTCTATATGCCAGCCTTGAAAGGTCATCGCAAACAATTGCCCACGGATGAGGCCAACGCTTCTCGATTCGTGGCGGAAATTCGATGGGCGGTAGAAGCTGTACGCGGTATAATCAAACAGAGATACAGACTCCTGGATCATCGAGTTGACAATGATCTGCTTCCGAAGATTGGAGTTCTAACAAGGATCGCTTGTTATTTGAACAACCGTTTCGGGAAGCGCCTCCAATCCGATCAGGGTATGTTCGATGAGGTTCTGGGACGCATGCAGCAGATGCTACAAGTCCCGAATTCATTGGGTCAAGAAGCTGAAGTAAATGGATGGAACAGAGTGAGGCGGCCATGGTCAACCATTACCTCTGACTCGATTTCTGACTTCCCGATACTGACAGAGAAGGATCTCAAGATCCTATTCACTGGAACCTACCAGCTCTCCCAATCTGTGTCTTATCTGGCTGAACTGCTGAACGAGGACAACACGATCAACCTGAAGTTTCACCGGGACCAAACCAACATCCTCAAAGTAGAGGTCCGGTCGAGACATGTTGGGAGCAAGAGCTACAGGTGTTACATCGATTACGAGCCCGAAACGCTAGGTTATGCGGGAATCAAGCGACATTACT